>NC_139697.1:45592651-45942651 GCF_964188405.1 Protomyctophum parallelum | reverse complement strand
ATCAGCCGGCTCCTGACACTGCAAGGTACATTAATACAAGTAAATGTGAAAAAGTTGACACCAAAAGCCAGACAGAGGGCTTGTTTCCTGTTTGTTTTTTAATAGACAATCAAACTCAGCATTTTTGCCTGCCTATTAGGCTATTTGTTCGGTGGAAACTTGATCATTAAGTTGATAAAGAATATTTAAAAAAAAAAGTAGTGTCCATGTAGCTAGCTACTTTTGCCATGTAGCTTATAGTGTAGCTTGCTACAATTATCTGGGGATAGCTTAGTTGTAGTTGAGCTATATTTAATAGAGAGTAACTGGTAGTGTAGCTTACTACATTTTCCAAGTAGCTTGCCCATCACTGCATACATATTGACTACAACAGCCAACAAGAATGCACACTGTGACACTACACTCTGTATCAAAGCCCGACCACTGTGATTATAAAAGAAACAACCTACTACTCCTTGAGAACAACAAGAGCAACTATACAGCAGAGCAGGTAGGCTATAAGACTGGTTTGTTGTGGTTTCCTTCCTGAGGACCCGACGTGAACATTTACTTGCTTCCAATCTAACGAAAAACAGTCTGCTCTGCTGTGAACTGGTAATGTGTGAAATGACTGTTTGAAAATCTGCCACACAGTTAGACACACACAGAGCAGCAAAAGCAAACTGGCTGCGCTGTTCAGTTCACACGTGTGTATGTGGCAGGCAGCTCCGCCCACAGAGGTTGTCGTATTTAAAAAATATGTATAGAGGGGGAGGTGCGTGTGTGCGTGCAATATTTTTACGTCACACTATCCGTGTTTACTTCATTGGCCCGTTTGACCGTCAAGGGTTCAGCCTCCAGGAAGAAACCCTAAATACAAAGTTATTACACCATTGGACATAAAAACGACTCCAGGGTGTCTAATGAAGTACTGTCACCCCATAGACACATGAAAAGCTGGAAAAATACAAAAATTGTGGCACTCCATCTTTAAGTAATGATAGGTTAGTAGGCCTACTCTTTATTTTCTTCCTACTCTTTATTTTCTTTAATAGTTAGATCCATTTAATACTTTTATAGGCTTTTTTTTTTTTTTTTTGGAAAGTCTATGTAGGACTCTGTATAGTTGCTGTTTTTTTGTTTGGTAAAAGACCTTATACCCGAGGGTTATGCTAATGTTATTGTCATTTTATTTGTTTGTATTGCAGGCCGGATATCACAGCAATTAAACCCCACACTCACAAAGATGCCACAGGGACTTCAATTGAAATGTGTTGGCTGTAATACAGCCTTTACAAAGGGTTCCGTCGGAGGAGGCTATAGAAAAGTGAAGGTTTTGACTGTAACAACCCCTAAAACATCCAAAGCTGTATTTCCTGAAGCCCCCTCCCCCAAGTCACTGAAAGAAGCAAGCATTTGTTTGGAGTGTTTGACTCATCTTAGACAGAGATCAAAGCCAAAAATAAAAGGCAGGAAATACAAAGTTAGAACCCCCCCCCCCCCTTCTGCTACGAAGCGTGCAACATCCGTTCTCTCACCATGTAAAACACCACAATTAAAGAAGCAAAGATCTGAATTGTCTGACTCTCCATCAACATCTGGATTGTCTCCAACACAATCACCAGAAAATGAGAGCAGTTCAACACTAACGCCACCTACCTCTCCACGCATCTCACAAAGCTCTGCAATTAAAGTACCTACAGTAAAACCAACAGAATATGGACCATTTGCCCAGGCCAAAGGATACCTTGCCAACCGTCAATATTATAATGCATTCAGGTGTTTTTTAAAGTCCCATGTCAGACCACATATGATTAAAGCCTTCAGTCAAGCTGTTATGAAGGAGGTAAGTTCTGGCTACCGAATGTCTTACAGATACTGTTGATTTGAAGTTAAAGGTGGATGTTTTACTATTGTGTATATATACTATATGCAGAGAAAGATTCTGTCTCAGGATAAGATGGGCCCATTCAGAACAAAGGCAGACCCAAAGGACATGGCTTTATTCTCATGGGATGGTGCGCTGGCCTGGGCAGACAAAGAGGCACCACTCCTGATGGCCAGTTTGAGTGTGTGTGTGTGTGTGTGTGTGTGTGTGTGTGTGCGCAACTGCAAGCAAACAAGCTTAAGACGCCTTACTTACATGTCTGTCATTTCTATCAAGGATAGCTGTAAGGAGAATTGTGATAAGAGGCAGAGGGAGGCGGTGTCTAGCCCATTTTCCAAAAAGCGGATCCAGACTTACAGCGGCAACATCAGCAGGTCGACTATCTACAGGAGTCGAGTATGTTTTGTATTAGTATTTGATTGACTGTTTGATATTATATATTTTGGATGCATCTACAGATTCTGGGTATTTGTTGTAGTTAAAAAAAATATATTAAGGCTCTGATGTTACAAAACGCACTGAAGGGAGAAGCGGACGCTCGCCAAGGACTGTTTATTAATATAATATATTGATATATTATTATATACACCGGAATATGACATTGAATGGATCCTGTTTCGACCACCACCTCTCCCGCTCCTCCGATGCAGAACGATTGTGAGACAGAGCCAGGTTCGTCTTGGTGGCCATCCTGGTGTCCAACATCCATGTCCCTGTTGAAAACCGTCGAAGCCAAGATCCTTGCCTGTATTCAGAATGATTTATGGGCCCGGTTCGTGACCCTTCCAAACCAAGACAGGATATGGACACTGACCCTAACCAACAAGAAGGCCCCGAAACCAGCAGACACGGCTGCCAAGACTCCCCTGGTGATGGTGCATGGCTTCGGGGGCGGGGTGGGCCTGTGGATCAGGAACCTGGCCGGCCCGTGTACGCCTTCGACCTCCTGGGCTTCGGGCGGAGCTCACGGCCCCCCTTCCCCGCGGACGCCGCCCTGGCGGAGGAGCAGTTTGTCAACTCCATAGAGCTCTGGAGGGAGTCGCTGGGCCTGGAGAAGATGATCCTCCTGGGACACAGCCTGGGTGGATATCTGGCCACGTCCTACGCCATCCAGCACCCGACCAGGGTCACCAGTCTAATCCTCGTGGACCCGTGGGGTTTCCCCGAGCGATCCCAGCCAGAAGCCCAGAGCCAGGGCTCCCCCAAGGGCACGGGGCCCGAGGTGATCAAGAGGCCACCTCCTCCGCGCTGGGTGAGGGCCGTGGCGTCCGTCCTGTCGCTCTTCAACCCCCTGGCTGTCATTAGAGTCGCCGGCCCATTGGGTCCAGGCTTGGTGAACAGATTCCGTCCAGACTTCAGGGAAAATTTTGAAGACCTCTTTGACGACGATACAATTATGACACAGTACATTTACCACTGTAACGCCCAGAGGCCCAGCGGCGAGTTGGGTTTCCGGGCCCTGACGGAGTCCATGGCCTGGGCCAAGAGGCCCATGCTGCAGAGGGTCCACCAGCTGCCTTCCTCCATGCCCGTCACCATGCTGTACGGAGCGCACTCCTGGGTGGACAGCAGCTCCGGAAACATGGTGGCACACATCAGGAAAGAGAGTCAAACCGTAGTACTGTTGGTTGACAACGCCTCTCACCATGTCTATGCTGACCAGCCAGAAAAGTTCAACAAAATGGTGGAAAACATTTGCAACGGTGCAGACCCAGAGCAGAGGTGGACCAAGTCAAGACCGTAACGAACAGAATGGACAAATGAGAAGATTCTTTAGGTCTTGTAGTTGGAAGGAAGATCACATCATACATAGTAGGGCTTGAGAATGTGATATGGGATGATGTATGATGTATGTACATAATACGTAACATGGGCATTAAGTTCCTCAAGTGCTGCAACATGCTAATGACCGTGTAAAAAATGAACACTTACTGTTGTTTTTAGTAGTTTCAATGCAAAAAGGATTTAAATTTCCTGAATCCTCTACTCAAAAGTCAAAAGGTTAACTTGAAACACGCAATGCAACAAAGGCCTGGTTGGTTGATCAATCAATAACTATTAACTTATTTTACTGTATATAGACCGTACACAGTAAATGTGTTAAAGCTGCAATCCTTATTTTATAAGAAGAACATTTATATTAATCTTTTTTTTTTTTTACCAGTCTGTGTGGTAGAGTATGTTATATAGTATAGTAATACCATACAGTAACTAGCACAACTGTAGTCTCGCATAGCCAGACATTAATTCCACAATCTCCAAATGCTATGACGGAAGCAATTTTGATAATTGAGCGAGGGAACAGTCTGACAATGCAACGTCTGGGTTTCCGACAATGCGAGACTAGCACAACTGTAGTGATTGCTTCCACTTGTCCTTTTGAGAAATGTAGACCCTGTGGGTCTCAAGTAGGACACCTACTGGCTGACAAGTGATATTGCTCAACGTGCTCCACGTTCCCTGTCTCTTAGCTTTAGCGTTCATTTGGTCTATGTCAGACTTCTTAGCTTTAGCGTTCATTTGGTCTATGTCAGACTTCTTAGCTTTAGCGTTCATTTGGTCTATGTCAGACTTCTTAGCTTTAGCGTTCATTTGGTCAATGTCAGACTTCTCTTAGCTTTAGCGTTCATTTGGTCTATGTCAGACTTCCAACTTTGAAACATCAGTAGGACAGAAATATGGATATGGATTGTATCTTTGATTTTAACTAAAAATGTGATTCCATCTGTACACTTAAGAATTAAATAAACATTTTACTGTGTATACCAGTGGTTCCCAAACTGGGGTCCGGGGAGTTCGAGGGGGTCCCCAGCTAATTGATAGTTTGAAACCAAATGGACCCATATGGGTCTGTAACTCCGAACCAAATGGACCCGTGGTTCCATTTGTACACTCAGAGTTAAATTAACATTGATTTTTAGAATATAAATTAGGTTCTCAGAGAAAAAGAAATGCCATTAATTAAATGGGGGTTTGTAGACTAATGCATGTCAAACTGGGGGTCCTTGAAAATGAATCTTCTCTTATGGGGGTCCCTGGCATACCTTTTTCACATGGGGGGTCCACAGGCTAATAAGTGTCAATTTGGGGGTCCTTGACATGAAAGCGCTTGGGAACCACTGGTGTGTACAGTATATGACAGACATTTATTTTATGTACAAGTTTATCACAATGTGGTTACTGCTCATTTCCTCATTGAGTTAAATGTGAATTGAACGCTGCCGTCTTTTTTCGCACAGAATTCTGAATGTTTTGTTTATAGTTATACGTTACTAGCAATAACCTGTGGTTACATTAGTATACACTTACACTGTCTTTAGATAACTACCTACAGTATGTGACTACAGTATGTTGAAGCATGCTTTGAATGTTGTGACTTATTGTGCCTAGAAGTTTAACAGTGCACATGACAATGAATGTACCATTTCTGTTCCCTCTGAGCTTTTGTATTCAGTCACCGTTTCAAACTGTATACTCTACTGTATACTCTACTCAAACTGTATACTGTACTCTATATTTTATAATGTGTGAAATTAAATGCTATTCAATGAAAAAAAAAATATATATATATATTAATCTGCATCACTCGAGCAAGCTGACCAGAGGTGTAATCAGATTACTGCACAAGCAGACAACTGTGACAGTGGCCTTTAAAGTGCATCCACCTTAAGCGGCACACAGCCACACTCGATGCACACCTGGAAAAAATAAAAATACATTGACCATGAGGCAATACTGATAATTAATACTGCCTTACTTGTTTTTTTCCCTAGATGTTTGTTCATGGGAAACATCAAAGCCAAGACCATGCCAACAAGTTTCTGCTGTTTGCACTCTGCTTTGGACACCAAAATAAGGTGAACTTCAGTCATTTACCAGGACCCGCATGCCGAGCCATTGAAGTTCACCCAAGCAAAATACTGCCAACACCTGAGGTGAAATATTGAATCAACCAACTACTTATGATATCATATATGTTTTATGTTGATGCAATGCTTACTGTTATTATATATTATATTATATGTTGTCTCCACTTTATTAATAGGTGTTCCAAAGATTGCGTAACAGAATGGTGACCTTGGTTATGAGGATTTTGGTTGACAACCTTCCGGCATTGTCCAAAATCCGGCACGAGGTGAAGCTGCACATTACACACGAGTACACCAAGGAGATGAACAGCAAAAGCAACATTGTAAGACATGAACTATTGAAATAAATTGCCATTTGTCGGATGTTGAATGATCCATTAACAAATGCAACTCTGTCACTGTAGGTCAACCTTGGTGTGTTGTCATCCAACCCCAGCACAACCACTGGGGTGACAGAAATTATGAGTTTCCTCCACAAGTTTGTTCCCGTAGTGGATGGTGCACCTTTGCCCATAATGTGTTGTGGGGATGGGCTAAGTGTGGAACGTATGATCCACGCCAAAAGAAGCCGGAATGGTGGTGAGACACCAAGTGATCGACTGGACGGACTGATCCCTACACCACAAGAGTTTGACAAAGAAATGCTTTTTCTGCAGGTTAGTTCATGTTTTTTGAAGAAATCTACAATAATTCTCAACGTTTTATTTGCTATACTCTATAACACATTAGTGTTTTCTTTTTTTTCATAAAGTCAACTTGTTTAAAGCACTGCAAATAAATTAAGTCTACCTTCTTAATAATGTTTTTATTTATTTTGAACAATAGGAGACTTGGGATCTCCTGTTTAAAGGTGAAAGTGAGTTCAGCCGAGGGACCATTGCACATTTAAAACATACATTTGACCACAAGTCTCTGAAGAAAAAGGTGTCAGCTAATATCCAGCATTCTTGGGACATGATGGAGGTGAGTAACTATATAGTAAGATCTGTTGTATGAATGTATTGGTCAATTATATAGACAAAATACTGTCATTTTCCATGTCAAGTTAATGATGCTGGATGCATTTCACCTAATATGGTTATTTTGTCCTTTTTATAAACATAGTTTGCCGCATCTGCATATGTGACTCTGCTGGCCACAACAAAGTGTGGAATGACAACTTCTGATGAGGTCCCAGTTGACTTGGGTCAAACCAAGGCAGAACAAATGGCATGGCTCCTAAACATTGCCAGCTACATTGTGCAATTTGCCTGGATGCCTCCTGATGTCAAGCAGATCGACCTTGTTGTAGCGGCTGCAGCTAGGCCAGTACCGGGGGACGAAGAGGACTACTATCTGTACTGCGCTTGCGGAGAGGGTATTTTTTTGTAATAGTCCAATGATCTTTTTGGTTACAATTTACAATTTACAATTTAGGCATTTAGCAGACGCTCTTAATCCAGAGCGACTTACATTTAAGCAAGAACAAAAGCATGGGAATACATCACATAAAAGTATTTATCATGAAACATGCGTAAGCTAAGAAAGTAACAGTGGAATATCTATATAATGAAACTATACATACACTATACATATAAACTATACATATTTACTACTATGCTATACATATGTACTATGGCGTGCTATGACTAAATACAATACAATTATAGTGCTGTCTACATAACATGCTATAAGTCTGTATCAAATGCTATCTAAGCCAACATAAATGCTATCTAAGGGGTTAGGGTAAGTGCTATGGGCCATGATGGAGTCTGAAAAGGTGGGTTTTCAGGCTACGGCGGAAGATTGGGAGTGATGCTGCAGTTCTGACTGCAATGGGAAGTGCATTCCACAGTTTTGGAGCCAGAAGGGAGAAGAGTTTGGGACGTGTGGAGCGTTGTCCCGGCGTTTTTAGTGGGGGTACTTCCAGCTTCCCTGCGTTGGCTGATCTGAGTGCGCGGGAGGGTTTGTAGGGTTCAATCATACTTGTAAGATATGGGGGAGCCATACCTTTGGTTGCTTTGAATGCCAGCATCAGAGTTTTGTATTCTGTGCGGGCAGCGACCGGGAGCCAGTGGAGGGAGCGGAGCAGGGGGGAGACATGTGAGAATTTTGGCTGGTTGAAGACCAAGCGAGCTGCTGCATTTTGGATCAGCTGGAGAGGTTTACATAACATTGTAATTACTTTAACTGTTGGGGTTCTTTGTATTTCTCAAATTAAATTTAAATAAAAGTACTGTTTTCTGTATTTCCAGACAAAGACGAGGCCATGTTGCAGTGCAGCAGCTCAATTTGCACTAAGCAATGGGTCCGGTTCACGTCACGTGCGCAGGCCTTGATAAGGTCCCAAAGGGAGACTGGTTTTGTGGTGCCAAATGTGAAGCGGATTGGGCCTATGTGCATTGCTGGTGCCAGGAAAGACAGGGGGGGGAAATGCCATTTAAAAGGAAATTGCAGGAACCACGAATGGTACCACACAGAGTGCCTCCTGCCATCTGACAGGCCTGGTGCAGAGGGTATGCCTAAAATTTACGTTCATAATGATTGTTTGACTTTTTTTTTGCATTTTCTTTAAAACTCTTCTTTAGAACTTCTTTAGAACTATTTTAATTATGTTACAAGAAAGTAAAATATGGCCAAAAAGTATAGGGATAAAGGGTAAAGCACAACCAAGATAGGGCCACATGTGTATGTAGGCTGTGGGGATGTACTAACATGTAGTATTCATATTCTACTACAGACATATGGTACTGTTCAGAAGACTGCAGACTTGGGGAAGATGGAGAAGACTATGTCCGCAACTACTCCAAGGCCTTGATCTGGGAGGGATTGAATCATCTGGCCAGAAAGGATGCTGTCCGTGAAGGTGATGGTCCAGCCATGGTAGACAGCTGGAGGATGGACCAATTTAAATGCTTTGGCAGTCATCCAAAGTACTTCATAAATGGGCACTACATGCTAAGCGGTAAAATATTTTGTCCTCAGTTTCACCATTTGAAAATGTTTGTTTACTGTTAAGTTAATGTTTTATATTTCTAATTGAAAAGGTGTCAAAGTGACAAAAACACACACTCCTGTCTTGTTAAGCCGGGTGCTGGATCATATAAAAAGTAAATACAATACAAAACATGCACACCAGGACACTGCTCCCCTCGTGGGTGTTTCATTTTGTTAACGTGTCCTCAGACCTTTCTGAGAATATTGCAGACAAAGACAGCATTATATTCTGTGTGCTGAGAACGACACCTGTGGCGTTTCAGTCAGTGAATACTGTGTCCCACACACAATAAGTATGAATAACAAAATTCTTATGGCAAGGAGAGACTTAATAAAAAAAACTCAGAACGTAGGCACACAGAGAACCCGTATGATACACCATATCACTATATAATACATATTCACATAAGAACATCCGTGGTCATAACCTGTATTGTCCACTGTCATAATCCTCATTTGGAAACAGTCCAAAGGGACGGACGCATGCACATCTAAAATCATTCTATAGGTGATTGTGAAGTTGCCCTAACAGCCAAGGCTCCAAGAACAGTCAGTAATGCAGTTTAAGGGTCTTTATTTTTCCCTAAAACTCCTCCACCAAAGTCCAGTACAGATTCAAGTGTGAAACCAGGAAAATAACAATAATAATAATACTGAGAAATTAAATGAACACTACACACTACAAACAAAACCCAACTGGATAAGAGCTCTCTTCAGGCTGTACCCTGATCACACAAGGCCCTGTAGCTCTCCCTCAGGGATGTTACCTGTGTCATTGCCTACTTCTAACTAACTAGCCTGTCCCTGCAGCCTCCTTTAAATAGGAGTGGATCCTACCACTGGGCACAGACTCAATTAGCACATTTCTTCTCACATACTTCACCAATATAAATACTTCCATCAACCACCTTGAATAAACAGTAACCTAAACATTCTCAATAATGTGTTACAATTAAACAAGTATAAATCAGAATGAAAACTCAATGACAATTACTCAAAGCACCCCTCTCCTGCATAGCACTTGGCCACTTCCTCATCAAGGGAAATGGCACCAGCAGTGCAGGAAAGACAACTAACCAATCAGTGATCATTTTCATTCCACCACACAATAATGGAATAGTCTTTGCATGTTATAAAAAGCAGTTTGTGTCTTTGTATATAGGGCACGGGTTGCCCCGTGACAGTGATGAACAAAAGATAAATGAATGAAGGTCTTCCTTTTTCATAATCCTCTTCATGCCCTATTGGAGCTATGGTCTGTAATATGACTCAAAAATAATTGTTTTGTCTGTTGAGGTACCACATGTTGGAAGATGTACCAATTCAATACCTGAACATTTGTGTAGCAACACCAAAAATAACAGCCGCAGAGCTTGGGATTACATGTTTTTTTTTGTTGTTGTAATCTTTCAAAGAAAAATTTAAATACACTATGCACCTGTCTGTCCTAATACATAGCTCTAGTGTCAATTTGTAAATATCTAATTTTCTTCATGAAGGAATTGGAGGATGGCTTCTCATATGGAACAGAGTGGCTAACCTCACAGGAAGACCAGGGGGAAACGTTGGCATTGATCTTGTCAATGAGTTTCTAAACAATGAAATGTTAGGAAATGGACAAGAGTATAAGACACAAGTCATTTTACACCTGGTTTCATGCATGTAATAGCCGATCTATAAGCTCAACAGGTCGCACTGCGACGCGTTGTGAGCTTGTAGATCTGCTAAGTGTGAAATATCTTTACGACGGAATCAAGCCCAGCCAAAATACATTTTGGTAGACTAAATCAAGTGTCGACTAAAACTAGATAAACACTAAGACATTACAGGTGACTAAAATGTGACAAACTAATATCACAATTTGCTGCCAAAAGCAACATTGCGTGGCACACCGTCCGGCTGGCAGCCTAGGTGACCAGACGGTTGAGGCCCCCTTTTTGGTGTTTTAAGCATCATGTTAAACTTTAGCTATTTAAAAATAGCAGATCTACAAGCTCATAGCATGGCACAGAGTGCCTCGCCACAAGCTTGCAGATCTGCTTTTTTAGAAAAATCATGAAAATATTTTGAGTATTTGGAAATGAAAAAGGAACAAACACCCGCACACTGTCTTCAAATGCAGTGACCAACTTTAATTTCAGGGATACAGCAACGTTTCTTCAACAGGTCAACAAGTACAACATCAACATTGTACTTACAGTACCCAAATAAATTGGGTCATTTGCATCTTGCAAAACGAGCAACAACCCTGGTGTCCACAGAAGTTGCTGTAGTCGGTGCGCATCCCAGTGATGTGCAGGAACTGTAACACACACTTCCTAATGCAAGCGCCAGCTTTTACCATCTCTATCATTTCAACCATTCTTAAGGTCAATGAAGGCCCTGTTGACTGACCCAGAGTAGAGGTATGTAATGGCTCTTCCTGGTACGCCATCTCGAGCGCAGCGTCCTACCTCCTGCCAGTAGGACAATATGTCTGCAGTCGGGCCCCAGTGCAGGACGTGGCGTACGTCAGGGAACTGGACGCCAAGCCCAAACGCCACAGTGGCAACTACACACCTAAAGTTTGTGTCGACAGTAGGGAAGGATGACAGAATCCTTTTCTGGCAGCTCTCTGCTATATGGCTGTGGAACATTTGAACGATCCGGTTATGAGCCGTGTGTTCCTCAGCGAGCCAGGCCTCCTTCCCCAGCTGCTTCATTAGTTGCCCATACACCGTAACAACATCTGAGATGGTGCTTTAAAAACATAAAAATACAACGTTAAAAGTTATTAGTCAGTATAGTAGGATTTTTTACCAATTAAAACATTAATAAAGAAATCCATTTAAAATCTCGCCTACCGACAGTAGATTATCATTTTCCCAGCAGTTTTACCCTGCCGCAGATGGGGAACAATCCAGTCTGCTGTCTGGGTGATGTTGTTTTTGGCCACCTGCACTTCCAGAAATATATTGGGCCTGTTTTGATAAAGTATAAAATAATATTTATCAGCTACCTCGATAAGCGAAAGAATAGTTCAACATGCACATGATACACCATGTTGTGTCATACCTGTCTGGAAGATGAGCAAAAAACCTTACTGAAGTTCTCTGGAGACGGAGGAGCTTTAGTATGTCCGTCACCATGTCCTCTGTAACGGTTGCTGTCAATAACAGCAATGGTGAAGTGATCTCAGCCCTCAGACAGGGGACCTTCAGATAAGACTCACGAAAGCTTCTCCCCCTCAATTTGAAATAAAAAATAAAAAAAATATATATGCTGTTATTGAGGAGAGTTATACAAACACACATTAACTCTAAAATTTAGAAAATGTTATGTTGACCGTTCTATTGAATGCAGGAGGGTCTAATATTAAGCATGATTCACTCTGGGACATCTATCGTGTTTGTGCAAAAATATATGCATAGTTACATGCATGTCGTTAAGTACATACGTATGTGTGTGCGATACTATACTTTGATCTCCATGTTATTTTGGCCTGAAAGCCAATGGCTATAATATGATTATGAAACTAAATAAACCTATGAAGGAAAGTACATATTCATCTTACCAGCTCGTCATACAGTGGACCTCATCTAGGGCCAAGAGACAGATTTTGGTCTTGTGCTCCTTGACCCAACGCCACCACTTCTTCTCCACTGCTGCCTCTGGGGACATGAACACTAGGTCCACGGTGCAGTCCAGAACACCTTACATGCATCACAGATACACTGGTTAAGCATTCCTTAAAAATGTAACAGAACAGGTGCATAATAATTGTGATAGAATTACTTACTTTGCACATCCTCCTGTGACATATCACCGGTGACTGCAGCACACCGGATGCCAAGGTCAGTCCATCTGGTGACCTGGTCATGCATCAGTGCCTTCAATGGACTGATCACGAGCACAATGTGCTGTGCTCCGGGATGCACCTAATGTGAAAATTTGATTTTAAAAAAAGACATGAAAATTATCACACACACACACACACACACACACACACACACACACACACACACACACACACACACACACACACACACACACACACAGTCAGTGAGTCATTGTTTTATATATCTATCAATCAGTCACCAAAGGCTATGTTTAAGATTAAATAATATAACCTATATATTATTTTAAAGTCTTACCATATCCATTAAGGCTCCAAAAAACCCAAAACACATGCTTTTTCCAAAACCTGTTGGGAGGACCCCAAAAACATTTTCACTTGCCATTAGGCTAGTTAGTATTTGTTTTTGGGTGTCCTTTAAATTGATTGGAAGGGAAGCAAAAGCATCTTCCAAAGACATAGGTATATACATACCAAAAGTCTACAATGTCTACTAAATACAATTTAGAAAATAAAGTATTGAGTATAATTAGGCTTTGTGGCGACGCTCTCTTAACCAGAAATGTTTGGGGAGTGGCAGGAAAAGAATCCACGCATTTTATAGAGAATTTACCTGTTTCACTTACCTGTTTCAGACTACGGTTTCAGAGTGCAATGTACACCTCCGGAACGGTAGGGCGGCGCTAAAGCGCAGTTGAAAGCAGCACTTGGGGAAATGAGGAAGTTGAAGGAAAAAAAAACCGGGCAAAACACAGAAATGACCGGACAAAAATGCTTTTTATTAAAGAACGCGGGATGCAGCAATTCTAATCGCTGGCGCTGCTACTAACTAACACCCGTGTGAGTACTTTATATTTGAAATGCGAATGTTTATATATTTTAATTATTTGTAAATGTAGCGTTCGCAAAAACCAGGGTGAAGTTTCGTCATGACTCTCATATGAATACGAGAGTCATGAATCATGGCTAGTGCTGGAGTGTCCTTGAGCAAGACACTGTCCCCTAATTGCTCCAGATGAGCAGCTTGCATGGTTTCCGCCACCATCAGTGTATGAATGTGTGTGTGAATGGGTGAATGTAATGGACAATCTATGTAAAGCATTTTGGATAAAGGCACTATAAATGCACCATTTACACATGATTTAATTACCTGGGTGACAGACAGGAAAGTTCCCAGCACGTGCTTCTGCAGTCCACATTTGCGGGTGCAATTAGGACATGTGTTGAGCAGCTGAAGCAAGTTGTCCTCAAACACGATGTACTTCCTTGCACTGAAAGCTGGAGTACTGGAGAGAATATATTACAACATGTTAGAACAGATATATGATTTCATAACAAACACAAAGGGCAGGGGCTCATCAAAGAGCATTAGATTATTATTATTACCTGCGAATATCCTGTGCACCGACATCTTCAGAGACAGAGTCATCAGGCACATACGTCTGTGTGTCCGTGCTGTCCATGCTCTCCACGTTCTCTGCTGCTGCAGCTAAAATCCGTGGCCTTTTTACAGGTGTGGATGTGGGAGTCGACATGGGTGAGGACGTTGGTGTTGACGTGGGTGTGGATGTGGATGTGTGCCGTGTCTCTGGATGGTCAATGCCACACTGGTCAGGCATCCATGTTGAAACACTCCTTGAGTTTGGACGCACCTGGACTCCTAATTCACACAAAGAAACAAATTACAAAACTTAGACAATAAAAAACAGCATGTAACTTAGAAAATCAGACCAGTCTGAAGCGAGTGGTGCAGCACCGCCTATTGGTACTCTAAACATACGGTAGTAACATAGTCCCATAGTAACAGTCACATAGTCCCATAGGGACAAAACTGTTCCTTGAAAACAATGCTGGCACAATGTTTTGTAATAATGTAACTACGATGTAGTAATCTGTATATATGGAGTCCATATATGGAGTCTCGTGACATCATGTCTCCATATATGGCCTTCTCCATAATATATGAAGATCACACTGACCTGTTGACACTATTTTGGGCATGTCATTGACTCATTATATGCAAAGATTGTCAAAAACAGCTGCTGTGATGCTGTGTGACCAATATAATCTCAAAATACTTAGTTTACTACCACTATTACCACATTAGCCAACTCAGTTTCTTATAATATAGGCCTAATGTATACAACCATATATCGGTACCCATATTACTTTAGCGCTCTCACACACACACACACACACACACACACACACACACACACACACACACACACACACACACACACAATTTACTGGACAGACTGACCGGTCTATACCTTGGTGCAGACAGACTGACCGACTGGTCTATACCTTGGTGCAGAAAAACAGACAGACAGACAGACACACACCTGCACTTTGCATCTTTGGTTTCAGATTTGCCTGAGATTTGACTGTCTTTGTCACCACAACGCACTGGCATCCAAAGTCTCTAGTGGTTGGCTGAAAACACATATAAAGATCAAATCATTACATAGTTCATATAACCTCTGAAACTACTATATAAAACTACTACTATATTAGCTACAAACGAGAGTAGAATTAATTACCTTTGGTGGAGGAGTTTCCAACCGTGTAAGTGGACGGTATTGCGTCCTTTGACAGCAAAAGGTGGCTTGCAAATCCCGCCGTGAATAGGCTTTTGTTAAAAAAACAGCCATCTGCGAAGTGCTTATCACACAAACGTGAGTTGTTGAAAACCCCCGCTTCTTCAAAATGTGTGAACTCCAACCATTTTTGCCGAAGCCACGGATACAGTTCTTTATGAGGAAAGGCGTACAGCGAGTAGAAATTCGCACAACCAAACACACAGCGACGATGTTGAGGCATAATGCCGAATCTCGAGTCCGAAGTTGGAAAATATTCCTGGGATCTTGTATTTCTCTGTGTGTGTGCTCAAAGATAAAACAGACTACGACGCGACTGAATATTCGCGCCTCTCGTCCAGTGCCACGCCTACTGATGTGAAAACTAGGATGCAGTAGTAAAATGCGGTGGTAAAATGCAGTGGGCAGGCCGACCTATCAAAACTAGATGACTGACTGACAGCCCTCCCCCCAAGCTATGGGTGTCCCGCCTCCTGCAGTTCCCCCGAAAATGAATGACACTTCCATCTAGTACTTTCACCTCAGAGGTGCCCCGCGCATTTTACCCTCGCACAGAATCTGAGGGAGGGCAGAATCCATTTCTTGCGACCGACACGCGGTCCTTGCGACCGACGCACGGTCCTTGCGACCGACGCGCGGTCCGTCGCTTTGTCACGTCGGCCGGCCGGTATGTGTGTCTGTCGTTGCTGCCCCCTGTCGGCCGGTCTTTGTCACGTCGGCCGGCCGGTTTGATGGGTCGGTCGGTCGCTATAGTGTCCGTCGCAATTTTTTTAGGTCGGTCGGCCGCTATGTGTGTCGGTCGCTCGCTCATTCAGGTCGGCCGGTCGGTGATTTGGTCTGTGTTTATATATTTTTTTTTTCTGCTCTCGTTGGACTTAACTTTATAAGTCCAATGAGAGCACTTCTTTAACGTATGGCCGCTGTAGTGTAGCGGTCTATTCCGACGCCTCTCTATTTCTTTTTTGCTGGGGACGCTGGTTCGAATCGCGCGCCACACAAAAGTTATTATATTTTAGACAGACACACAGACAGACTGCCTGTCTGCCTGCCTGTCTGCCTGCCTAATGTATTGTAAATAATGTATTCATTCCATACGGCTATTTTTTTTAAATATAATAACTTTTGTGTGGCGCGCGATTCGAACCAGCGTCCCCAGCAAAAAAGAAATAGAGAGGCGTCGGAATAGACCGCTACACTACAGCGGCCATACGTTAAAGAAGTGCTCTCATTGGACTTATAAAGACAATAGCACCCAGCTGCAGTCTCGCAAAGGGAGGGACCGGAAGTGCTTTTTTTCCGGTTTGCACGTGCACAAGCGCACATACACGCACGCAAAATATAATGCGCGTGCACGACACGCACTTGCTGGTGCGCGCTTAAATGCCGGGTGTATATAGTACCATCTGTGCTTATTCATAATTACGTGCTCGGTTTGGAAAAGTTTGAAGTAGTTTGTTGTAGGTAATAGTTTAATTGAAAGCTTATTAGTTGGTGGTATAAGTGTGCATATTTGAAGAAATGCAAATCTAACAATAATAAAATGATATGCAATAATAGGCTAGGCCTATATGGTCGATTATGACATAATGATATCAAGGCATTTAAGTAATGTAATAAGTTGCTATAACCCCGTACCCCTGTCCCACACACACCATGTCCAGACCATAGACCACAGACACACGACCATATGCATTTAATTTACTATGAAAACCTGCATTTCCCGTCAGTCAGTCATTAAGTGTGTCATGTCACGCCTCGTGTCATGCCTCCATATGTGGTCACGCCTCGTGACACGTCACACCACCATATATGGCCGTTTCCATATATGGCCGGTCGGTGATTAGGTCTGTCTTCATATTTTTTTTTTCTGCTCTCGTTGGACTTATCTTTATAAGTCCAGTGGAACACTTCTTTGTTAATTAATACTTTGTTAATTACTATTATTAATTTAACTCTAAATTATATTTGATTATTTCTGAAGATGATAGGCCTATACAGTATGTCCCAGAAAGAAAGTCACATACAGGCAGAAATATGCTGTGTCATGTCAGTGTCATGGTCAGTATCATGTCAGTGTCATGGTCAGTGTCATGTCAGTATCATGGTCAATATCATGTCAGTGTCATGGTCAGTATCATGGTCAGTATCATGTCAGTGTCATGTCAGTATCATGGTCAATATGACTAAAATGTAATAAAAACTCATAATGTAATAATCAGCTCATACATTATAAAGACATTATTGCATTATGAAGTTTTATTACAGTATGAGTCGCCTATGTGGAGGTTCTTAATGTAACACATTATTACATTATAGAAAAATCTATTAAGTTATGTGCTCGTCTTTTAATTACATTATGAGCTGATGATTACATTATGAGGTCAGATGTAGAGTTGCTGGCCGCCTCAGCTCCATATATGGAGATCTAGGTGATGATCTAGTCTTTTCAATGTATGGCTATCCAGGGTTTGATGAGGTCAGTGTCGGGATCTTATATCATATATGGAAACGGCCATATATGGTGGTGTGACGTGTCACGAGGCGTGACCATATATGGAGGCATGACACGAGGCGTGACATGACACACTTAATGACTGACTGACGGGAAATGCAGGTTTTCATAGTAAATTAAATGCATATGGTCGTGTGTCTGTGGTCTATGGTCTGGACATGGTGTGTGGGACAGGGGTAAGGGGTTATAGCAACTTATTACATTACTTAAATGCCTTGATATCATTATGTCATAATCGACCATATAGGCCTAGCCTATTATTGCATATCATTTTATTATTGTTAGATTTGCATTTCTTCAAATATGCACACTTATACCACCAACTAATAAGCTTTCAATTAAACTATTACCTACAACAAACTACTTCAAACTTTTCCAAACCGAGCACGTAATTATGAATAAGCACAGATGGTACTATATACACCCGGCATTTAAGCGCGCACCAGCAAGTGCGTGTCGTGCACGCGCATTATATTTCGCGTGCGTGTATGTGCGCTTGTGCACGTGCAAACCGGAAAAAAAGCACTTCCTGTCCCTCCCTTTGCGAGACTGCAGCTGGGTGCTATTGTCTTTATAAGTCCAATGAGTCCAACAAGTTAGCAGGCTCTCAGAAAAGTGCTACATGAGGCTTCAACAAAACAGTTGGACCTCAATGTTAGACAAGCTGCTTTGGAAACGGAAGACACTGAGTTACTAGGCAAACTTGCACCTGGGGACATGCCCTCGAGGCAAAGTATCATCGAAACTGCCTCCGGATGCTCTACAACAAATCAAGACAGGCTCATTCAAAGGATGGACACGAGGAAGAGACTCAGGTGCATGGTATTGATTTCGCAGAGTTATTGGCCTTTATGGAGTAAAGTAGAGGTGATGACTGCGCCCCAGTATTCAAACTGGCAAACCTGGGTAAACTGTACCAAGAACGACTTAAACAGCTCGGTGCTACAGTAGATTATCGTGTCCACACAACCAGACTGAAGAACCAGCTTATGTCTCAGTTACCTGATTTAACGGCTTGTACACAAGGAAGGGACACACTATTAACATTTCAGGATGATATCGGAGATGCTCTCAAGAAGGCCTGTGATCACGACCGTGATGTCATGCATTTAGTGAGAGCAGTACAAGTTGTACGGAGAGAGATGTTTTCCAAGAAGTTAAACTTTGGTGGCTCATTCCATCCTAACTGTCAGAAGGAGTCTGTACCTACATCTCTTTTGGCCTTGGTGAACATGATCCTGGATGGGGCCAACATCAAACACCAGACTCAGCTTCTGGAAAAAGGAATTCTACCGCTGCTCTTTCAATCTCACAGCTGTTGGTTTTCAACAGTGCCAAACATACACGAGCAGAAAAGTCATCAGGTACAGTACGTCACAACCGTAACCGTGAAACTCCACTTCCTCTGTATGTGGCAATGAAAGTCCATGCTGTCACACGCAATAGAGGGTTATTGTGTGTGCTGCTCTGATTGAATGTATTATCATGGCAGCAGAGTGTGCGTTGTCCAGGAATAAAGGCAATAGTGCATTGATGGCTGCAGGGGGGATTACTGTCTGCTGGATGTGAGCATGATAGGCAGACCATGGTTGCCTGGTTGGTTTCTGGATCATCCAGGGCTGCCTTCACAGTTCTCAACCACCCATCTTCTTCTTCTCTTGTTCTTGCTGTCATTTGGAAATCCAAGACTTTCAAAGGGCCTTTTACTGGAGGGGCTCTGAAGGTCTTTGTCTCCGAGCAACTGGTGGCACATTGGTGTATAGGCTTGTGGCAGTGGCATGAATGACCTAGTGGATAGAGTGGACTGGTTAATCACAAGCACACCACGGTCAGAGCCTACACTTTCATGTGCAGGGTGCTGCATCAAGGAGATCCCAGTGCCATGAAAGGAGTCCTTTGCTGTTCCAGAGCTCGGATTGTGGTCAATATTGTCCTCCGCAGCTGTTGTGAAGAGTCCATTGCGCATTTTTTTGCGGGCACACAACATCTTTTGCCATGAAACGCTGGCAGACTCCATTGGCAATGTCAGCTGACACCTGCAGCAGGCGATCATATGCCACACACATACCCAGACTGAAGAGAGTGTCAATTAGCCCTCTATTGCGCGTGACAGCATGGATTTTCATTGTCACATACAGAGGAAGTGGAGTTTCACGGTTACGGTTGGGACGTACTGTACCTGATGACTTTTCTGCTCGTGTATGTTTGACACTGTTGAAAACCAACAGCTGTGAGATTGAAAGAGCAGCGGTAGTTGACTCCTTCTGACAGTTAGGATGGAATGAGCCATCAAAGTTTAACTTCTTGGAAAATATCTCTCTCCATACCACTTGTGCTGCTCTCACTAAATGCATGGCATCACGGTCGTGATCACAGGCCTTCTTGAGAGCATGTTCCGATATCATCCTGAAATGTTAATAGTGTGTCCCTTCCTTGTGTACAAGCCGTTAAATCAGGTAACTGAGACATAAGCCGGTTCTTCAGTCTGGTTGTGTGGACACGATAATCTACTGTAGCACCGAGCTGTTTAAGTCTTCTTGGTACAGTTTACCCAGGTTTGCCAGTTTGAATACTGGGGCACAGTCATCACCTCTACTTTCCTCCATAAAGGCCAATAACTCTGCAAAAGCAATACCATGCACCTGAGTCTCTTCCTCGTGTCCATCCTTTGAATGAGCCTGTCTTGATTTGTTGTAGAGCATCCGGAGGCAGTTTCGATTATACTTTGCCTCGAGGGCTATCATGTACCCAGGTGCCTTCCGTTTCCAAAGCAGCTTGTCTAACATTGAAGTCCAACTGTTTTGTTGAAGCCTCATGTACGTAGCACTTTTCGGAGTTTTTTTTTTTTTTGAGAGCCTGCTAACTTGTTGCAGAAGAAGCACACCCTTAGTACAGACATGGCTGTCAGTGTCAGTAGACCGAGTGTGAACTTTGGGTACTACAGACTGTTTCACCTCTTCTGACGACTTCCGCCGTCGCTTTGGTTTGATTGTATCTTACTTGACAGGACTTGTGCCACTGTGCCCTGTTGGTCATCAATGTGGCTTCTATGCCATTCCCTTCATCCAGCCTAGCCCTTCTGATTGGGGCTGGGTGAAAGAAGAATTGGGATGGCAGCCACTGTGAACCACCCTTCCAGAAGCTATGCTGCTGCTGCTATGAACTGATACATTGTGGTTGCAAGAAAGGGTGCACGAAGCGATGCAAGTGCAAAAAGTCTGCCCTCAAGTGTACTGCCCTTGTTCATGCTCAGGAGACTGTTAGGCCTCTCTAATAATGTCATTGCATGGTAGACACTCTTTACTGCAAATAGGATATGTTAAGAAGAGATGTCAAATGCTCAATCCAATTGAACACAAATGGTTGAAAATCCGATTTTTGTGTCTGTGTTTATGTGAGGTGTTTGTGTGACCTAATGACCCATGAAACCCAATTGACATATCTTCTACTGTTAATTTAACCTACTAAAGCAATTTGATGATGACTAGTGGGTTCCAGAACTCTTCTTATTGATATACTGTCTTTGTGCCTGCAAAAAAGGGAAAAATGCATGTTTTTGACAACCGGATATGTGTACAGCCTCTAACGAGTTACAGACATCAACTCAGAAGTGGTTCCACGTCTGAAAACAAACGTCATAGTATATAGAAACACTGTAGAAAGTTTCATGCTTTAGTCATAAAATGCACAATAGGTTTGGTTAACTGCCGTACTAAAATAATCATATTTCAACTGGGGACCCCCCACCCTGATAAGCACTTGGAATTGTAGGAGTTGGCGTTACATTTAGTTTGACTCAATCTATTTTGTTAAAATAGCCGATCTACATGCTCACAACGCGAGCCGTTGTGAGCATGTAGATCGGCTATTTTCACTTTCTGCCCCTAATATTTGACAATTTGTTCAATGTTTGAACAGAGATACTAAAAAGGTCTTAAAAGTCCTTCATTTGTCACTTTAGAAATGCGCAGATGACCCTGTATACACTTGTGCTGTATGTTTTTCTGTTTACTGTTGAGTTAGAAAACAATGTTAACATTAAGCTAAACATCTGGGTACCCCCCAAAATAATTTAGGGACCCCCCTGGGGGTCCAAACCCACAGGTTTAGAACCACTGCACTAGGGTTAGGGTTAGAGTTTTTAACCTACCTCTAGACATTTCCTTAATTAAGAGTGTCTGCTTTAATGCTTACATTGTCAATTGTACAGGGAGCAGCGCTCACGGTCTAGGTCAATGTCCTGGTTTAGGGGACTGAGCGAGGAGAGAACCAGTGACCACATAGCCGGAGCCGCAGCCCTGGAGACAGCTACCGGTACGGGTAGCCACCCACATAGCCGGAGCCGCAGCCCTGGAGACAGCTACCGGTACGGGTAGCCGCCCACATAGCCGGAGCCGCAGCCCTGGAGACAGCTACCGGTACGGGTAGCCATACGATTATTATCGCTCAAATGGGGTGATTGCACTATACATAAAATGTAAGCCATGCATTTGTTTCACCGATACTGTCTGTATGACTGTTGTAAGTCGCTCTGCATTAAGAGTGTCTGCTTTAATGCCTATATTGTCAATTGTACAGGGAGCAGGGCTGCAGTGGCCGCTCACGGTCTAGGTCATTGTCCAGGTCTAGTACTCCGAGTGAGGAGAGAACCAGTGCCAAGAGCCGCCCACATAGCCGTTCATGTTCCTGGTCTAGGACTCGCAGCAGAGGACGCAGCGTAGCGCACAAGGTACTGAATGCTTGACCTCAGTTACCGTCAATCACATGGATTCTCAGTCGCCGCGATTGATTTCAGTCTTTGGATCTCATAGAATTCAAGATGTCCATGACATCATATTGACATCAGTGTTGTAACATACAGAGGGATGGACGGACGGACGGACGAGATTTAAAAGTTTTGATAGTAATTTGCGACCTACAGTTGCAATAAGCCTCTTATTATTACGTTTGTGTGGCATGTACACAGTCATTATTTGCATTTGACTCAGAAATCGTTCATGGTCGATAGGGAAAATAAGTGAGTTTTTTTCTGTAACATAAAAAGGACTTTTTAAGGGATAGTTCCGATGTTTTGAAGTGTGGTTGTGCGAGTTACTTATCTATACTATAAGCTTTGCTCGTCCGCAGTAGTAGTTAGTAGGTAGTCAGTACTTATACTAGCCTGGGTAAACCCACTCCCCCTGCTGGACAACATTTCATTCTGCCAGGAGGGGTGAGTCTGGCTACATGGTAATACAAAGTCCTTAAGATTGTATCAGCTTTGGTACGAGCCAATCCGCGACCGAACTCAGGGCTCTGTGATTGACAGCGCACGTTGGCCAATCAGGAACGATTTGAGCAGTTGATGACGTGTGAACTCCTCGACTCATTCACAACAACAAACATGGGAATGAGGAAGTAGGAACGGAACGCGTTTAGATGACGCCTCTTGTTTTGATATACGCTGATTGGCTGAAGGGGTTGTCCGTCAACGCTACTCTCCCACCCCACGGCTAAACAGCCACACAGGCGATTATGCCAGACTCACCCCTCCTGGCAGAATGAAATGTTGTCCAGCAGGGGGTGTGGGTTTACCCAGGCTATAGTTATACAGCAGCAGAGGTCAAAATGAATAAACACACAAACGTGTATGTGTGTATATGCTATTTTTCAGCTCTGTGTAATCATGGGGAACTTTTGTAAACATTGACTCTCTGATCCAACGCCGTCCAACTCATGCTGGATCGAGCAATCAGTCCTCTGCAGTGTTTTCACGTCAAGCTATAGTACCCCCTAGTACCGGTTTGAACCCCAGGAGAACAGGTAGTAAAAATGTACTAGGTACAAATGGAAAAGCAATACAATGGAGTAGAGTAAAGCTGGTACTGTGTAATGGAAAAAGCGCCTGTTACTTGGTATATTTTTGTCGGACGGGCAAGTTTAGTAAGAGATGTTATTACGTTTTCGGCTTCCACTGAAGATCAGCTGGGAAACAACACGTTGACAGCTGCCAGATGATGCTTCTGAGGAAGGCTTCAGTGGATGTAATGGCGTCTCTTACTGAACTTGCTTGTCCAACAAAAAAAATCAATAAATCTGTCCAGTTGCCTGCCTCTCCAAACTGGCGGTGCACCTTATACTGTAGTTAGTAAGTACATTGACTATTGATGAGCTTCATCTACATCCCCACTTCAAAAGATCCAAAATATCTTTAAAAGTTGTTAATGTTTCTGCTTCTTTAATTATGTAACTGCTGTAACAAACATATGTGTTTCTTTTGTAGGTGGACGAAGACATAGTGGAGGACTCTGAAAGTAGCTGCAATAACAGTGACTACAGTTACAAGCCAAGGGCGTCGGAGGAATCTTCTAGTGAAGCAGAGTCAAGTGACTTCAATGGCGGTAACAAGCAGGCTGAGAAGACAGACTTCTCTAGCAACAAAGAGGAATCATCGTCACCAGTCAAAAAAAAGAAAATTGTGAAGACCTACAGCATATGTCGAATTGCTTCAGAAAAGAAAAGAGCGATTCTATGACTGTCAGTGAGGTCGTCAAAGTACATGGGGATAAAAAATACCACCAAAAGAAAAATTATTGCCTTTACTGCAGCGAACCACAAGCAAAAATTGCAAGACATCTTGAACGACGGCATAAAGAAGAACTGGAAGTTGCAAGTGCAATAATGTTTCCAAAGAAGTCGAAGGAAAGAAGGGTTCAACTGGATCTGCTTAGAAAAAAAGGAAATCAGGCAAACAACATTGCAACTCTCAAAGAAGGCAAGGGGACACTGGTTCCTTGCAAACAACAGAGCCATGCGAAGAGTAATTTTCATGACTATAGGCCTACACATTGTTTTGCGTGCGGTGGTTATTTAAAACGCAAGTTCATGTGGAAGCATGCAAAACGCTGCACACTTGCCAATAAGGTTCGCAATACAATGTCTGTAAAGACAAGAATCCAGGTTCTCTGCGCTGGTGCTCAACCAGTTACTAAAGATGTGAGCAGGAAGCTATGGACGCTTGTTAATAAAATGCATTTCCCGTGCTGTCAAAGAAGACGCATATAATTCTAAAATGTTTAACAAGCAGCGTGAGACTGCCTCACAACCTGATAATGTTCGGGCGATTATGCGAGCACTGGGGAATCTGCTGATCAACGGGAGGAAGGTGACCCCGGTAAAAGAGATTAAGGATTATATCCGTCCACAACATTTTCATCACTTCATCCGTGCTGTCAAAGCAACAGCTTTGTATGTAGAAGAGACAAACCGGTTTGGGAAACCCACACTAGCCCCAAAGCTAGGAATATACATCCAGAGCGTAGCTGATGTCTTAGAGGCTGAAGCCCTTTCGTCACAGAATGATAATTTAAAGTGTGTCCAAGGATTCAGAAGCCTGTACAGTCTTAAGTGGAATGAGCTCATCTCTGCTGCTGCATACCGCAGCAGAGAAGAGAATACATGGAACAAACCCAAGATCCTTCCATTAGCAGAAGATGTAAAGAAAATTCACATGCACATGAGTGACAAGCAGAAAATGTACTATGATGAGTTGTTGGATGTGGAAAACAAAACCAAGAGTGAAAGAAAAGGAATTTGGAGCAATTTTGCTAAAGTGACTCTGGCACAGATTATCACCTTCAATAGAAGAAGAGAAGGCGAGGTATCTAACATGCTATTGCAAACGTATGTCTCCAGGGACATGTCCAAAATTAATGAAGATGTTGAGCTAGCACTGTCAGAGGTGGAAAAAAAGCTCTGCTATCATTTTGAACGTGTGGAAATTCGAGGGAAGCGTGGAAGGAAAGTGCCTGTCATCCTTACTCCAGCAATGGTGCAATCTCTGGATCTGCTAGTGAAGGAGAGGAGTTCATGTGGAGTGGTGGATGGAAACCGCTTCTTATTTGCCAGACCAGCCCAGAGGAAAGCAGAATCCAAGATTGAGAGCTTGTCTATGTCTCTTTTGTTTCTCAAGCCATAAATGAGATCAATGTGATACAAAAATTAGATCTCAGCTATGGCTCCTGTTTCTCATCCTTTTCTGCTGAGAAACATGTCTCAGGTGAACGATCTGGTGAGCTATACAGGAGATCCCAATAATGGCTCAAATGTTGCTAAATTCAGCAGAATTGTTGCGTCTCAAACTTTGCTCAGACAGAGCCCTCAATATTATCTCATCTAAAGCTCATTTAAGCCTTTTAGATACATCTCGACCTCTGTGGATCTGTAAAAGAGATCTCAACATAATCTCATTTAAGACTCAGATTGGCCAGTAACCTAGCCATCAATCAGATCTTCAATAATTCATAATGATCAGCTGATGCAATGTGCGTTGAATGCACACATTAAAAACACCATTGATGAAGGGAAATTACATAATTGTCCCGGGAGGCATACTTTGGTTCGACATATCATTGGTTCAAGGTGCGTTAAGGGTTGGGAGAGGGTTATGGTTAGGTTTAAGTGTGCTGCCCCGTGGGATGTTAGGGTTTGAGATAGGTTGTCGTTATCGGACCAATGGTATGTCGGACAAAAACGCATGCACCCGGCCCATGCAATGCCTTTGGAAATAAAGAGTTTGTTGTCACCTAATCATAGCAACACGAGTTAGACTTAAATATGTTCGCGCCCTTTACTTCACACGGGTGATACTTTTTAATAGAACACACCATATAACTAATGTGATGCCGTTATATTGCAATAAATAACATAAAAAATGTTTCACACTAGATCATTTCATTTGTGGACTTTATTCATCATGTTCAGAAAGTACACAATACACATTAAATGAAAAGAAAACAGTTGTGAATTAATTCAGACTACCACAGTAGCATACCATACATTGTTGTGCTGCATATCAGTGGTGCTCAAAGTTTTTCATGTCGGAACCCCAAAGTGACACATTAGAACACGGTGCCTTATTTGAAGAGCCATTTCAGGGACCCCATAAGAGAAGATTTGTACAGCTCCAGCAGTGATTCTCAACTCGTTTAATTTCAAAGACCTCCAGTTTGATATTAGGCTACATACCACCATTTAATGGCATTGGTATCTGATAGATATATTTGGTCTAGTTTGTGGGTGAATGCTCTTTTGACCTTTTGACCTTTTAATATAATTGCCCTGTGACTGACATTTGATGTCCGGTTGTCCCACTGACTTTAAAATAGTATGGTTCTGAGTCTCGATAGTAATATTATACCCCTAGCCAGCGTTGGTAGATAAGAATTGTTTTGTTTCCGTTGGCCATAACACCCAGCCTCTGTGTTTTTGCCTTTGAAAGTTAGATTTCTCTCTAACAGACTGGTAAACTGCACTCAATGACGTTATGCCCTGTCCCCCGGTCCCACTAACTGATATTCATATCGGGACTATCTCTGCCCCGTGAGATAGTTCCTGTGTGCAATATTCGTGACGTCTTGCATTATCTGTCCATTTGTGAACAAATATGTTTTTTAACCTTGTTGTTCAACACATTTTTCGGTGTATTGATTACGGTATGCTATATCAACCCTGTTCAATTTGAACATGGGGAGAGATCGTTGTGAAACGCTGTCCGGATGACATGTCTTCTTCTCTCCCGAAACAAGGGTGAATATATCTGATTGAACCTCCCTCTAAGTTCTGCGTGTCTGAGTTCTCTTCTTGTGTCCGTCAATTCATTCTAAGGTATATTGGTTAACTCTGTTATACTCTGATTTTTACTCATTATAGCCTAAAAGGTTTTTATAACCATTTCTGTAAAGTTACAAGCCCTCTGCTTCTATTCTGGTAAAGTATTTATGGTACTCAGATTACTTTCTAAAGTATTTATTCAGCTCCGGTGTTCCGGAGGTCTAGCTCTCAAGCTATCGATCCTAAGCTATTGTTTATTATTGTTTATACAGTCCTATACAGTCCTATACAGTCCTTGCATTCTAGTCATATGGTAGATAAATTTCTATCATAATTTGGTCCAATCTTGCCTCCTTTAAC
Organism: Protomyctophum parallelum; assembly: GCF_964188405.1. Taxonomy (NCBI): domain Eukaryota; kingdom Metazoa; phylum Chordata; class Actinopteri; order Myctophiformes; family Myctophidae; genus Protomyctophum; species Protomyctophum parallelum. The sequence continues at coordinate 45,915,041 of NC_139697.1, read as the reverse complement.
GAGTTTTAAGCCTAATTTATATTAGCAAGCTCCGAAAAGAAACAACCAGTCCTATTTTTTCACTTCCTCAAATTCACTTGACACACACAAGGAAGAGATCAGACGAGCAATTTTTTTGAGCATGGAGTTTTCTTGTGATCAGTGTTCGCCATTGTATCGGAATGCATGTCATCAGATTTCGACGGACAAGCGACTTTTTTATTTTGGGGTCCGTGAACGGCTCACGGCTCAACAGTAGTGAACACTTCATGGACCTCTCACGGATCTGTGGACAAGCGATCGACGCATGGGGTTTCACAAGCCTGCCTTGTCCAGGGTCGGACGCTTCTCCACAGAACCAACCCTCCTCCCGGCTGTCTCTCTACTGCTGGCTCCTTCTTCCTCCGGACAGTGATTGTCTGCTTCGGTTACGATACAAGTTAAGTAAATCAATGCTTGATGTCTTTCTCTGTCTTTCTTTAGCTTAAATAGATTATACTGTCATTATAATTCTTCCCCTGATAAACACCTCGAGCAGCGAGGCATTCATTTTACCTTATCAACTTAAGACAAAGTAGCGGATTTTTTTTTTATCATGTCATTAATTATTTTAGCATGGTCTGTTTGTGGAGCGGAACTAGATATATCTACTTTCCAGCACTCGGTGTAGAACGATCGCTTCATTGTGTGCGGGAAATGTATATATAATATTTATTCTTGCTTTCTCCTCCGAGTCGACACGGAGCGATCAATGCAAGGGTAAATTTTCTACCTTATAACGGTCCACAAACAGACTGGTTTTCATTCACACGCTTTTCCCAGTGTTTTACACCAATTAATTCATTCAATTTTTTTAACATCCCAAAACAATATGATATTATTGATACCATTATTAAATTTGACTATTTTATTCCCATTGTTTTTAAATTAATATTAGTTTTTAATCATCCATTAGTCTGTGTGTGGTTGAAAGGACACTCCCTACTTTAGAGGGTGCTCCATGTTTTCTTCTTCTTATCTCTGGAATGTCAACTCTCTCCCTGTCTGTCGGTGTGCGTGTGCGCGTGCCAGGTGTGTGTGTGCATATGCGTGTGTGAATGTGTGTTTCTCCCTACCGTCACAGCGTGGGGGTGTGTGTGAATCCTGTGCCGGTGGTGTGTATATTGTGTGTGTGTGTGCGTGTGCGCGTGCCAGTTGTGTGTGTGCGTGCATGTTTCTCCCTCCCAGTGTGTGCACGTGGGTGTGTGTGTGTGTGTGTGTGAATCCACCCCTGCTGTATGTCATGTAATGCGTGTGTGTGTGCGTGCATGTTTCTCCCTCCCAGTCTTAGTGCACGTGTGTGTGTGCTTGTCCGTGTGTGTCAGGGTGGGTTAATAGGAGATATCGCAGATTGCCCTGAACACTTTAACTAAATTATTAGGTGCTAGGAAGGGTCCCAAGTTTGTTTTGTTCAATTTATTTCCTGCTAATTGAATGGTCACAATATCCTATCTTGACCATGACCATTCAACAGTGTAAACTCTTAGTTATTCTCCCTTTAGAATGTTTTCCCCTTAAAGGATCATTTCACCATTTTCCAAAGTGAACAGATCACACGGTTCTTTGATATCTCTCTCTCTCTCTCTCTGTGTTTGCATGTGTGCGTGAGTGAGGAACATTTCACTTTACATTTGGTTAATATTACATTATTAAAAAATATAGAATCATGACGACAATTACTGTCAGACTCCGATTCCACCATTTCTCCAGTATAGCCTCCATTCTACCAAAACCCAACTAAATAACATTTAATATTTCATTTTTACGTTAGGTAAACTTCCCAGTATTATTAATTTATTTATTTAAATGTATTTATTTTATTGACATTTATTTTTACATTTTTATTTTTTATTTTATTTTTATTTTTATTTTATTTTTCATAAAAAAAATAAAAAAAAAACTTTTGAAATATTTTAATTTTGATTTTAATTTTAATTTTGAAATATTTTAATTTTAATTTCAATTTCAATTTCAATTTCAATTTCAATTTCAGTTTCAGTTTCAATTTCAATTTCAATTTCAATTTTAATTTTAATTTTAAATTTTAATTTTAAATTTTAATTTTAGATTTTCGTTTCAGAATAATCAGTTATGTCTGAAAACCATACCAGTATTGTTTACTTAGAATAGTAGCACAACTAGTTTATCAGTAAATTAGTGTGCCAATTTTGGGGTGAATAGATCAGTCTGTCCACACCCATGCCTTCAGAATAATCAGTTATCTCTGAAAGCAATACCAGCGAAACATGTGTATTGATCAGTCAACCACATACTTTTAATCCCCCAGAATAGGTCAGTTTGTTCTGGGAGGCATACAGTTTATCAGTAAATTGGTGTGCCAATTTTGGGGTGAATAGATCAGTTTGTTCATCCAGGCCTTCAGAATGATCAGTTATTCCTGAAAGCAATCATAACATGTGAACGATCAGTCGTTTACATACTTTACAAAACATGTGTATTGATCAGTCAACCACATACTTTTAATCCCCCAGCATAGATCAGTTTGTTCTGGGAGGCATACAGTTTATCAGTAAATTGGTGTGCCAATTTTGGGGTGAATAGATCAGTTTGTTCATCCAGGCCTTCAGAATGATCAGTTATTCCTGAAAGCAATCATAACATGTGAACGATCAGTCGTTTACATACTTTACAAAACATGTGTATTGATCAGTCAACCACATACTTTTAATCCCCCAGAATAGATCAGTTTGTTCTGGGAGGCATACAGTGTATCAGTAAATTGGTGTGCCAATTTTGGGGTGAATAGATCAGTTTGTTCATCCAGGCCTTCAGAATGATCAGTTATTCCTGAAAGCAATCATAACATGTGAACGATCAGTCGTTTACATACTTTACAAAACATGTGTATTGATCAGTCAACCACATACTTTTAATCCCCCAGAATAGATCAGTTTGTTCTGGGAGGCATACAGTTTATCAGTAAATTGGTGTGCCAATTTTGGGGTGAATAGATCAGTTTGTTCATCCAGGCCTTCAGAATGATCAGTTATTCCTGAAAGCAATCATAACATGTGAACGATCAGTCGTTTACATACTTTACAAAACATGTGTATTGATCAGTCAACCACATACTTTTAACTACCCCAGAATAATCAGTTATTTCTGGGAGGCATACAGCTCAATACCAGCTAAGACATCATTTTGTGCATAACATGTGAACGATCAGTCGTTTACATACCATATGTCAGACCATAAAAAGTGCATTTTTACGGAACGCTCAGGAGAAATATAATATCTATATAAATATTGGTTATTTTGATAAAGACCAGGCCCTCAGGAGAAATATGAATATATATATATATATTTTAAGATACCTTTCTCTTTCTGCCTTTCATCTGCCCAGTGCACATGCGCAGGTGTTACAACCAGTTTGAAGTGTTTGTCAGAATTATTATTTTATTTTATTATTTTATGTTTTATTTTTATTTATTTATTTTTTTCATTTCATTCACCAGTTTGTTCTTTGTTTTATCTGTTTTATCTCCAGATACGGACTTCTGTGCGGGTCGTGTTCGAGGGACAAACCGACGGAATTTCGACTTCCACAAAATACGAGGGAGATTGTTCGGCTGGTCTGACTTCTCTTCATTTGTCTGATTGCTCTGTTGATTGTGGACGTCGACATTACATCCTTGTACAAGGTTTGACACTTGATCCCGACCCAACTCAGAACCGTCTAAATTCACTGGTTAGGCCCAACCCCAGAACAGTCTAACTAGTTGCCCATAGATTTCCCATATGGAACAAATTTATTCCACTCACGTTTCACCAGACATTTTTTGTTTTTCATTTCACCAGACATTTTTTGTTTTCATGTTGTATGTGGTTTATTAAATGTTTTTCTTTTCTGTTTGCTAAATATTGGATTCATATTTCCCCTAAATTGGAATATCCCCCCTGTAAACAGTTAACTTTATTTTCCCCATAACATAACCTATTATCCCAGAACCACCCCTTTCACCTTAAATTAAGTTTAATATAGGAACACCTACCTCTCCATTTTATTTTTTGGTTTTTATCATCATGAGTTTGACTGGACTAGGCATTAATCTCCCCGGAATCACTTGATTCTATATTTTGACCTTTATATGGTACTAAGGGACTCCCAAAGACATTGTTGCGACCTCGCGCTGGAGCGCATGAATAATATCACCATCGGAATACCCCGTTTCCCCTCTCCAAGCTCTTGAACCATGTGACGCCATATCAGTATCGCCCACATGGCGGTTTGCAGAGAATGTATCTGTGAACCTGTCATTAGGGGGGGGGGAGGGGCGAAGAATCAGAAGAACTAGGGCATGCAGTCCGCTCCGACTAAGAGCTGGTTGACTGTCCAAAAGAACTCTCGCAGATTCAGTTCTGACAACGAACTGATGACGAGCCAAAAGAAGAACTGCTCTAATAATGAACACTCATGTGGTCAAAATGACACATCTCGCCGGCCAGGAGGCTGCAACTGTTGCTGGGTTGGTTGCCGATCCCGAAGACATCTTCATCACCATCATCATCATCATCATCAAGAGAGAAAAGTAATTCTTTCTCTTTCCCCCAGTACCATCTAAATAAGGATTTTATGCCTAGTAAAGTTGAAATCATTGTGTTTTTTTATTTTTCATTGTTCCTGTTGCCATTCTGTTCCTGTTTGATTCATTGTTAAAGTAAAGTTTCCCCTGAGGATTTGATATTGTCAAAGGTCACATAACCATTCGCCCACAAAATGCGATGGAGTTGATAGATATATTTGGTCTAGTTTGTGGGTGAATGCTCTTTTGACCTTTTGACCTTTTAATCTAATTGCCCTGTGACTGACATTTGATGTCCGGTTGTCCCACTGACTTTAAAATAGTATGGTTCTGAGTCTCGATAGTAATATTATACCCCTAGCCAGCGTTGGTAGATAAGAATTTTTTGTTTCCGTTGGCCATAACACCCAGCCTCTGTGTTTTTGCCTTTGAAAGTTAGATTTCTCTCTAACAGACTGGTAAACTGCACTCAATGACGTCATGCCCTGTCCCCCGGTCCCACTAACTGATATTCATATCGGGACTATCTCTGCCCCGTGAGATAGTTCCTGTGTGCAATATCCGTGACGTCTTGCATTATCTGTCCATTTGTGAACAAATATGTTTTTTAACCTTGTTGTTCAACACATTTTTCGGTGTATTGATTACGGTATGCTATATCAACCCTGTTCAATTTGAACATGGGGAGAGATCGTTGTGAAACGCTGTCCGGATGACATGTCTTCTTCTCTCCCGAAACAAGGGTGAATATATCTGATTGAACCTCCCTCTAAGTTCTGCGTGTCTGAGTTCTCTTCTTGTGTCCGTCAATTCATTCTAAGGTATATTGGTTAACTCTGTTATACTCTGATTTTTACTCATTATAGCCTAAAAGGTTTTTATAACCATTTCTGTAAAGTTACAAGCCCTCTGCTTCTATTCTGGTAAAGTATTTATGGTACTCAGATTACTTTCTAAAGTATTTATTCAGCTCCAGTGTTCCGGAGGTCTAGCTCTCAAGCTATCGATCCTAAGCTATTGTTTATTATTGTTTATACAGTCCTATACAGTCCTATACAGTCCTTGCATTCTAGTCATATGGTAGATAAATTTCTATCAGTATCTCAGGGACCTCAATTTATAATGTAAATTCAAAGTTAATTTAAGTCTGAGTGTGGCAATGGAACCAAATGGACGCGCTGTGATTCATTTGGTTCCTAATAACAATCGTTTAGCTGGGAACCCTCTGTAATTCTCTTAAGGACGCATGGGTGTCCCCAGACCACAATTTGAGAACCAATGCTACAATTAAGTAATTACATGAACAAAAATACAATTACATAATGGACTTCATATTACATTGAGGTTCTAGTTGAAGCACAGTTGAAGCTTCTGACAACAATATTCACAAGCTGGACACTGTAATTACTCTCTAGACTACAGTTTAATCGGATAGTGAATCTAAACCAGCTAGTAACTTTAAGACTTTCCTGTGAATTGTCAGTTAATATTATAAGCAGATTTTCCAAAACTGTAATTTCTATAGAGTGGACAATCTCCAATTACTCCTATGTTTCTGTGGTTTCCCTAAGAATTCTCCAGACTCTGGGTCCTATAGTAACAATAACAAAAAGAAAAGAAGCACTACGTGGGTCCTTTATGTAGTGAAAACTGTAGACAGGTGCTCTTTGGAGAGGGTTTCATATAGCAAAGCACAAGATTTCTTAAAAAGTTCTATACCTTGAGTCAATGTGACTGTGGAAGGAGTTAAAAGGTGGCAAACTTAAAAGAGGGTCCAAGGCAGCTCTGCCCAGTTCAAGTAGAAAATAATCCTTTATTTCATTAAAAGGGTAAAACGCGACCATTTCATTAAAAGGATTAAAAACACGACCATTTCATTAAGGGTTAAAAACACGACCTTTCATTAAAAGGGTTAAAAACACGACTGTTGTCGTGATAACCCCTTTAATGAAATAAAGGATTTTTTTCTACTTGAACTGGACAGAGCTGCCTTGGACCCTCTTTTAAGTTCGCCACCTTTTACCTCCTTCCACAGTCACATTGGCTCAAGGTATAGAACTTTAAGAAATCTTGTGCTCTGGGTCCTATAGTTCAAACACTGATCCATAGCTCTGAAGATGCACAGTAATATCAGCTGTCCTAGAGCACTCTAGGCTCTGAAGCTAACCGATTGCGTTGCAATTAAGAGCTGTAAAATCAGAGGGTTCTAGGTACAGACACGGGCTGTATTTTGCATGCAAGACCTGGTACTTAAGACACGCAAAATACAGCCCACAGAATCTACTTGGAGATGTCTACTATAACCAATCTACTTCACATGACTCTGTGAGTGTGGCCTGATGCTTGTCAGAGTGCAAAGCAGACAGTTGGAAGGCAAGTGCTGCGGTCTATGAACACTCAAAACACTGTCTAATCCCTCTCCAGTGTGTTTGGGAAATGTGCAGCAAACACAATGCCAGGTATGGAAGACAAATCTAACAACACCACCTTGGCCAAAACATTCTCAAGTTGTAAAACTATCCTTTTTTGTGTGATTTCAACCAAGCTCACAATGTGAAAACATGTCCCACCTGTTACATTATCATACAAAAGTTGGGTGCCTTGTCGTGAGTATTCATTCAGAGAAAAACAAAATTTCTTTGTTTGTAAGAACAGAAAAAATCTATCTGGCCATATTTAATCTGCATGCCATCATGGAATGTCACAGTATTATTGTTTCTTCTTCTGTCTTTCACATACTGCTGTGAGTTGTACACTGTTCTGCCAATCTGTGCTCTTTTGAACATTTTTACCACATGCACATGTGCGCTGTCACCAAGGCACTTTTCAAAGGCTAACAGATCATCTGGTCCAAGAGACTTATCAGTGGATGCACCAATCAGCATCGCTTTGGTGACATGTGCACCCCAAATGTCAATATGTCATATCCCGTCATTTTGGCCAACAGTTTAGCAGCTACATTATCTGGGTTAATGGTTGTAGCAATACTTGGGAGACACTGTATGAGCTTAACAGCATTAACCATTTGCATAGGAATGTTCTGGGTTCCATGAATAAGACTAAGTATATGACCATTTTTATCCTCAAAATGAAAGCAAGAGTGTGTCCACAGAGGCCCAAGAGCTCTGACACCATCTGCCAAGTGCACAAGCAAGTGTACATTGGCGGTTAGATATCGATCTCCATAAAGATCACCAATCTGTGAACAAAAATTCCATAGCAGTTTCTCGGCATGATCTATCTGCGCAGGTGTTATTGACTCCATCAAAAGAATGAATAGGCAATATTCATTATTTTGATGGAGTCAATAACACCTGAGACACTAAGAAGCAGGAAATGGTTATAGTAGACATCTCCAAGAGTTCTCCATTGGGGTTCCTCCAGAAACAGCATAGACCGGTACTCAGAAGCCTTAAAGTACATTCGGTGAGAGAAGATGGAGCGTGGATATCATACCGAAGCAGGTGGCTTAATTTCACTAATGCGTCTGTCCATTTCATGTACCGACTTGGCCATGCTAAAAGGACGTCTAGAGAATTCGGAGGAAAACCACAGAAACATGAGGAGACGCATGACCCCAAGCAGTACAGAGTGCATGTAATCAATGCCAGTACCAGCGATCACATTGTAGCTGTCAAGTTTGCCAAGCCAAGTAGGACCTTTCACCCCATGTACAATGCTTTTTGTCTCATAGGCATTCCTGGCATCATTCATGTACCTTTGATGTGTACGAGGAGGGCCTTTTGGATCGGCTTCTTGATAAGGAAATGCATGTACGTGCCCCCTTTCACCAGTCTTTACTGTCTGACCAGGCTGTTCACACTTAAAACACCCAAAATGCCCATTGAATTGTACAGAGTTCAGAACTATTGCTTTAGCTGGTAGATCACAAGTTCCTGCAATTGTCAGGACTTTGCATATGAAAGGCTCTGGCACTCCACCAAACTGGACAAGAACACCATCCCTTTCAATGTGATGTGAGTTTCACAAAGCGGTTTGAGAAATGTTAGCATGTCAGGTTTTGAATCTCCAAACCAAAGACCCACAAAAATCATGTTTTCACGTTTTGTGCGTTCTAGAAAACCAAGTTCATTTATGATGCAATAAAACGGCCAAACAGAGAATTTAGAAGACTTGAAGACAGGAACCCCATCAGTGTTCCACGTCAAAGAGATGTTTCTCGGATCACTTAGCGGTCCACCGTTTTTTGTGAAACTCTCGTATAGTTCTCCGTCATATATTTCCTCTATGTTGTCACGATGTTTCTTTTGACGGGTGAACCTGAAATTCAACTTTTCCTGAAAACCTGGCTTGGCAAACAAAGACTTCAACTGTGCTTCAACTGAAACCTCAATGAAATATGAAGCCGAGTCCTCTGACACAGGCACATGACAAGTTGGACACTGGGTGTCATTACCAACAGACATAAAACAACTGTTACAATATTTGTGCAAAAGTGTGGAGGAAGAAGCTGAGCAATCAAAAAACGCTTTGAATTTCTGCAAATTCCTAAGACACTCCGTCTGCAAATCACTTGGACAATGAATGCTAACAAGTTAGATTAAGGCCCAATCCCAATTCCTCCCTTCGTCCTTGCCCTTAGCCCTTGCCCTTGCTTATGCGCGTTCACGTGAGGGGGAAGGGTTATCTCAATTGTCTTTGGACCGAGGGGTAGGGCTGAGGGCGAGGGATAGGACACCCTTCGAATGAAGGGATATCGCGACCCGACTTAAAAGCAAGGGATATCCCACAATGCCATGCGAATGGAAATCAAAACGTAAACATTCAAGCATGTCAAACGTTCAAGCACCATCGGCATCGGGAGATTCGGGACTGGGAGCAGGAGGCGGAAGAAAGGCGCCACACAAATGTAAGCTATATCTTATTTTGTTGTTATTATGGGAAAATATGATAATAATAATAATCAATATTATTCATTATTATTGCAATCTCAAGCTAAGGTTAACCAACCTAACGTTCTATAACGATATGCTACGGTGTTGCATTCATACATAACGTTATAGCCTTGAAACATGACAGTCATAATACGACCATGAAATTAAAAACCATGGCTAACGTAACGTTACCCATTCATTTGGCTAGCTATACAGCTTTATTCATTATCAAAATGACTGGTGGAACAATCAGTCCGACCTGTCAGTGTCAACATCTGGCTTGGCTACTCGGTGCAGTGATAGTAGCCCTGTGGTATGGTTTTATGGGGTAGGGGAGGATGGGGGAAGATGAACCGTCGGGTAAGTTGAACCACCCCCTGTATCTTTAAAACTACACACATGAGTTGTCATGTGACCTCAAAATCAGGACACACACACCATTTCAACCTGACTGTGAAGATGAGAGACACATGGACAAAGTGGAAAGTACATTTATACACAAAAAAGTGGTTTTTGCTGGTCAAAGTAAAAAAATAAACTTTTCTGGAATAATCATTTTTATATTAAAGCAAAAGCACCCAGGTCTAAACTTATATATCATGCATGTTGGTGATATACCAATGTATAAAACCCATGTGAATCTTTTAGCTAAACATTAGCCTGGAGCATTAAGCTATAGCCATGTTTTGTCAAAAAGTGGCCATGGGGCAAGTTGAACCAATTCCTTGGGGTAAATTGAGCCAATTTTCTTAATGTGAATCACCATTCATATTTTTGTATTAAGTATTAGCTACTCAAATTATACTGAATGACCTTTAATTTGGATGTTTGCAAATTTGCTATATTGTATTAACAATATTGCAAATATTATAAGGTTCTGAATAACAAACTTTATTTAATTGTCTTTATATTGTTTAAATAATAAATAAACAGATAAATAAGACTATTTGCAAAAGGGAAAACTGTTATTAAATTATGTTCAATACGTGAATACATTATCTGTTCAAGTTTAAGCTCTTTACATTAAAATATCATGTGGTTCAATTTTGGATCAACTTACCCCTTACCTGGGGCAAATTGAGCCACTTTTTTTTTTTTTTTTGAAAAGGTCATATTTTCATGGCCCTTTGTCATAGCTGCTTACTCATCATTTCAATTGATAGAGGACATCCTGAAATATGTGTAGATCATTAGATTTGACTGCCATCTCATTTTGCCTTGCTTCCAGGACAACTTAAGTAAAAAGTGGTTCATCTTCCCCCATCCTCCCCTACCACTTGCATCAAACTAACGTTATGCTCCATATATCCTCTGGCATGCTTGCAGGGACCCCTGACCAAACAAGAGCCCTAATAAAGTACAGGAGTGAAAACGAGCTGAAGTTCGAGCGGTCGAAAAGTGCCGTCAAACCTCTTTGGGAGTGAGGAAAAGTTTATATATTTTATTTTTTAGAGGATACCCATTAGCTGACAGCACTGCTGGCATCTAGTGGCCATTATTCTTGGTTGATTTCGCTTGACCACGTTGTTGGTTTTATTAGCTTGTCTATATAGGCCTACCATAAAAATGTTTATCATTTTGTCTAATACAGAAAACTCCTCGAAGAATTGGGGCTGGGCGGACAGCTCATATCCCAGCAGGCTGGCAAGAAATGGGAAAACCTGAAGAAGAAATACAGGGTAGGTAATGATATTTGTGTGTGTGTGTGTGTGTGTGTGTGTGTGTGTGTGTGTGTGTGTGTGTGTGTGTGTGTGTGTGTGTGTGTGTGTGTGTGTGTGTGTGTGTGTGTGTTCCCTATACATGTATGCTATTACACCTTTATAAAGTAAAGAAATAGTTAAAGTAACTACAATCACGATGTATTTCTTAAATACAGATACATTTATTTTAAATAAAAAATAAAATAAAACACTGGGCATGAAAACACTCTGGGTTTCAAATATTGTAAGGTTGCTTATTACAAAGCATTTTCACAACTTATTTTCTCTGGTGTCATGGTCTGTCGCTCTACAGACCATGTCTCCTCATCAGCCACTCCCACTCTCCATTCCCTCTCTCAGTCCTTGTTACACACCTATTTCCACCCCCTCTTCAGCCCAACAGTGCCATGCCCAATCCACACCTGAGAACACTTCTGCAATCACCCTGCTCCCTATAAAACTGGACTCATTACACAAACACACTGTCAGGACATACATTGTTGTTCCAGTGATCTGCCTTGGACTCCTGGTTTGCTATTTTGGTCTCCTAGAAGGTATTTTGGATTTCATGAGCTTTGTGTAACTTTTGGACTTCTGGCTTATATGCAGTTATTCTTTGAATGTTTTGCAGTTTTGGACTTTTGGATTTTGCCATTTTGCTCCTGAAGTTTTGCCTTTTTTGGATTTACATTTTGCATTGACTTTACTTTGGCTGTATGTATTTCTCTGCATGAATAAATACTTTAATTTAAGACTATTCTGCGTTTGGCTCTGCACTTGGGTTCAGTCCTTCACTGCGAACCGTGACAGTATGTCCTGACCATAATGAACCCAGCAGAGCTAAAGCTTTTTCATAGAAAGGTGGCAGAATTAGAAAATGTGGTTTCTCGTCTCTTGGCCTCTCCACCTAAACTGCGTACTGAACTCCAAGTGGAGATATCAGTACAGCAGCATTGGTTCAAGGAGAGACCATGGGTAAGCCATTTTGTCCCCCACCTGGATGTGGTGCGTGGGAGGCTTAAGGACTTTGAAGACGCCTCAATACCACATGTTTCTCAGCCAGCTCCCAACTCCATTAGGCTTGGAGTAGTGAGTCTGCAATCAGCCTGCCCTGTTCCAGACCAACAAAGGAACCAACCCTTGGACTTATTTTCATATTTTTGTAAACATGTGAAAATACCTGTGTACTCTGAGCCGGTTCAAGTCCAGGACCCATATGAGGGGTCGCGCCTAGCCTTTTGTGTGGGGAACCGTGGGCCTGCTAGGGGAAGGCGTGGTCGCCATGGCCCTCTACATCCCCAGCGGTCGTCACTGCCCAGCACTTCGCTGCCTGGTGTCCAGACCACCCTTCTGCCCAGCACACCGCTGCCCAGCCTGCCTGGCTCTCCGCTGCCCGGCTCTCCGCCGCCCAGCCTGCCTGGCTCTCCGCTGCCCGGCTCTCCGCTGCCCAGCCTGCCCAGCTCTCCACCACCTCCTGTACCTGCAGTCCAGGCTCCAGAATCTGCAGCATCCTCCTCTCCTGGGTGTGCAGTGTCCTCTGGGTTCCCGTCTGCAGCATCCTCCTCCTCTCCTGGGTGTGCAGCATCCTCCTCTCCTGGATGTGCAGCATCCTCCTCTCCTGGGTGTGCAGCATCCTCTCCTGGGTGTGCAGCATCCTCTCCTGGGTGTGCAGCACCCTCCATGTCTCCTCGGTGTGCAGCACCCTCCATGTCTCCTCGGTGTGCAGCTCTGCCTGCAGCACCTCCGGCCTCGCCTCTGCCTGCAGCACCTCCGGCCTCGCCTCTGCCTGCAGCACCTCCGGCCTCGCCTCTGCCTGCAGCACCTCCGGCCCCACTTCCTGAGCCTGCAGCTCCACCTGCAGCCCTCCCTCCTGAGTCTGCAGCAATGGCTCCTGCAGCTCTGGCTCCAGAGCCTGCAGCTCCTCCTGTGGTGTCGCCTCTGCCTGCAGCCTCTCCTGTGGCGTCGCCTCTGCCTGCGGCATCCCTGGCATCGCCTCCAGCCTCTGTGGCGCCCCTGGCGGCTCCTCCCAAATTCTACATCTCGGCTCCGCCTCCTGGCCGACCTCCAGACAACGCGTCCTTCGTCTCCTCTCGGCCTCCTGGCCGACCTCCAGATCCGTCCTTCGCCTCGTCTCGGCCTCCCGGTCGTCCGCCCGACGACTTGACCGCCTCGTCTCGGCCTCCCGGTCGTCCGCCCGACGACTTGACCGCCTCGTCTCGGCCTCCCGGTCGTCCGCCCGACGACTTGACCGCCTCGTCTCGGCCTCCCGGTCGTCCGCCCGACGACTTGACCGCCTCGTCTCGGCCTCCCGGTCGTCCGCCCGACGACTTGACCGCCTCGTCTCGGCCTCCCGGTCGTCCGCCCGACGACTTGACCGCCTCGTCTCGGCCTCCCGGTCGTCCGCCCGACGACTTGACCGCCTCGTCTCGGCCTCCCGGTCGTCCGCCCGACGACAACTTGACCGTCTTGTCCCAGCCCCCGGGCCGTCCGCCTGACCCCTCGTCCCAGCATCCTGGCCGCCCACCTGACGTCATCTGCTCAGCATCAGTTCCCTTCCCCCAGACCCCCTCCACCCACCCTGCTCTGTGTTCCGGGCCAGCATGGTGGGACGTCTGGAAGCCGTCCCTTAAGGGGGAGGTACTGTCATGGTCTGTCGCTCTACAGACCATGTCTCCTCATCAGCCACTCCCACTCTCCATTCCCTCTCTCAGTCCTTGTTACACACCTATTTCCACCCCCTCTTCAGCCCAACAGTGCCATGCCCAATCCACACCTGAGAACACTTCTGCAATCACCCTGCTCCCTATAAAACTGGACTCATTACACAAACACACTGTCAGGACATACATTGTTGTTCCAGTGATCTGCCTTGGACTCCTGGTTTGCTATTTTGGTCTCCTAGAAGGTATTTTGGATTTCATGAGCTTTGTGTAACTTTTGGACTTCTGGCTTATATGCAGTTATTCTTTGAATGTTTTGCATTTTTGGACTTTTGGATTTTGCCATTTTGCTCCTGAAGTTTTGCCTTTTTTGGATTTACATTTTGCATTGACTTTACTTTGGCTGTATGTATTTCTCTGCATGAATAAATACTTTAATTTAAGACTATTCTGCGTTTGGCTCTGCACTTGGGTTCAGTCCTTCACTGCGAACCGTGACACTCTGGAAATTGTCTGTCTGTCTTTCAGGACATCAGAACTCCCAAAACTGGATCAGGGACAGATGGGGGCGAGGACACGGCGGCAACATGGCAATTTTATGGAGACATGCACGAGGTGCTTGGAGGCAGGCCCTATGTAGATCCTCCCTTGGTGGTTGCCTCATTTTCACCCGTGGTAATTTTCTGATTAATTGAAAATGGTGGACCCTGTTGTAAACAAGTCTAATGCAGAGGTTGTGTAAAAGCAGAACATACTGTAATTCCTTTCCTTTTTAATACTTTCTTTCAGGAGATGGAAGAGCCCTCGGCATCCAGCTCCAGCACGTCCGATGCCTCAGCCACAACCCCTACCCCTGAAATGCCCCCCCCCCAAATATACCTGGTCCTGCTCACATCCACAAGAAGCAGAAGACCAGCAGTGGCACTGGTACTGGTACCATAGTGGAGTTTCTGAGGCAGGAGAGTGCAAAGGAACAAAAGCGATTTGAGGAGAGTGAGGCGAAGACAGACCGTTTTTTGGGCCTATTTGAAAAAATGTTGGATAAGCTGTGAGCAAATGTGATGTGAATCACATCACATTTGCTCACAGCTTATCCAACATCATATGATGTGATGTATGTTTTATTTTGTTTTGTTTTGTTATTTTGTTGTTTGCTGCTATTTGTTTATTTGTTTACAAATTTAACTCAGGGCGTTTTTTATTTATTTATTATAAGGTCTAATTTTTTTAATACTGTACAATGTACATGGCTTTTTTAATACTGTACAATGTACATGGCTTTTTTAATACTGTACAATGTACATGGCTTTTTTAAATACTGTACAATGTACATGGTGGCTTTTTTAATACTGTACAATGTACATGGCTTTTTTAATACTGTACAATGTACATGGCTATTTTTGTAATACTGTACACAGTGTACAATGTACATTGGGATGGGTTCCCGCCCAGAATGGGTTAATATATTCATTAAATGAATGTTTAAGAAACCAATTGTTGTGATTGTAGTTACTTTAACTATTTATTTACTTTATACACTACCTGCCTTTATTCAACCTTTCTTGTACCTGCAAGTTAATTCAAACATATTTATTCCTGTTTTCAAAGGTGGTATACCTGTGTCTCTTGAACTGGAAACGCACACAACACATTCATGTTTCCTGTTCAAATGTGATGCTGAACCAATCAAACAAAGCCATGGGAAAATGTAATGGAACAGGAAACAAACTTCTGGGACTACAGTAATGTACAGATCAGTGTATATAGTTCCTAGATAAGTTGTTGTCCAAGCATTGTTATTGATATTCATCAGGCCTCCTGTGCGATTGAAAAAAAATACTTTAGTCACTTTAGCCAAGCATGTCAGTTTATTTTTCAATTTCAATTTCCCATTAAAACACCTTATAAAGTAGTAATAAACAAAAAAGGCCTCATTGGTAATGGAATAATCTCAATAATATATTATTTGGCTTTGGCTTTATTAAAATGAAATAATAAATGTGGTGACTGACCGAAAACATAATAATTATATATATATTATATTATATTATATATATACCATATATACTCTACCATTGATCGACTTTTAAACCCCCCCCCAGTCCTACAAGCAGTCATTCCCGGCCTCTAAAGCTAAGTGTGATGAGTTTGCATGCTTTTTTGATAACAAAATCTTTAACATTAGAGCTGATATTTTGAATGGTGCTGTTGCTAGTGCAAACCTTCAAACAGCAGCTAACGGTCCCAGGGTAGATCTCTCCAGGGGGAGCCTATTATCGTTTTGCGCAATTGATGAAGACGAACTCCGCAAAACCATATCACAGATGACATCTTCCTCCTGTTCATTGGATACAATTCCCACCACCTTTCTCAAAGAGGTCTTAGACAGTGTGATTGGAGATATCCTAAAAATTGTAAACAGCTCTCTACAGACAGGCGTCTTCCCAGACTCACTAAAGACGGCCGTAGTCAGGCCCCTACTAAAGAAACATAATCTGGATCCCTCTGTTTTGGGTAACTATCGACCCATTTCGAATCTGCCCTTTCTGGGCAAGGTTTTGGAGAAATGCATCTCTCATCAATTGGATGTATTTCTACAGAGCAATGATGTGCACAACAAATTCCAATCTGGCTTTAGGAAAAATCATAGCACAGAAACTGCCCTTGTAAAAGTAATGAATGATCTTAGGGTGTCTGCTGACAAGAAACATGTATCCGTTCTCCTACTGCTAGATTTAACGGCTGCATTTGACACGATTGATCATTCAATTTTAATACAGCGTCTGGAGCACTGGATAGGCCTGTCTGGTACGGCCCTGTCCTGGTTCTCCTCCTACCTTTCAAACAGAAGTTACTTTGTCAATCTAGCCGAGTTTGACTCAGACAAACACGACATCAGTTCTGGTGTCCCACAAGGCTCGATTCTTGGTCCTCTGCTGTTCTCCTTGTACATTCTGCCATTGGGTGAACTCATTACCAATCACGGAGTCAATTTTCATTTCTATGCTGATGATACCCAACTATATCTTTCTGTGGCCCCAGACGATCCCTGTGCTTTAGACCCGCTGTTGACCTGTCTGTCTAGCATAAAATGTTGGATGAGTGAGAACTTTCTCAAACTAAATGAGGATAAGACAGAAGTTCTCATAATCGGTTCTAGCGAGCAAAAATAATCAATAATTAGCAGACTTGGCAACCTGACTGTAGAAAGTAACAGTACAGTAAAGAACCTGGGGGTTATTATTGATTCTGAATTGAATTTTAATTCACACATTAATCATGTTACCAAGATTGCCTTTTTTCACCTTAGAAATATTGCACGGATCAGATCCTATTTGTCCTTGGACGATGAAAAAACGCTAATCCACGCCTTTGTTTTTTCTCGGCTTGACTACTGCAATGCACTCTTTTCAGGACTCCCTAAGAAAACGACTGACAGATTACAACTTGTCCAAAATGCAGCAGCTAGAGTTTTAACTAGAACTAAGATGAGAGAACATATTACTCCAGTTTTGGCATCACTGCACTGGCTTCCGGTTGTTTTCAGGATTGACTTTAAAATTCTGTTACTTGTCTATAAAGCTCTCAATGGTCTCGCACCTCCGTACCTCCGTGACTGCCTACCTAGATATGTCCCTAGCCGCCCCCTCAGGTCCTCCAACGCTGGCCTACTTGAAGTGCCTAAAAGAATGTGCACAAAAAAGTACGGTGAGGCAGCTTTTTGCTTCTATGGCCCAACAGCCTGGAATAAACTTCCATTCGAGCTCAGACACGCACCCTCTGTAGACATTTTTAAATCTCAACTCAAGACTCACCTCTTCACCCTTGCTTTTAGTTGAGTTTTATTTTTATTTTATTTTTTTATTTTATGTGTTTTTATTTATTTTATGTTCTTATATTCGGTTTTGTTCTCTGCTATTGTTCTATCATTTTAACTACTTGTGTTTTATTGTATTTTATTTTTGTGTCCTGCCCTGTGAAGCACTTTGAGCTGCATTCTATGTATGAAAAGTGCTATACAAATAAAGTTTATTATTATTATTATATATATATTATATATATACATATTATATATATTATATATATATTATAATAAAATATAATGTATTAGACAACGTCTGCATGGGCTGTAACCAGAGCGGCTAGCCTGTCTCTTATGTCGTTCCCTGAGGTTTCACCATTGGCCAGGCCCTCAGGGGGAGCATGGGGTTCCAGAATGTCTGCAGCCACATCGTCGTCTGGCTCCAGTGTGTCTCCATTGTCCATACAGACATTGTGCAGAAAGGCACAGGTGGCAATGACCATTGGTGAGAAGGTGGGCTTCACCTCCAGGGCCTTGAAAAGTGTCGACCTCCATCTGGTCTTCATCATTCCGAAAGCCCTTTCAATTATCCCATGCCCCCTTCGACAGGTGTTAAATTTTCTGGCTGCCATTACATCAACTGGTTCTCTGCAGGGTGTGATGAGACAGATAGGTGTTTGCAAACAGGGGTAGCCTCCATCACCTATAAGGATGTAGCCGGGGGGGGGGGGTACTGTCTGGCCCTGAAAAACGTGCTGTTCTTCAAGATCCGGGTGTCATGAACTGCCCCCGGATAACCCACAAAGATGTCCAAGAACCTCCCCTCCGAATCACAAATTGCCTGCATGGTGATTGCATAAAAGTTCTTGTAGTTGAGGTAGTCCAGGTGGTGCGTCTTGGGGGGTTTGATCCTTACATGGCTGCCGTCTATCGCACCAACTACATTAATGAAAGCAGGGGTTTTGGATAAGTGGGCAAATCCTTGGCCAACAGCATGGAGCTCATCTGCATGAGGGAACCGGATAGCGAGGCTCTGGTGGCGACAGATGTGCTTGGCCACTCTGTGGATAATCCGATGACAGGTGGAGATGGGGATGCTGAACGTGTTACACACACACCGGTATGAGAGACCATGACCCAGCCAGTAGATATAAACCAGGACTTCCATTTGATGACCCCAGCCATGGTCCTGGTCTCTCTGCAGTATAGCCTCTGGACAGCATTCATCGTCCTTCTGGTGAGACGGAAGTCAGCTCTCAGCTCCCTCTCAACGTCAAACCATAAGCGCAGGACAGGCACAGTGGTGTTTAACTGGCAGTAAACTGCACGTCGACCTCTCTGAAATTGAAAAAAAGCTTGTTTAGTTTGTCATTTATATGTTGTAGGCTACCAGGTGTAATGATAATACATTTAATACGGTTAAAACAGCATACTAACAATAAATAACAGAATAAACAGCAAAAAAAAATAATCTTATAACAAAAGCAGAAACCACTTTTAGAAGTGATTTGAAAGAATACACTGATTCTGCTTGCTAGCCTCAGCTACACAGGTAGAAGACAGGGGTGTAACATCAGGTTGAATATCTCTGAGCAAAAATAAATTGCCTACAGCAAAGGATTCCCACCTCCCCCAAGCTAATAAAGGCAATAATGTGTAGGATAGCATTACTCAGTTCAGTTCAGTTTTAGTTTATTTTGGTCATAGAATGAACATTAAATGCATTAATTCCATTTGATCATAGCTTTGCACTATAAAGAGTCGACAAATGGTTTATTTTAAGCCAGTTGCTTGTTTTGCCTATACTTTTTACACCAAGCAGACTTGAAAGGAAATAAATAATAATATATGCATCTAACACACACACACACACACACACACACACACACACACACACACACACACACACACACACACACACACACACACACACACACACACACACACAGGGGGGGGGGGGGGGGGCAGTAAACAAACGGGAAAACAAACAAACACACAATCAACGTGCATATTTCACAAATGGCTATTAGTGGAGGATATTAAGTCAATATTTCATGAGAATCGTTCACTTTATGGTACAAGCACCAAAATTGGCACACGAGTGCTTCGGAACCTACTCTCTCAGAAAAGTACGTTGTCCACTTGAAAAAACAAAATGGACACCATTTTTCAAGATGGCCGCCAAATGAAAAAGGCCTTTTGTGGCGTTTCTGGACAACCGTGGGTCCGACTGACTCGAGACCGGGCACTGCACTCCCTGTGGGTGTGTGGAACGTGTGTGTCGAATTTGAAGTCGGTGGGGCAAACGGTTCTCGAGTTACGTGGATTACAGACGTACACACACACAGAATTTGTGCAATTAGCAGATCATTGGAACGGTTGTTCGCTTGGTGATACAAGCGTGACATTTGCCGTTAACATTCCTTTGGTAAACTCTTTAACTTTTTAAACCGAGCCATCCAAAAATCCAATATGGCGGTGATATTTCAAGATGGCCACCAAAATTAGACTGGTTTTGCATTTCAGCATATATTTGGCTATACCTTTGTGATGTACTGTACCATACTACTGTATAATACTGTACGGCACTGTAGGGCATCATACTGTACCATGCTGTACTGTACAGTACCATACCGTACCGTACCGTACTGTACCATACTGTACCATACTGTACCGTACCTTACTGTATGGTATCATACTGTACCGTACTGTACCATACTGCATGGTACCATACTGTACCTTACTGTATGGTATCATACTGTACCATACTGTACCGTACTGTACTGTACTATACCATACTTCATGGTACCATACTGTACCATACTGTACTTTACTGTACTGTACCGTACCGTACTGTACTGTACTGTACCATACTTTATGGTATCATACTGTACCATGCCGTACCGCACGTTACTGTACCGTACTGTACTTTACCATACTGTACTGTAACATACTATAGTGTACTGTACAGTACCGTGTGTGTGTGTGTGTGTGTGTGTGTGTGTGTGCACGTGCAGGGAAAAGGGGAGGGGTCTGTTAATGTGGAAATTGTAATGTAATTTGTGTCACAGTGAAATGTTGTGCAATAACAGTATGTCATACAAAAGCAATATTTGTACAGTAAATATGACATGGATGCAATGTAGTGCAGATGGATTTCTGTGGCATGCATCATTTTTTGTGCATAGAGAGATGTGTGCTAACGGAGTGATTTGGTAGGAGAAGTCGGACGGATAAACGGACATATTGCTTTGCATCCCCATAGTAGTAGGATCTAGGATGAGCATCAAAACTATATATTTTAAATACTTTTCATTAGCACATGCTTGAATTTTACATTCCATAGGGCTGGACCACACATGGACCCCATTTGGTTTTGTTTTCTGCATCTTCCTCTGTGACCTGCCACCTTCATGTCATCTCTCACAGCATCCTTAAACCTCGTCTTTGGCCATCCTCTTACCTGGCAGCTACATCTTCAGCATCCTTCTCCCAATGTACCCTCATCCCTCCTTTTCACATGTCTAAACCATCTCAACCTCACCTCTCTTGCTTTATCCCCAAACCTTCTAACCTGGGCTGATCCTCTAATTCAGTAATTTCTGATAATGTCCTTCCTTTTCACTCCTAATGAGAACCATAGCATCCTTAATTCTGCCACCTCCAGCTGTGCCTCCTTTTCATCAGTGCCACCGTTTCCAACCGTACGGATGGTCTCACTACCATCGTATACATCTTCCCTCTCACTGGTAGCCTTCTGTCACAAATATTTCCTGACCCATACTATGTCCCATATTCTCAATACATTGGCTTCTCTTGCTAGAACATTTCCATCTCTATACTCACCTTAACCTGTTACACTACTGTCTACTGTCTGCAGGTCAATTGGTACAAATAATTTTCTCCCTCCCTCACCATCTCTCTTTGCACTTACTGTACATCTCAAATAGCCCTGACCACTTCTTAGCCCACACCACCTGACATCACATCTCTCTCTTCTTACCCATCATCTAAAAGAAACCCCAATGGGCATTGCCCATTGACATATATTCAAGTCTGTGTGTGTGTGTCTGTACATCTGTAATCCACATAACCCGAGAATCGTTCGCCCCACCGACTTCAAATTCGACACACACGTTCCACACACCCACAGGGAGTGCAGTGCCCGGTCTCGAGTCGGTCGGACCCACGGTTGTCCAGAACCGCCACAAAAGGCCCTTTTCATTTGGCGGCCATCTTGAAAAATGGTGGCCATTTAGTTTTTTCAAGTGGACAACGTACTTTTCTGAGAGAGTAGGTTCTGAAGCACTTGTGTACCAAATTTGGTGCTTGTACCATAAAGTGAACGATCGTGTCATTAATATCCTCCACTATATCAACGTTACATCAACCAACAGGTTACTAGTTAAACAAATACAACTAGTAAACAAATACAAATCAATCGTTGGTTAACGTTAGTTCGAAACTGTAACGTTCTAAGTTACAACATTGCCAAGCTCGAGGGCTTATGAGCTTATTATTTACATTGCTGCTACGGGTCTACATACCTCTAACTGCGCCACCAATACTCCCACATTTCGGATGAACCTTCGTCTTCTTGCTCCCGCTTGTTTCTCCGCCCTCAGCCGCAAAAAAATAGTCATCGCCCACGCTAAAGACACCAATAATAGCCGGAGAAGGCATTATACCTGTTGCGCTTGTTGCTAAACTTGCACTGTCTCAGTCTCAGTGTCTGTCTGAGAATCACTCTTGTACAGTAGGTGACGGTATGCACTTTTATGTTGGTGCGATCCGCCATAAAACGCAGAGAAGAAGAAGAAACCGGTTGCTAAGTTACCCAATAAACACTGAAACGGGATGTTTACGTCCAAGGGTTTCCGTCGCACAATTGCGTCGCACAGCGATGACGTAGCAATCTATAAGGGACATTCTAATTCCTAGGGGGATGATTCATCTCCCTACCCCTTGACACTCATTATGTAGGGACAAGAGGAAGGGCTGAGGGGTAGCGTTAAAAAACGAATTGGGATTGGGCCTTAGTCTAGTTTTAGTCGACTAAATCTACAGTTGATTAAGTCGAACAAAATGTATTTTGGTGGGCCGTCGTAATTATTGTTTTTACACTTGCTGAAAATAGCCGATCTACAAGCCCACAACGCGCCGTGCTTGAGCTTGTAGATTGTCTATTTTCAGCATGCAACTAATTGTAAAATGACTTATACTGGATATATATTGGTATATTTAGTCTTAGTTTTAGTCATCATAGCTTAGTTTTCCTTTAGTTTCCATTTCGTTTTCATCAGTGAAAAAAGGTAGTCAACGAACATTTTTCGTCTTAGTCGACGAAATCAACACTGGTGGAGACGACGCTGGTGTGCCTGCAGAGTACCTGACTGACTGAAACTCTTGTCACAATGTTTGCAGTGGTAAGGTTTTTCTCCAGTGTGGATACGCAGGTGTGTCCGCAAACAACCTATATCAATGAAACTCTTGTCACAATGTTTGCAGTGGTAAGGTTTTTCTCCAGTGTGGTTGGTAGGTGTTTCCGGTGTTGAAGCGGTTCATTTTGAAGTGCTTCTGGACAAGACTTGTTTCAGCGTTATTTGGCATGACCCTCTACACCATATACTGCAACGTTTCATAAACACTTGACTCTGCATGGATGTATTAAATGCAGAAGAATTTTCATAAAACTGCAATTTTCATTGGCTCATAAAACCTTAATTTTTTTCAGCAAAAAAAAAGAACTCCCAATGTTTTACTTTTACTTTATTTGTTTATTTGGACAGGACAATGCATATTAATGGACGCAAATACACCGGATATAGCACAGTTGCTAATTTTCATCCACAGTCCTCACAAGAAACACAAAACTAAGACAAAAAAATGTATTTGCGACCTTATTCTTCCGGTCATCACCCACAGCTTCGCGAAACGTATAAAAGGTTAACCCATGTTGACCTGGTTAACCCATGTTGACCTGGGAACGATTCTACAAAATGTTAGTAATCTGAAAAACCCTATGTTTCAAACATTTTCACGTCAAGGACCCCCAAGTTTATATGTAATTGGCCGCCGACCCCCATCTGAAAATATGTAGTTGCAGGGAACCCCCCCCCCCCCCCCAGAATCAAATATTTGAGTTAAAATGTTGAATGAATAGAATGAATGATCATTTGATTGTATGTAAGGGTTTTTCCCCTGTATGAGTCTTCATGTGTGATTTTAGATAATCACTCCGAGCAAAGCCTTTACCACACGTTACAAGTAAAGGGCTTTTCCCCTGTATGAGTCATCATGTGTGTTTTTAGTTCACTACTATGTGTACAGCCTTTACCACACACATTACAAGTAAAGGGCTTTTCCCCTGTATGAGTCTTCATGTGTGATTTTAGATTAACACTGTGAGCAAAGCCTTTACCACACAAGTTACACGTAAAGGGCTTTTCCCCTGTATGAGTCATCATGTGTGATTTTAGTTGACTACTGTGTGTACAGCCTTTACCACAGACGTTACAAGTAAAGGGCTTTTCCCCTGTATGAGTCATCATGTGTGATTTTAGTTCACTACTCTGAGCAAAGCCTTTGCCACAGACATTACAAGTAAAGGGCTTTTCCCCTGTATGAGTCCTCATGTGTGTTTTTAGTTGACTACTGTGTGTACAGCCTTTACCACAGACGTTACAAGTAAAGGGCTTTTCCCCTGTATGAGTCCTCATGTGTGTTTTTAGACCACCACTATGAGTAAAGCCTTTACCACACACGTTACACGTAAAGGGCTTTTCCCCTGTATGAGTCATCATGTGTGATTTTAGTTCACTACTCTGAGCAAAGCCTTTGCCACAGACATTACAAGTAAAGGGCTTTTCCCCTGTATGAATCCTCATGTGTGATTTTAGTTGACTACTCTGTGTACAGCCTTTACCACAGACGTTACAAGTGAAGGGCTTTTCCCCTGTATGAATCCTCATGTGTGTTTTTAGACCACCACTATGAGTAAAGCCTTTACCACACACGTTACACGTAAAGGGCTTTTCCCCTGTATGAGTCATCATGTGTGATTTTAGTTCACCACTCTGAGCAAAGCCTTTGCCACAGACATTACAAGTAAAGGGCTTTTCCCCTGTATGAATCCTCATGTGTGATTTTAGTTGACTACTCTGTGTACAGCCTTTACCACAGACGTTACAAGTGAAGGGCTTTTCCCCTGTATGAATCCTCATGTGTGTTTTTAAATCACCACTCTGAATAAAGCCTTTACCACAAACAGTACAAGTGAAGGGCTTTTCCCCTGTATGAATCCTTGTGTGCATCGTCATATTTGCCTTATGATTAAAACATTTGCCACAGTCTGTACAACTAAAGCGTTTCTTCCCTGTGTGGTTCCTCATGGAGTGAGTTTGTTTTGATGATTTCAGGTCCTTGGACAGCTTGCTGCTCAAAGACAATCTTTGTCCTTCCACATTTGTCTTGTGTGATTTCAGTGAGTTTAAAGTTAAAGCACTGCTCGGAGTAGAACATTCTTATTATAAGATGGCGAGCAAGAAAGTACTACCGAAGCAGACAACCTGCAACTCTTCCTTACGGTGCAAGGCTCGAATAACAAGTTGAAATGAAGAAAATGCCAGCACTCATTGTATGTCCTCTTCATATGAATTTATTTACCTATAACATTTACATGTTATGTTTACACAATAGTTCTGACCTTTCCATTTGTGCTTCTGACAAATATCTAGCTTGAAGTAGTAATTTAAATTTTGCGACTGTGAATTATCTGGTGTCTTTTAAGGTGGCCCAAATGGGAGAAGTGTTTTCCACACTGATCACACCCATAGGGTTTCTCCCCGGTATGAATTCTCTGATGTAGTTTAAGGCTGGACCTTACAGAGAAGCGTTGTCCACACTGATCACACATGTAAGGTTTCTCGCCACTGTGAATTTTCTGGTGTATTTTAAGGCTGGACATTATAGTGAAGTATTTTCCACACTGATCACATTCATAGGGTTTCTCTCCAGTATGAATTCTCTGGTGGTTTTTAAGGCTGGACATTACAGGGAAGTGTTGTCCACACTGATCACATTCATACGGTTTCTCTCCAGTATGCATTTTCTGGTGTCTTTTAAGGCTGGACATTACAGAGAAGCGTTGTCCACACTGATCACACATGCAAGGTTTCTCGCCACTGTGAATTTTCTGGTGTCTTTTAAGGCTGGCCATTATAGTGAAGTTTTGTCCACACTGATCACATCCATAGGATTTCTCTCCAGTGTGAATTCTCTGGTGTATTTTAAGTTTGGAGATGTGAGGAAAGTGTTTTCCACACTGATCACAGCAGTGGTGATTTTTCTTTGCCAAGCATCTTTGTTCATTCACCTCTGGTATGTCAATGCAGTCAGACTGATGATGCAACACTGTAGTGGAAACAAACACAAAGGACACATTGTTGATTAGTTGACTACTGTGTGTACAGCCTTTACCACAGACGTTACAAGTAAAGGGCTTTTCCCCTGTATGAGTCCTCATGTGTGTTTTTTGTTGACTACTGTGTGTACAGCCTTTACCACAGACGTGACAAGTAAAGGGCTTTTCCCCTGTATGAGTCCTCATGTGTGTTTTTAGACCACCACTATGAGTAAAGCCTTTACCACACACGTTACACGTAAAGGGCTTTTCCCCTGTATGAGTCATCATGTGTGATTTTAGTTCACTACTCTGAGCAAAGCCTTTGCCACAGACATTACAAGTAAAGGGCTTTTCCCCTGTATGAATCCTCATGTGTGATTTTAGTTGACTACTCTGTGTACAGCCTTTACCACAGACGTTACAAGTGAAGGGCTTTTCCCCTGTATGAATCCTCATGTGTGTTTTTAAATCACCACTCTGAATAAAGCCTTTACCACAAACAGTACAAGTGAAGGGCTTTTCCCCTGTATGAATCCTTGTATGCATCATCATCATCATTTGCCTTATGATTAAAACATTTGCCACAGTCTGTACAACTAAAGCGTTTCTTCCCTGTGTGGTTCCTCATGGAGTGAGTTTGTTTTGATGATTTCAGGTCCTTGGACAGCTTGCTGCTCAAAGACAATCTTTGTCCTTCCACATTTGTCTTGTGTGATTTCAGTGTGTTTAAAGTTGACTGACCTTCACTGGGCTCCTGCCACTCATCACTGTCTTCAGTGTCAGATTCAGAACAGTGTGAAGAGAGGAGCTGGTCGTCACCAGTTGGTTGTGATGTTCCACAGTCCTCTAGATCAGCTTGTGTTTTCATGTGTTGAGTTGAGGTGCCGGCTACAGGCTCTGTCTCTCTGTTTTCATCATCATGAACATCTTCACTTTTCACTGCTTGTAATGTCATTGTTGACCCATCAGCCTCCATTGGTCTTTGAAGTATCTCCTCTTGTTCCTCTTTAATCTGTGGTGGTTGTGGTTCCTCCTGGACCAGACTGGAGCTCCTCTCCTGTTGTTCAGTGAAAATCTCCTCTTTACACACAGGGAGGTGCAAGACGGCTAGAAAAAAGACACAAAGAGAGACATATTTATTGGGCGAGTACAAACGGAGCACGGAGCACATGTATTGAAATGTATTGAAAATATTTCCAGCACAGGATGAAATCCTCTACGCCAGACTCATAAACAGACATAATATACATAAATTGAGTGTAAAATCTACCCCAAATTTGATTGTTGGTTTTGTAGTACACTCACGTCGCCACGGCATTTATAAAGTGATCGCAAACAGCTGATCCTTCCTTAATTTCGTTCCGACGTTAATAAATGTGACGGCTGAAATCTATCTGTCACGCCCTATGAAATCAAGCCTCTGGAAACCATGGTTACAGGGGGAAAAAGCGTTTCTTTGCTGCCCGCCTCACCCCTCTATCACACACACACACACACACACACACACACACACACACACACACACACACACACACACACACACACACACACACACACACACACACACACACACACACACACACGCAACTTGCAAGCCCAACTTTGTATCTTAAATAAAGAATGAATGAACACATGCATGAATTAAATAAAGCTGTAGGCCTACCCAGTCTGTTTCCCTCTCACCTCGCTTGCCTTGCTGTCATGTCCATGCACACATGCACGCACGCACACACCTCAAGGCTACATGACACATCGCATCGCCATGAATGGAATACGTTTGTAGGCTAGGTGTTCGGTTTTCGGTGAGATTAGCTCCGGGCAGCCGACTGCCCAGAATGCAAACAGATTTAGCTGGTTTAATGCGCACATAGGTGAATTAAATGCTTCAATAATTGCCTTACTTTACGAACTCAAACATGCTTTTTATAGGGTTTTTTATTAGTTAATTATTAAACATAAAACACATATAACAACATCCATACGTTTGTTCAATCTTCCGACACAGAATGGTAATAGTACCCTGAAATTGTGGCTTTGCACACCCTTAAAGTCTATTTCCTATACCTGCTCTCCTATCTGGTAGAAGTTTAGCTATTATTGAAACATAATGTATGTGGTATTCCACTTTGTGTGGTTCCACTAAGTGTATGTTGTATGTTTATGTGGTTTTAAATCTACCATATCAATAATATTTGGGAGACAAGAAACACAATAACACTTGGTTACAATCTAATTATCATATTACAAAATAACACAAGTTATGAATAATGCACAATCATATCATTTATAGTTAACTCTGGCCTTCTGCTCGCTTCTTATATGTTACATTGGCATGGTGACTCAGATCAACACTTGGCCAAACAGCATAGTTAAAGCAGGCGGCTGACCAATCACGCCTCCATGCAAAGTTGTCTTACCAATGAGAAGCCACTGACCATCCTGCCTGTGCAACCACTGAGACAGCAGTTACTAGTGCAGGAAGCTTCCTGCCTGCACTGTAATGTGTGAGCCTGACTGCTATAGATTTAGATTAACTGTTAGACCGTTACATATATTTATTATGTAGGCTTTTTACCAACCCAGTATATGTATATATTTAGAACACATTAATACAATTGAAAAGGAATTAAAGACCAAAGTTCTTCCCATTGACATGTCCGACTCCTAACTCAGTGACTGGAGTTTCTTCCTGTGAAGAGGTCATTAAAGGCTCTCACGCTTCTCAGGAACTGATAAGCACTCACAACCCCCCATTCACCAATGGTTGCATGCCAGGAATGTGGTCAGAGACCCATAGTTCTCTTCTACAGTCATCAGTTGTGAAACACAGTTGATCAATCAATTTGACCCACTATATATTTTACACCAATTCTGATAATACATCCCGCACATCCATATATTTCACGACACTAGGCCTATATTAAATTTACCCATTTGTGCGCAGTGCACGGCGAAGGCGATCAGTGAGACTGCGCACTGCTACAATTTACAATTTACAATTTAGGCATTTAGCAGACGCTCTTAATCCAGAGCGACTTACATTTAGGCAAGAACAAAAGCATGGGAATACATCACATAAAAGCATTTATCATGAAACATGCGTAAGCTAAGAAGGTAACAGTGGAATATCTATATGATGAAACTATACATACACTATACATAATAAACTATACATATTCACTACTATGCTATACATATGTACTATGGCGTGCTATGACTATATACAATACAATTATAGTGCTGTCTACATAACATGCTATAAGTCTAAGTCAAATGCTATCTAAGCCAACAGAAATTCTATCTAAGGGGTTAGGGTAAGTGCTATGGGCCATGATGGAGTCTGAAAAGGTGGGTTTTCAGGCTACGGCGGAAGATTGGGAGTGATGCTGCAGTTCTGACTGCAATGGGAAGTGCATTCCACAGTTTTGGAGCCAGAAGGGAGAAGAGTTTGGGACGTGTGGAGCGTTGTCCCGGCGTTTTTAGTGAGGGTACTTCCAGTTTCCCTGCGTTGGCTGATCTGAGTGCGCGGGAGGGTTTGTAGGGTTCAATCATACTTGTAAGATATGGGGGAGCCATACCTTTGGTTGCTTTGAATGCCAGCATCAGAGTTTTGTATTCTGTGCGGGCAGCGACCGGGAGCCAGTGGAGGGAGCGGAGCAGGGGGGAGACATGTGAGAACTTTGGCTGGTTGAAGACCAAGCGAGCTGCTGCATTTTGGATCAGCTGGAGAGGCTTAAGTGCACATGCTGGTAGGCCAGTAAGGAGGGAGTTACAATAGTCGAGTTTTGACAAGACTGTTGTCTGGATTAGGAGCTGGGCTGATTCCTGGGTGAGGAACGGTCTAATTCGTCGTATGTTATAGAGTGTGAACCTACATGATCGAGTGACAGCTGTGATGTGAGCTTTGAACGAGAGCTGACTGTCCAGGACAACACCAAGATTCCTGGCTGTTGGGACAGACGTTACCAGGGCGTTGTCTACGGAAATAGTTAGCTCCTGCATAGGGCAGGACTTAGCTGGGAAGAAGAGAAGCTCAGTCTTGTCTGGGTTCAGCTTGAGGTGGTTGGAGGACATCCACTGTGATATGTCAGCCAGGCATGCAGTGATGCGCTCTTCCACCTGAGTGGCAGAGGGGGGGAAGGATAGGAACAGTTGTGTGTCATCGGCGTAGCAGTGATAGGATATATTGTGAGCAGAGATGATAGTGCCAAGGGATTTAGTGTACAGTGAGAAAAGGAGGGGACCAAGTACAGATCCCTGTGGGACCCCAGTTTGGAGGGTTCGGGGGGATGATAGCAGACCTTTCCAGGAAACCTGGTAGGTCCGATCGGTGAGGTAGGAGGAGAACCACTTTAGTGCCGTTCCACCGATGCCTAGCTCCGCTAGGGTTTCTAGGAGCAGCTGGTGGTTCACTGTGTCAAATGCTGTGATAAGTGTTGTGGGTGAGTGATGCCTGCATGAGAGATAGGTGAGTGATGCCTGCATGAGAGATAGGCTACTACAATGTCGTCAAGGCAGTCAAGGCAGTCATAATCAACGTTTATGGAGTGATTTGATCATTGATGAACGAATCATAAACATATGGATGAAGGCTTGCATGTGTGCTGGTATGTGCTGGCGACGCACGCCGCGGTCCCGACTTCCCGACTCCCGCTTTTATCTGAACTGTCAAAGCACTTATTTAAATGGTGAATGATTAAGCCCTTTACACCTATAGCCTACAATTGCAAATAGGCAAGCTGTATGCTTGTCATTGTCACTTGGAAATAAAGGCGTGCAGTCCATTTATGCCTAAATATTTATTTTATAATATCAGTGATTATATAGGCATCTGATGTCACCATCATGCGCTCCCAAATCATCTCACCAGTGCGCTCGCATAACAAGGCCAGTAAAGCACTGTTTGATTAACCCATTTTGACCTGAGATCAGATTCTAAAAATGTCTTCTACATACAGTAGACAGTTTTCTGAAAAAGCTGTTTCTATGTCAGTCGTTCTTCAATTTTTCAAAAATAGCAGATCTACAAGCTCAGTATCAGATAGCTGATCTACAGAGCTTGTAGATCTGCTATTTTTCAATAGCTAAAGCATAACATAATGCTAACACCAAAAGGGGTTCCCGCCCAAAATGGGTTAAGCACAAACTAATACATTGTAATGTATCATGTTATATTGTTTTAAATTATTGCGTGATTTTATTTGCTTGTTGTGATGATATTATTATTACAGGTTATGCAGAGGAAGGCGGACAGTGTTTTTCTCCTGTGTGTGACAGTCAGTGTGTGCGCGCGCATGCCTGTGTGTGCAGGCTCGCGTGCGTGTCGTGGTGTGAGTGGGTGATTGTAACAGGGGGAGGACCAGGAAAAGACACAGCCTCGCCGGATTGGTGCACAGAGGAAGACGCCAAGTTTAATGGGCTGTCAGAGAGGCGGCGGCAGCGAACCCGTGCCTTCCTGGCTCCCAACCCGTCCGATCCGCTGTTAGCTCTAGCCCTTTGTATCTTGTGTAGCCTGAATAGAGAGGTAGCTAAATGTAACCTGTGCCGCTTGATTCAGAATGTAACTGACAGATCACAGCCCGACTTGAATGGCCTCCTGCCAAAGGCTACTGCGCTAGCAGGTTCTCAGCTAACGATAAGAGAGGGGGGCTGATCTTTTGTTTTCTCGTTTGTATATGTTTTCTGACAGGGAGGTTAGCACTTGTATTTTGTTTGGGGTTCATGTTAGGCAAGTATTCACTTTTCCGTTCTAGTTTTGTTTTCTTGTTCAGTCCTCCACCCCTTGGAGATTTTGTACCCGATGGCCTGAAGTGAAGAACAAATAAAAATAAAAATATTGAAAAGTCAACTGTTTGGACGGCGGTTTTCTTGGGAGCTGGGAAGGTCGGTTTTCCACACCTGATGTCTCGGTTCCCCCTAGACCGAGACATCACACTTGTAAAGTTGGAAATCTACTTTTTTTTTTTTTTTTACATGCATATACATACAGTTTTATATTAACATTTTAGGAGTGAATACATATGCTTAGATGCCTGTGACAGCATGTCAGCAGTTCAGACAATGCTGCTCCGCTTGTGTACGACTGAAAAACAGGTGAGGGCAAAGCGTACGACAGCTCCCGACCCAACATGATTTTTGTCCTGGCACACGTTAAAGTTAAAGATTTTGCGGAAATGGTAAATGCCTGAGAGAGTATTGCACCACATCTTCCTACGTAGTAATGTCAAAGTTGACTCACCAGTCTCCTCTTCCTGTTCCTCTTTAATCTGTGGAGGTTGTGGTTCCTCCTGGACCAGACTGGATCTCCTCTCCTGATGTTGTGGAGGTTGTGGTTCCTCCAGGACCAGACAGGATCTCCTCTCCTCATATTCAGATGATGAAACCTCTTTACACACAGACAGGAGGAGGGGAGAGAAGGTAGAATCAGCAGAGCAACTCAAAGTGCTTTTGTCAACTCAAAGATTATTCTCCTATTCGTTTTGTCAGGATAACCATCGTTTTAAAAATGTCTTGAGTCTCTTCACAACGCCTCACAGAGCAAGGTGTTGTGAGTAGAGCCCGACATCGGTCTCACCGATGGTACTCACCGTGAGTTAGCTGGTGTGTATTTTAATTTTAGCACAACTAATCTCAAGATTTGGGCAGTAAGTCTTACACTGGCAGCCTAGAGCCATGTGCTGTCATCTGCACTTCCTGCTTTTTCAAATGAATGGAATTCATTCTCCAAACCACTTGATGGCAACAAAGTACTTCCAGTCCTAAATGGTAAATGGTAAATGGTGCATTTATATAGCGCCTTTATCCAAGGCGCTTTACAGAGATTATGCATTACATTCACCCATTCACACACACATTCATACACCGATGGCAGAAGAAACCATGCAAGGCACCAACTAGCACATCGGGAGCAATTAGGGGTTCAGTGTCTTGCTCAAGGACACTTCGACAGTAACTCTGGGGGAGCCCGGGTTCGAACTGGCAACCTTACGGTTACCATCCAGGCACTCTACCCCTGAGCCACCGCCGTCCTACCTTGGCATGTGCCAAAACTGACCCACTAGGCATTGACAGCTTCCTTTTTCTACATCGCCTATATTTGGCCATTAACTGGTATGTGCCAAATTTGACCCAGTTGTCCAAAAGGGGTTAGCATTGCTGCATCCCGCGTTGTGTAATAAAAGGCATTTTTATCCGAGCAGTTGTTTTGTGGCACTGGGTGTGTTCGATATAGGCACGCTGACCGCACTGCCAATAAAGAACAAATAGGCGAGAGCGCTCTCGGTTTGCAACTGTGAATTTCCCAAACGAA
Source organism: Protomyctophum parallelum (assembly GCF_964188405.1). Taxonomy (NCBI): domain Eukaryota; kingdom Metazoa; phylum Chordata; class Actinopteri; order Myctophiformes; family Myctophidae; genus Protomyctophum; species Protomyctophum parallelum. Next base: position 45,881,709 of record NC_139697.1, on the reverse strand, counting down.
CCCCGTTTGAGAAAACTAGTCGGGGTGCTCGGATACAAATGCTTTTTATTAAACAACGCGGGATGCAGCAATGCTAATCGCTGTCCCAGCAAATACCCATGGCACATGTGGTGAGGACTTTATATTTGAAATCTGAATGTTTATGTACACGTTTAACATGTAAATGTAGCGATTGTGTAAAACTGGCTTCAGTTGCGTCATGAAGTGTTGGAGCCAGTTTTGTTTTATTTATTTGTTCACCTCTTTCACTTTCGTTTTCATTTTCATATACCGGTATATCAAATATTGTTTTGGAAAAGATAAAGTTATAATTTGGATTAATAGTAGCCCCCACCTCTAATTAGAAACATAAGTAGGCCTACGTCATGTCAATTTAGTGAGCCACTTTTTCACTTCCTTCATAATGTATCCCCTTCAAAGTAAACCTCCTCTGCAGTGATTCTGGAACAGTGAATTGTAACTTGTATTTTATTTTGAAAGGCTCAGTTGGAGAGGAAGTGGGGTAGCCTGTTTAAGGTCTCTTGACATGCCTTTTGAGAACAATGGAAAATGTTTGGTGAGGCTGGGAAGGCATACAGTTTTTGACCTTATTTCATACCTTACTAGCATACTAATTTATTTGATTTCTTATTTATTTTGGAGCTATTAATTTGACCTTTTCAGTTTGATTATTCAAGTAGACTTTTGTGGAACATAATAAATAGCTTAATGCTACTTAAGCTAAGCTGGTGTTGTTCAGAGTCTACTAACCTGCAGTGTGTAGATCGATGTCCATGTCAAAATCAATGTCCAGCAGTTTGTTTTGTGTCTCCAGCAGAGTTTGTAGTGTCTCCATCTCTCTCTGGAAGAGGTTGACCATGAACTCTCCCACCGCGCTGAGGCGCTCCAACACAAACACTCTGACGCTAAGCTCCACACTACAAACATCAGCAGCGCCACGCTGCTGTTTGTCCACAACAAACAATATCTCCTCTCCCACCGCCGCTAGCTGTTCATTTATCTTCAGCCGTACAGACTCCATTTGACGCTTTTCACCTCCTTTAGGAGACATTTCCACCAATCTTTCTGTTCCTACTGTAATATAGAATGTGTAATAAAGGCACAAACATCAACAATTCCCGAGAGACACGACAACATGTTTGACTTGTTCAACAGCGGCCATCGCCGTAGGCCTAATGGAAAACTAGACGCAGTCACGTGACGTGATGGCATCACGTGATGCAAACAAGCACTTCAGGGTCAAAGGTTTTCCACGCATGCGCAACAAAATAATCCAGGCACTGTTGCCTTAATGCCTTTCGCCCTCTGGTGGTGGAGGTGTGTAACTGTCACAGATAGATAGATAGATAGATAGATAGATAGATAGATAGATAGATAGATAGATAGATAGATAGATAGATAGATAGATAGATAGATAGATAGATAGATAGATACTTTTTTAAACTGCCTTCGAATCTTAAAATATCTACAACCTCGTGTTGCGGTGTGACACACTTTGAGCTTGTAGATCAGCTTTTTACACATTTGACAATTTAATTCCATGATTCATTGATATTAATAGGAAAAGGTACTTTGCAATTTTTCATTTTGAATACTTGAGTATGCGTAGGCTACTTTTTCCACCACTGATGACTGGAATCCAACATCAGGGACTCAGGGAGTCTGAATTAGTACCTGAATGTAATAGACAGTAATTACCTAGTAATTATTACTGGCGGTTCATGAGCTGGCAGTTCATGATCTATGCCTGTTTTTCAATTGAGTGCTATAGCGCCACCCTTTGGCCAATGGTTGTGGTCTTTGTCTAAGCAGGGTGACATAGCCATATTGCCACATTTCGTGAAAAACAACTGCATGGTTTGACCTGGAGCGCTGTGTATGTATAATTCAAAATAATGGGTGATCTTCACTGATATAATGCATTCACCATTCACATGGAATCAGGCAAGCGGTAGAAGGCAAACAGCAAAACCTGCTGGACGGCACTGTAAAAATATTTAATATTTTAACATCCGTCCTGTTCCATTTACCGTGCTGCTCCCGTCCACTAAAATGACTTCCGGTTTGCCATCTACTGCTAGCCAGGGTCAGAGGTTCGGAATCTGACCATTAAGGTTCAGTTGAAAACACAATGTCACATGACTGATCTGGCCAGGCCACAACAAATTTAATACATTTTAACCCATTTTGGTGTTAGCATCATGTCGTGCTTTAGTTATTGAAAAATAGCAGAACTACAAGCTCATAGTGCGCCACCGAGTGGCGCGCTACGAGCTTGTAGGTCTGCTATTTTTGAAAAATCGAAGAGCGACTGACATGGAAGACATTTTTTTAATCTGATCTCAGGTCAGAATGAAAACTGTCAGGATGTAGAAGACATTTTTAGAATCTGATCTCAGGTCAGAATGAAAACTGTCAGGATGTAGAAGACATTTTTAGAATATGATCGCAGGTCAGAATGGGTTAATGAGGGAGTCCCATCCAGGCCATACAAAATGTGTCCTTATGGAATGTTGCATTATAATCAGTGGCGGTTGTAAGGTCCCACGGGCCCCGAGGCGAGATTGACAGCCCGGGCCCTACCTTCTATTTCCTGCCTGCGCCGTGCAGGGCCCTTCACAATAAAGCGTCACCCTTTAACTCCCAGTGAACTACATTTTACACTGCTTATTATTGACAGGAAATGTAGTCTTAGTTGCGGTAACTTAACAGCGTGTTTGTGGGAGAGAGAGCCAGAGAGAGAGAGAGTGAGAGAGAGAGAGTATACAGTTTACTACCACGCATCGGAGCGGCCGGCCGGCGCATCCCCCTAGATTGGCCAGATGTTTGTCTGAGTATTTTAAGTCTACTTTTGTGTTTGCGTCTAAAACTATCATAGACTAGTTAACAACAGGCTTAGGCTATATCAACTATTCTGTACGTGTGTTCTGCGAAAAACACATGCACGCGCGTGCGTGCGTGCACGTGACGTCATTAAAACGCTGTGGTACCAGTACAAAAAACCTGTTTTTTTTCCTCCTGTTTATTGATAAGCACACTCATTCATACAGTTGTACAGAACCATACATTAACCCATTTACTGCTACCATTTAGGCCTATTGAGAAATTAGGATCTAATTCACGCCAGCATTTTTTTAATTTGGGCTCTTATTTTGAAAAGCCACATTTTGCCTGAACCGGAAGTGGGCTTATCCCGGCCAGCTTTACGTTGCCAAGACAACCTTTGTTTACATGATCGGATCCATGCCGGTACACTATAGACCTCCACTTCGTCGGCTCGTGCCGTCAAAGAAACGCTGTTTTGACCAAAAATGCCATCTGGGACAAGGAATAGGAGATACAGGCGATTGAAAGAAACGGATAGAATGGATTCTTATGGCGACGGCGATCTAAGATGAACGATCCAGTGCTGTGCTAACAACACTGCTAGCTAACCGGCTAACGTGAGTAGCATTATGGCTCGATCGACCAAATGCACTATAAAAGTGCAATTATATACATAATACCAGACATGTTGCAATGGGTCGATATACAGTGCAGCTATGGGGGGGCTGGTTTTTTTTTAGCAGGGGCTACTGGATTTTGGCAAAAAATATGAATATGTATATACTACGACAAATGGCATTCCAATGATTCAGTGGTCCTAGTTTATAGGCCACATAACTTAAATACACATAATAAGTGTGACACAACAATGCAAATCATTATTGTGACACCGTCACCGGCTAATTTCCAAATAGAATGATTCAGGTCGAGACAGAAAAGAAGGTTGAGTTCAACTTTATTCCCTATTAATGTTACAGGCTGACGGAGGCTTTATTGTATTGGATTTCTTTTCTGTTTTGTTAGGCGACCTTGAGTGACCTGAAAGGCGCCATATAAATAAAATGTATTATTATTATTATTAAAACGTGTGCACTTTAATTGTCCTTCAGACAAAATAAACAATTAAGCAGCCATATTGTTTCTCTTCTCTTCCGAGAACTCTAAACTATTCTGCAACACCTTCATCCAATTAATCAATTATAATGAACTTTGCCTAATTTTACATTCCTTGGGCTCTTCGGGGCACAGTGACAGCATAGTTTGGCATGCAGGATGTAAAATGAAGCCGTTCTTGTGAAGCACATGTGTTTGATGAGCTTTATGTAATGAACACACAAAAGATGTGTAGCTGTCAACCCTTTATTTGAAAAAGAAGAAGTTACGGACAGTGTTTATACAGAGTAAATATGTTCTGTTACAATTGTATGAAGACAGCATAATACAGAGAATCTAAACATATAATCAAACTAAGTCATTGAAATACACTATGATAATATGTTAGTCCAAACAACACATGTCAACACAGAGACAAGTTACAATTGCACCACTAGTCCGTGAATAATAATCAATGTGACATTGTAATTGCTGAAGAATGTGGGCAAACACTGCTTCTCATATTATTATATCAATATCAGGTCATTATGCAAGTTGAAAATTGATTAAAATAATCAATGTATAGTCCATCATGTTTAATGTATATAGCTGGACTAAACTGAATAATTGACATTACGTGTCAACATAATGCCTTTTTTGAAGAAGAAAAAACACCCATCATTGAACAGCTTTTTCCTCTTTATGACACATCTTCATGTTTGTTGTGTATGAATATTAATTAATGTGACATTTTAATTGCTGACGAATGTGGACAACCACTGATTCTTACAGTGTTATATCAGTATCAGCAGGTCATTATACAAGTTGAAAATAGTTAAAAAAAATAATGTTATAGTTCCAGCTAATCATGTATTATACATGATGGCTGGACAAAACTGCAGAATTGTGTCAATAATTGTCGACACACTTATCTGCAACTCAACTATTTTGCCTTCTTTGTGGGGGGGGGGGGGGGGGTGGGGGTGGAAGCACTCATGATTTAACAGCTTTTTCCTCTGTGTGTCTTCATGTGTGTTTTTAGATTACCAGTATGAGTAAAGCCCCTTTTGCAAATTTTACACTCAAAGGGTTTTTCCCCAGTATGAGTCCTCATGTGTAATTTTAGACTACCCTTTCGACTAAAGCCTGTGCCACAAACTGTACACGTAAATGGATTTGTCCCTGTGTGAATCATCATGTGTAATTTTAGTGAAATGCAGACCCTTCTACTTGCCGAGAGAGTTTACCGTTGTCATGACGACGGCTGTTTACATTCCACCGGATGCTAATGCTAGCTTGGCTATCGGACAGTTACATGGCAGCATTAGCAGCCAGATGAGCAGACATCCTGACGCTGTACACATCGTAGCGGGGGACTTTAACCAGGCGGATTTGAAAGCAGCACTCCCCAAATTCCACCAGCATGTTAAATGTGCTACGAGAGGAGCTAACACTCTGGACAAGGTCTACTCTAACATCAAACTTGGCTACAGGGCAAAACAACTACCGCACCTGGGCAAGTCCGACCATATGTCCCTGCTTTTAATTCCTGCATATGCCCCCCTAAGGAAAACTGCCCCCACCATCACAAAAACTGTCAAAACTTGGCCTGAGGATGCCTCTGAGCAGCTGCAGGACTGCTTCGACAGGACCAATTGGGATGTTTTTGAACACCAGGACCTGAATGTGTTCACAGACAGTGTTCTGTGCTATATAAAAAAATGCACAGACAATGTCACAGTGGACAAACACATCCGGGTCTACCCCAACCAGAAGCCCTGGATGACCCGGGAGGTCCAGCGGCTGCTGAAGGAGAGGAACACCGCCTTCAGGTCTGAGGGTAGGGCTAACTACAGCGCAGCCCGAACGAACCTGAGGAGAGGCATCAGAGAGGCCAAGGCTGACTACAGGAGGAAGATCGAGGACCATCTGGACAGCAACAACAGCAGGCAGGTGTGGCAGGGAGTCCAGCAGCTTACCAACTACAGGACTACCGTCGGAGCTGTCGAGGGTGACGTCTCGTTGGCAGAGGAGCTAAACACCTTCTTTGCCCGCTTCGAGGCAGAGCCACCGGAGGCAGCAACGTCACACCCCACGGTCCACAGCAGCTTCACCTTCACAGTGGAGGAGCATGAGGTGAGGCGCACGCTGCGGGCCATCAACCCGAGGAAGGCTGCGGGTCCTGACGGCGTCAATGGACGTGTACTGAAGGACTGCGCGGACCAGCTGGCTGGGGTCTTCACCAAGATCTTCAACCAGTCCCTCGCCCAGTCCACTGTCCCACTCTGTCTGAAATCCTCCACCATAGTCCCCCTGCCCAAGAAGCGCAACATCTCCAGTCTAAATGACTACCGGCCAGTCGCACTCACACCAGTGGTGATGAAGTGCTTTGAGAAGCTGGTCCGGGGTCACATCACTTCACTCCTGCCCCGTGGCTTTGACCCCCACCAGTTCGCTTACAGGGCCAATAGATCCACAGAGGACGCCGTGGCCACAGCCCTCCATGCTGCACTGTCCCATCTGGAGCAGCAGGGGAGCTACGCGCGGATGCTCTTTGTGGACTTTAGCTCTGCTTTCAACACCATCCTCCCCCACAGACTGGTGGATGTTCTGGGGGAACTGGGTTTTCCACATAACACCTGCATGTGGATTAAAAGCTTCCTGACTGGTCGCAGTCAGAGGGTGAGAGTGGGACAGCACATGTCTACGTCCCTCAGCCTCAGTACCGGCTCCCCACAGGGCTGTGTGCTGAGTCCGCTGCTCTACACCCTCTACACACACCAATGCACCCCCGCCCACCGCAGCAACACCATGGTGAAGTTCGCGGATGACACCACAGTAGTAGGGCTCATCTCCAAAGGAGATGAGTCAGCCTACAGGGACGAGGTGGCGCAGCTGACGGACTGGTGCAGAGAGAACAACCTGCTCTTGAACACATCCAAGACCCAGGAGCTGGTCATAGACTACAGGAGGAAGAAAACAACAGTCATTCCACCCCTGTTCATTAATGGGGACTGTGTGGAGAGGGTGTCCTCTTGCCGGTTTCTGGGAGTCCACATGGAGGAGGGCTTGACCTGGAGCACGAACACCTCTGAGCTGCTGAAGAAAGCCCAGCAGAGACTGTACTTCCTGAGAGTGCTCAGGGGGAACAACATCACACAGAGACTGCTGGTGTCCTTCTATCGGTGCTCCATAGAGAGCATACTAACGTACTGCATATGTGTGTGGTACACCAGCTGTACAGTGGCACAGAGGAAAAAGCTCCAGGGGGTCATAAATACGGCACAGAAGATCGTTGGCTGCCCTCTCCCCACACTGGAAGAACTACACAGAGACCGCTGTCATAAAAAAACTCTGAACATTATAAAAGACACTTCCCACCCCGCTCACTCACTGTTTGAACTGTTGCCATCAGGCAGACGGTACAGAGTGATCAGGTCCAAGACCAACAGATTCAGTAACAGCTTCTATCCCACAGCGGTAGTTGCACTCAATGCTGCTAAAAAAATGATCTGTTGCTGCGACACTTTTAGTTTCTATTATCTATTATCTATTACCTTCTATTATTACTATTTATTATCTTAAGTACAATAAGGGTTTGTTGTGCGATAACAGCTGAAAATGACATGCTTGTGCATTAGGGCTGCTGGGGTTGTGCAATAACAAGAAGTCGTATGTGTTTTTGTTTTATCTTGTACAGTATGTTGTTTTGTGATATGATGCACTGATTGGTTGGCACTTTTAATTTCGTTGTACACGTTGCAATGACAAATAAAGATCTATCTATCTATCTATCTATCTAGATTATCCTTTCGACTAAAGCCTGTGCCACAAACTGTACACGTAAAGGGTTTTTCCCCTGTATGAGTCCTCATGTGTACTTTTAACTCCCCAGTGTGACGGCAGCCCTTGCCACAAACTGTACACAAAACAGGTTTTTCCCCTGTGTGAGTCATCATGTGTCTTTTTAGATCACTCGTTTGACTACAGCCCTTGCCACAAACTGTACACGTAAAGGGTCTTTCCCCTGTATGAGTCATCATGTGTCGTTTTAGAGCACTCTTTTGACTAAAGCCTCTGCCACACACTGTGCAAGCAAATGACCTTTCCCACTTTAAACAGTATGATTATTCATGATCAACATTTAAATACATTATTCCTTACTACTTGATTCTGTTGTTAATGCTAGTTTAACAGTCACACTAACATGAATGGGGGAAAATACAACTAGAATACTATTGACTATTATCAATGCAACATTTTCACCAGTTAATCTTCCATTCCAAATAGTCACCATTGCCATTTAAGAAATAATGGTGAAAATAGTAATAGTAGTGAAGGTTTTACCAACCTGCTCTGTGTAGTTTGACGATTGGTTGTAAAACCATATCCAGTAGTCTGCGTTGGCAGTCTACCGTTTCTTGCTTGATGTGGAAAGCTTCATCCTCGTACTCTGTTAGAATTCTTCCAACGACCCCAAATATCTCTTCAGCAGCAGCAGATAGTCTCTGGTTGACCAAGGACTTCAATGTTTGTAGTAAAGCCATAACTCTAAACCTGCCCAAATAAACTGATACTAGTTTTTTTAAGAACTAAAACTAAATGCTTCAGCTATAGTGCAGAGAGAAGTTCAGCTCTTAACAACTAGCAGAGATTAAAGTAAGTGACACAAAGCACAACAAACTCTTGTTAAATACTAACAGAGTGCCCTGATGCTCCAATCAGAGTGAGGGGGCGGGGCACACCAACAATAGAACAAAACACGGCCAATCACTGCTCCCAACAGCAAGGCAATTAAATTAGTTGGTAATCAAACATTAAGCAAATTAAACATTATAAAAGGACGATCAGATTCAGTAAAACATAATGAAGTTTAAACATGCATGTGTGAGATGTCTATTTGACCATGAGAGAATTACTTCATACAATGACTGCATATATCGCTGTGTGCAATTGATACCGTGATCTTAAGGATGCTTAACCTTGCAAGGTCCAAATGTAGGGATGGCCAATAGCTCAAGTTGTTGTTGTTGTCACCTTTCAGAATGTGTCGCAGGAGGCAAAGTATTTTACAGTCTAAATCATTTGATTCCTACATGTTCCGCTCCATTCATGCTATACTGTAGGAGTAGGCTATATGCACTCTACTTATCACACTAAAAGGATCACATGCAAATTGGTTGGTCGATCCATTCAGCAATAGGGTTACACACCCTAACCCATTATCACCTGTCTGTTAACAATGGGACAGACATCCCCCAAAACATTCCACAACATTCACAACCAGGGTCGTCTAACACTTTTAATAATTGTATTGGTTTAAACCACCAGACATAATGGAATAATTTGTATTATGAGTTGTATTGTACAGTAGCACCATGCTTATTGTACAGGTACAGCCACACAGAAACCATATCTACACACAACTGACTCAATAGTCCATCATATCAAGAGTAATTGGTTTATCTGAAGAGTCATGTTTCATGTAATAACTCAATTATATAATAATACATGTCATCAACAAATACAAAACTCTGTTTAAAAGAGATAATTTTACAAAAAACAGTGTTGTGTATTTTATGGATGGCGTGAGGGCATTCCACATTATTGTGTTCAGAGCATTGGAATGATAATTGTTTGTTCTAAATTCCGGTGGTATGAGCAGGGGTGGACTGGCCACAGGACGTACCAGGCATAGGCCCAGTGGTCTGGTGGTCCTGAAACAACATATTTTCAGATGGGGGTCTATTACAGCCTATTACATATTTTTTGGGAGTCCTTGACATGAAATTGTTTGAGAAACCTCACTGGCAGGATTTAGAAGACATTTGTAGAATCGAACTTAGGTCTGAATGGGTTTTAATGACAGAGCGTGCATTAAAACGTCTGTCATTATCCATACTGGAGGTGAAACACATGTGTTGTGATGAGCTTCTTGTAATGAACACACATAAAGGATCTGTAGCTGTCAAACCTTTATTTGAAAAAGAAGAAGTTACGGACAGTGTTTTTTTTTACAGATATGATATAGTAAATATGTTCTGTTACAATGCATTATATGAACAGAACATAGTAAATAATACAGATAAGCTAAACAAATGATAACATTTAGTGAAGGATCTGTAGCTGTCAAACCTTTATTTGAAAAAGAAGAAGTTACGGACAGTGTTTTTTTTACAGATATGATATAGTAAATATGTTCTGTTACAATGCATTATATGAACAGAACATAGTAAATAATACAGATAAGCTAAACAAATGATAACATTTAGTGATTAAAATACACTATGATAATATGTTAGTCCAAACAACACATGTCAACACACAGAGTTACAATTGCACCACTAGTGCATGCATATGAATGCATATAATGAATATGACATTTGACAAATGTGGACAAACACTGATTCTCATTTTGTTATATCAGCAGGTCATATACAAGTCGAAAACATCCCATGCCTTCTTTGTGTGTCTTCATGTGTGTTTTTACATTATCAATCAGTCTAAAGCCCTTTTCACAAACTTTACAATCAAATGTTTTTTTCCCCTGCATGAGTCCTCATGTGTATGTTTAATTCTCCATTATGAGTGCAGCCATTACCACAAACTGTACATGTAATGGGTTTTTCCCCTGTGTGAGTCCTCATGTGTACTTTTAGATTACCCTCTTGACTACAGCCCTTGCCACAAACTGTACACATAAAGGGCTTTTCCCCTGTGTGAGTCAACATGTGTAATTTTAGATTATCCTTTCGACTAAAGCCTGTGCCACAAACTGTACACGTAAATGGCTTTTCCCCTGTGTGGGTCCTCATGTGTCTTTTTAGATCAGCCGTCGAAACACAGCCTTTTCCGCAGACTGTACACGTAAAGGGCTTTTCCCCTGTATGAGTCCTCATGTGTATGTTTAAATCTCCATTATGAGTGCAGCCCTTGCCACAAACTGTACATGTAATGGGGTTTTCCCCTGTATGGGTCAGCATGTGTAATTTTACATTATCCTTTCGACTAAAGCCTGTGCCACAAACTGTACACATAAAGGGTTTTCCCCCTGTGTGAGTCAACATGTGTAATTTTAGATTACCCTTTCGACTAAAGCCTGTGCCACAAACTGTACACATAAAGGGTTTTTCCCCTGTGTGAGTCAACATGTGTAATTTTAGACTACCCCTTTGATTAAAGCCTTTGTCACACACTGTACAAACAAATGGCCTTTCCCCTGTATGAGTCATCATATGTGATTTTAGATTACTCATTTGACTACATTCTTTGCCACAAACTGTACACATAAAGGGTCTTTCCCCTGTATGAGTCAACATGTGTAATTTTAGACTACCCCTTTGGATTAAAGCCTTTGTCACACAGTGTACAAACAAATGGCCTTTCCCCTGAATTAATCATTGTGTGCTTCTTCAGATGTTCCTTGCGATTAAACATTTTACCACAATCTGCACAACTAAAACCTTTCTTACCTATTTGACTACTCATGGAGTGACTTTGTTTGGGTGATTTTAGGCCATGGAGCAGCTTGTTGCTCAAAGGCAAACTATTTCCTCCCATGTGTTGTATATTGTGTGATTGCAGTGTGTTTAAACCTGACTCGTCATCCATGGTCTCATCCCACTCATCACTGTCTTCAGTGATGTCAGATTCAGAATAGTGTGAAGAGAGGAGCTGATCATCACTAGTTGGTTGTGATGTTCCACAGTCATCTACATCAGATTGTGTTTCCATGTGTTTAGATGAGGTGCTGGCTACAGGTTCTGTTAGCATGTTTTCATCATCGTCATGTTTCACTAATAATAATAATAATAATAATAATAATAATAATAATAAAACTTTATTTGTATAGCACCTTTCATGACATCAAATGCAGCTCAAAGTGCTTTACAGAACAATGGAGAATAAAAGAAAAGCAAGGCAACGACATTAAAAAACAAGCAGTAATGCAATACAGTGAGGACATGAATAAGATCACTTAAAAGCAATGTTGTAGAAGTGGGTCTTGAGCTGAGCTTTAAAAATGTCTACAGAGGCTGCCTGACGAAGGTACAGAGGGAGCTTGTTCCATGCCGATGGCCTGTAGAAGCAAAAAGCTGCTTCCCCATATTTTTTAGTTGCCATTTTTTTAGGCAAAGCGAGCAGGCCAGCAGTGGAAGACCTTAGCGGGCGGTTTGGGGCATATTTAGGAAGGCAGTCATGTAGGTAGGAAGGTGCGAGACCATTGAGAGCTTTATAGACAAGTAAAATAATTTTAAAATCAATCCTAAAAACAACCGGAAGCCAGTGCAGTGATGCCAAAACTGGAGTAATATGTTCTCTCATCTTAGTTCTAGTTAAAACTCTGGCTGCTGCATTTTGGACAAGTTGTAATCTGTCAGTTGTTTTCTTAGGCAGTCCTGAAAAAAGTGCATTGCAGTAATCAAGCCGAGAAAAAACAAAGGTAAACAAAGTAACTTCTGTTTGATAGGTAGGAGGAAAACCAGGACAGGGCCGTACCAGACAGGCCTTTCCAGTGCTCCAGACACTGTATTAAAATTGAGTGATCAATCGTGTCAAATGCAGCCGTTAGATCTAGAAGTAAGAGAACGGATACATGTTCAGCAAGGGCAGAATCCATTTCTTGCGACCGACGGTCCGTCGCGACGCACCGTCTGCCGGTCCTATTTAGGTCGGTCGGTCAGTATTTAGGTCGGTCGGTCAGTATTTACGTCGGTCGGTCAGTGTGACCGTCGGCCGGTCCTATTTAAACACTGACCGACCGACGGTCCGTCGCGACTGACGGTCGGTCGCAAGAAATGGATTCATATTTTTTTTTTTCTGCTCTCGTTGGACTTAACTTTAAAAGTCCAATGGAACACCTCTTTGTAACGGGCCGCTGTAGTATAGTGGTCTAATCCCTCGCCTCCCTATTCTTTTTTGCTGACGACGCTGGTTCAATTCCCGCTCGCGGCAGACCAAAAATATTATATTTTAGACAGACACACAGACAGACAGACAGACTGCCTGTCTGCCTGCCTGTCTGCCTGCCTAATGTATTGTAAATAATGTATTCATTCCATACGGCTATTTTTTTAAATATAAAAACTTTTGTCTTTCGCGCGATTCGAACCAGCGTCGTCAGCACCAAATCATTGAGAGGCGAGTGATTAAACCGCTAGACTACAGCGGCAATACGTTACAAAGAAGTGTTTCATTGGACTTATAAAGACAATAGCACCCAGCTGCAGTCTCGCAAGGGGAGGGACCGGAAGTGCTTTTATTTCCGGCTTCCACGTGCACAAGCGCACATACACGCACGCCTGCTCCACATACTCCACTTTAGTTTATACCTGGTGAAACAATTTAGTCTGTCTAGTTTAACATTACTAATACTAGGCTATATTTAATGTGAATTGTGATTCCAATATACATCAAGGGTTGTATAGAAAATGATAATTTACATTTGAGAAACAAGGGGATGCTTGTTTTAGAAATGAAGCATTGTTCATGTTCATACATGTAATGATGTGTTTCTCCTCTGTATCTCTCTCCCCACCTGCAGAAGTGCTGATTATCACTAGTTTGTTGTGATGGTCCACAGTCCCCTAGATCAGCTTGTGTTTCCATGCTTTTAGATGAGGTGCTGGCTACAGGTTCTGTTAGCATGTTTTCATCATCTTCATGTTTCACTAATAGTAATGTCTCTGTTGATCCACCATCCTCCTCTGATCTTTGAAGTAGCTCATCGTGTTCCCCTTTAATCTGTGGATACTCTGGTTCCTCTTTGATCAGACTGGAGGTGCTCTCATCTTGTTCTCCTTTAATCTGTAGAGATTCTGGTTCATATTTGTTCAGACTGGAGGTTCTCTCCTCCTGTTCTTCTTTAATATGTGGAGACACTACTTCCCCCTGGACCAGACTGGAGGTTATCTCCTGCTGCTGCTCAGGGAATACCTCCTCTTTACACACAAGGGGGTGTATGGAGTCTAGACAGAAGATACAGAGGAGAAACACATCATTACATGTTTGAACATGAACTCTTGCTGTTAGTTCCATACCTGCCCTAATGCTGTTTTGGTTTCAGTGTGAAGTGTTATGCAAATTAGTTTCTTACTTAAACAATGCTTCATTTCTAAAACAAGCATCTCCTTGTTTCTCAAATGTAAATTATCATTTGCTATACAACCCTATTGCTATCATATGTATTCTATGTTGTTTTAGAGTGCAACACGTTTAATGAGTTAGCTTACTTTAGACAGTCTATGATTATTCATGGTCAACATTTCAAATAAATTATTCCTTACTACTTCATTCGGTTAACATGAATGGGGGAAAATACAACTAGAATACTATTGACTATTATCAATGCAACATTTTCACCAGTTCCTCTTTAATCCAAATAGTATACCATTGCCATTTAAGATATAATGATGAAAATAGTAATAGTAATGAAGTGTAGTTTGTGTAGTTTGACGATTGGTTGTAAAACCATATCCAGTAGTCTGCATTGGCGGTCAGTTTCTTGCTTGATGTGGAAAGCTTCATCCTCATACTCTGTTAGAATTCTTCCAACGACCCTTCAGCAGCAGCAGATAGTCTCTGGTTGACCAAGGACTTCAATGTTTGTAGTAAAGCCATAACTCAAAACCTGCCCAAACAAACAGATACTAGATCTATTTTTAAAGAGCGTAAATCTTAAAGTAGAACCAAAACTAAAACGAAATGCTTCCGTTAGTGTATAAAGGAGAATTTTAGCTCTTAACAACTAGCAGAGATTAAAGTGACTCCAAGCTGAAGAAAGTATTGTTAAATACTAACAGAGGGCCCTGATGGTCCAATCAGAGTGAGGGGGGCGGGACACAAAACTGGCCAATCAACTGCTCCCAACAACAAGGCAATTCAATGAGTTTTATAATGATCAAACATTAAGCAAATTAAACATTATATCAGATTATCTGGGCCACTTTGATACATGTTTACCACTTCACCTTGAACACCCATTGACCTGACAGGAGCAATGCAAAGATGACATGATTTTAATAAACAATACCAGAGAAATATGACACTGTTTTGCTTGTTATTTGATTATTGAATTGTTCCAGACCTCACTCGAGTTTGTCCACTTCTGATTTCCCAAACCTTTTCAGCTTGATACTCAAAATATGCATGTGTTGTCTTGCCTGGAAATACACTTTACACTGCATAATTATTTTTATCTATACTTTTATTTTTATATTATGCTGTAGATAAGAAGATGAAACTGAAAACACGTTATAAATGTTTCACCTACGTTTTGGACAGTATGCACACTGTAACATTAAGCCTGGCTCCTGTCATGTTCAATGTAGCACATTAAAGTATGTGTAGACTGCACAATTCATAAATTTTCCCATCCCTAATAAAAGGCACTGGTTCTCTTCAGAATGTATAGTCATCTCCCGTCTTTCAACAAAATAATAAATGCCCGATAAGAACCTATTTTCTGTTACAATGCATTCTAGGCTATGAAGAAAACATACTACAGACAATCTTAACACATAATCAAACTAAGTGATTGAAATACACCAGTCCACATACACATAGTTCAAACAACATGTCAACACACAGAGACAAGTTTCAATTGTACCACTAGTGCATGAATATTCATGAATATGACATTTTAATTGTGTGGTCAAACACTGATTCTCATATTAGTATATCAGCATTATCCAAGTTGGGAATTGATTACAATTTTCAGTACAAAAAAATACATGTTTAACCCTCTTATGGCCAACCTTAATAACATCTTATTGTGCCTTGGGCCAGCTTTACCCGACTTTTTGAATGACAATCGAAAAATGTGAGATATGACCACAATGTCACGAAATGTCTCATTTGAAAGCTGCAAGTCTGTACTTTAAAATGAAAAAAATAATTATGATTCTAGCATTTTCCATCGTTTATTTATAAGCATTTTAGTACACCTTGGTTTCACTTGTCACTGAAACCAAGGTGTACTAAAATGCTTACATAAACGATGGAACATGCTAGAATCATAATTCTCATTTCGTGACATTGTGGTCATATCTAACATTTTTAGATTGCCATTCAAAAAGTCGCCAAAGCTGGCCAATGCTGCCCCATTTCTTAATTCGTCATTTTAATGCAAAAAGAGAGATCAGGATCTAAATAAAATACATCACGTTTTTTATTCCTCTTTATGACACGTCTGCATGTGTGTTTTTAGATTGCAATTCTGACTAAAGCCTTTTTCACAAACTGTAGGGGAGAGCCGCCAAGGTTGTAACGCTTCACGGTTGTAACATGGACGTTATCTCTTGATTGGTCAACGCCACCATGACGCCATCGCGTCAGTAGGCTATGTGTACAGCAACGTACTCTACGTGCCCAGGAAGTTTGAAGTGTTTACCTTCATCCCACGGGGAGCTATTGGCACCTGGAGTATATGTGTGCTACAATTCTTTTCTTTGATGTTGGTGAATAAAAATCCACATGGATGTCTTCATGCTTATGTTCTTCATTAGTTTGCATCGTGTTTAGACGGAATGCACGTTCATTCTGGTCTGTAAGCAACGGCAAAGAAAACTTGCAAAAGTGGATCAATTGTAACACACGCGCTCCATTCAATACCATTATATGTCATATTTACACAGTTGACATATTGGCCAATATTATATGTTCTAAAATTGTATTGTATTGTGTAGTGTATTCCAAAATGATTGTAGGGTTGTATAACATTGTACAACTCAATAAATCAAACGTTTGTTTAATCAATGTATTTCCCCACTGAACTGACCAAAATAAAAAAAAAGCCCAAACTGGTACACCCGATACTATTTAATATTTCCCTTATTTTTGATACATTTTCTTATCACATCCATGGTATGAAAACAATGCTAAGGAGTTGCTTCAATGAAATATAATTGCTTTAAGCTGAAAACGATATGTTTAATGATGTTTTTTAGCGTTGTTACATTTATCATGCATGCCGTTACAATTAATCAGACATGCGCAGCAATTGTAACACTGGAACAGCGTCCACGTTCGGTTTAATAACTCCCGACCTGTTTTTATAAAAAAAAAACTTGAAGTGGTTTATGGTAGCAGACATGTGTAGGTCCGTTGCCTGAAAATATTACATGTGTAGATAAACGGATCTCTGAGTAAAGAAATGAAACGTGCAAAATGTTACATCCTTGGCGGCTCTCCCCTACACGTAAATGGTTTTTCCCCTGAATGAGTCCTCATGTGTCATTTTAGATCACCCATTTGACTACAACCCTTGCCACAAACTGTACATGTAAAGGTCCTTTCCCCTGTATGAGTCCACATGTGTACATTTAAATTCCCATTATTAGTGCAGCCCTTGCCATCCCTTGTAAAGGGATTTCTCCCTGTATGTGTCCTCATGTATACAATGCATTCTATGAAGACATAATACTACAAGGAATCTAAACAAACGGTCAAACTAAGTGATTAAAATAGACTATTATAATAATAGTTGAAACGACACATGTCAACACACGGAGACGAATTACAATTGCACTATAGTGTATTAATTCCCAGTTACATTTGGACAAACACTGATTATCATATTGTTATTTCAGTTATAACACTCATCATTACTTGCGCAAGCAGAGGGCGCAAGTAATGTTTTCGCCCGGTCTCTTCCGCCGTGACAGCTGTCCCGACATTCGATGTTTATGCAGAAAAACATCAAATCTGTGCCTGTTTTGCCACAAATGACCACAAATGACCACAAATGACCACAGATGACCATATTTCTTACGTCATCATTTAGAGATAGTCATACGTATACTATATACATAATCAGTAAAAATAAAATAGCAAATTGTGCCTGATCTGCTGGGACCAGAGTACGTGGTGTGTATATGTATGACTAGCTCTTAATGATGACGTAAGAAATATGGTCATTTGTGGTCGTTTGGTCCCAGCAAACCAGGCACAGATTTGCTGTTTTCTTGCATAAACATCAAATGGCGGGACAGCTGTCACGGGTTTTTGGCGCAAAGTAACCACAGTACACCGCTAATCAACTTACAACTACACACTCTATATAGTATATATGTATACGTATATAGTATATGCCTATATACTATATATATATTATGTAGTATATGCCTATATAGTATGCTGGGACCAGAGTACGTGGTGTGTATATGTATGACTAGCTCTTCACCCAAACTTATATAGATAGAAACTTGAATCATACTTAATAATACTAGGTGTTTATATGCATAAAGTAGGTAGGTAGCAAATAGTTACATCTAAAAATTATACATTTCAAATGTTCCTTCACAGAGATACTGAGATTTGACAGTTTACAGCGGTCGAAAGGACTTACGCGCTCTGCTTGCGCACTAGTTGGCCATTTATAGCCTACTAGTGTGCAACAAGCAAGTATGCACTCGACAGAGTGCAGTTCTAGTTGAACATATTTTTCCGACGCATGTGTCTTTATGTGTGTTTTTAGAATATTAATCCGACTAAAGCCTTTTTTACAAATTGTACACCTAAAGGGTTTTCCCCCCTGTATGAGTCCTCATGTGTATATTTAATGCCCCATTACGAGTGCAGCCTTTGCCACAAACTGTACACGTAAAGGGCCTTTCCCCTGTATGAGTCATCATATGTGATTTTAGATGACTCATTTGACTACATCCTTTGCCGCAAACTGTACACATAAAGGGCTTTTCCCCTGTGTGAGTCATCATGTGTCGTTTTAGACCACCCTTTTGACTACATTCTTTGCCACACACTGTACATATAAAGGGCTTTTCCCCTGTATGAGTCATCATGTGTCGTTTTAGATCACACTTTTGACTAAAGCAAGTGCCGCACACTGTGCAGGCAAATGGCTTTTCCATTGAATGAATCAGTGTGTGCATCTTCAGAGTTCCCTTGCGATTAAACATTTTACCACAATC
This sequence comes from Protomyctophum parallelum, assembly GCF_964188405.1. Classification (NCBI taxonomy): domain Eukaryota; kingdom Metazoa; phylum Chordata; class Actinopteri; order Myctophiformes; family Myctophidae; genus Protomyctophum; species Protomyctophum parallelum. The sequence continues at coordinate 45,862,861 of NC_139697.1, read as the reverse complement.
TGCACAACTAAAACATTTCTTACCTGTGTGACTCCTCGTGGAGTGACTTTGTTCAGGTGATTTTAGGCCTAGCTTGTTGCTCAAAGACAAACTATTTCCTCCCATGTGTTGTGTATTGTGTGATTGCAGTGTGTTTAAACCAGACTGGTCATCCGTGGTCTCATCCCACTCACTGTCTTCAGTGATGTCAGATTCAGAACAGTGTGAAGAGAGGAGCTGATCATCAATAGTTGGTTGTGATGGTCCACAGTCCTCTACATCAGATTGTGTTTCCATGCTTTTAGATGAGGTGCTGGCTACAGGTTCTGTTAGCATGTTTTCATCATCTTCATGTTTCACTAATGGTAATGTCTCTGTTGATCCACCATCCTCCTCTGATCTTTGAAATAGCTCATCGTGTTCCCCATTAATCTGTGGATACTCTGGTTCCTCTTTGATCAGACTGGAGGTTCTCTCCTCTTGTTCTCCTTTAATCTGTAGAGACTCTGGTTCCTCTTTGACCATACTGGAGGTTCTCTCCTCTTGTTCTCCTTTAATCTGTGGATACTCTGGTTCCTCTTTGATCAGACTGGAGGTTCTCTCCTCTTGTTCTCCTTTAATCTGTGGAGACTCTGGTTCCTCTTTGATAAGACTGGATGTTATCTCCTCCTGTTCTTTTTTAATCTGTTGAAACACTTGTTCCTCTTTGATCAGACTGGAGGTTATCTCCTGCTGCTCAGTGAATTCCTCCTCTTTACACACAAGGAGTGTGGAGTCTAGACAGAAGATAGAGAAGAGAAAAATATTATTACATGTTTGAACATGAAACTTCTGCTGTTATTTCCATATCTGTCCTAATGTTGTTTTGATTCCAGTGTCACACAAATGATTGTTTCTTACCTCAACAATGCTTCACTTCTAAACAAGCCTCTCCCTGTCCCTCAAATATATGTTTTCAATAGCTACACCCTATTGCAATTTACAATTTACAATTTAGGCATTTAGCAGACGCTCTTAATCCAGAGCGATTTACATTTAAGCAAGAACAAAAGCAAGGGAATACATCACATAAAAGCATTTATCAATATCATGAAACATGCGTAAGCTAAGAAAGTAACAGTGGAATATCTATATAATGAAACTATACATACACTATACATATAAACTAAACATATTTACTACTATGTTATACATATGTACTATGGCGTGCTATGACTAGCCTATATACAATACAATTATTGTGCTGTCTACATAACATGCTATAAGTCTGTGTCAAATGCTATCTAAGCAAACAGAAATGCTATCTAAGGGGTTAGGGTAAGTGCTATTGCTATCAGTTTAACCCTAACATGAATGGATTGAGTTCCAACTGTGTTCAAACATGTTCAATCCTTAACAGTTAACGTAGTAAAGGTTTTACCAACCTGCTCTGTTTAGTTTGACGATTGGTTGTGAAACCATATCCAGTAGTCTGCGTTGGCGGTCAGTTTCTTGCTTGATGTGGAAAGCTTCATCCTCGTACTCTGTTAGAATTCTTCCAATGACCCCAAATATCTCTTCAGCAGCAGCAGATAGTATCTGGTTGACCAAGGACTTCAATGTTTGTAGTAAAGCCATAACTCAAATAAACTGATACTAGTTTTTAAAGAACTAAAACTAAATGCTTCAGATATATATATCTGAAGGTTTTTCCCCTGTATGAGTCCTCATGTGTGCTTTTAAATCCCTGTTATTATTATTTTGTCATAGTTTTAACCATCATCACAGTATGACTAAGGGATGTGTCACCTCCCTTACACACACATGTTAGAACATGAAGCTTTTCTTATTATACGCTAGATCTACATGTAGTCACAGGTTAAGTACAATGGACAGTATGCACTCTGTAACATTAGATCATGACATCAATGTCATGTCATCAATACTCCTATCATGTTCCTTATAGTAATAGTTTGGTATAGTTTGTCACTGTATTGTTCACAGTACAAGGTGTCCATACTTAATGGAGGTGAAACACATGTGATGTGATTAGCTTCTTGTAATGAACACAAGGATATTTAGCTGTCAACCCTTTATTAGAAAATTAAGAAATTACAGACGGTTTTCTTACAGGTATGACATAGTACATATTTTCTGTTACAATGCATTCTATGAAGACAACTATTCTATAAAGAAAATCTAAACAAATTATACAACTAAGTGATTAAAATATACTAGGTACAACTGCACCACTAGTGTATGAATATTAATGAATATGACATTTTAATCTCAATCAATAAAATCAACACAATATTATTTGGCGTCTTCAAATTCCTGCCCTCACTTTTATCTTCAATATATACTTTGCTCAGCCAATCATCACTATGGGGTGATCAGCCAATCACAAGCCAAAAGGAGGGGATAGCGCCTCTCTCATTAGCACTCATCATTTACATCTTATTCCTCTTTGTGTGTCTTCATGTGTGTTTCTAGATTACCAGTATGAGTAGAACCCTTTTTGCAAATTTTACACTCAAAGGGTTTTTCCCCTGTATGAGTCCTCATGTGTACTTTTAATGCCCCATTATGAAAACAGCCCTTGCCACAAACTGTACCCGTAAAGGGCCTTTCCCCTGTATGAGTCATCATATGTGTTTTAGATTACTCATTTGACTACATTCTTTGCCTCAAACTGTACACGTAAAGTGCTTTTCCCCTGTGTGAGTCGTCATGTGTGATTTTAGATTACGCTTTCGACTACAGCCCTTGCCACAAACTGTACACATAAAGGGTTTTTCCCCTGTATGAGTCCTCATGTGCATTTTTAAATCCCCATTAAGAGTACAACCCTTGCCACAAACTGTACACGTGAATGGCTTTTCCCCTGTGTGAGTCATCATGTGTAATTTTAGATTACTCTTCCGACTACAGCCCTTGCCACAAACTGTACACGTAAAGGGCTTTTCCCCTGTGTGAGTCATCATATGTACTTTTAGATTTCCCTTTAGGCTAAACATTTTGCCACAATCGGCACAACTAAAACATTTCTTACCTCCTCTCCTCATGGAGTGACTTTCTTTTGGTGATTTGAGATCATGGAGCAGCTTGTTGCTCAAAGACAAACTATTTCCTCCCATGTGTTGTGCCTTGTGTGATTTCACTGTGTTTAAACTTGACTGGTCATCCATGGTCTCATCCCACTCATCACTGTCTTCAGTGATGTCAGATTCAGAACAGTGTGAAGAGAGGAGCTGATCATCACTAGTTGGTTGTGATGTTCCACAGTCCTCTACATCAGCTTGTGTTTCCATATGTTGAGATGAGGTACTGGCTACAGGTTCTGTTTGTATGTTTTCATCATGTTCATGTTTCACTGATAGTAATGTCTCTGTTGAACCACCATCCTCCTCTGATCTTTGAAGTAGCTCATCATGTTCCCCTTTAATCTGTGGATACTCTGGTTCCTCTTTGATCAGACTGGAGTTTATCTCCTCCTGTTCTTTTTTAATCTGTGGAGACACTGGTTCCTCCTGGACCAGACTGGAGGTTCTCTCCTGTTGCTGGTCAGGGAATACCTCCTCTTTACACACAAGGGGGTGTATGGAGTCTAGACAGAAGATACAGAGGAGAAACACATCATTATATGTTTGAAGATGAACTCTTGCTGTTAGTTCCATACCTGCCCTAATGTTGTTTTGATTTCAGTGTGAAGTGTCATGCAAATGATTTTCTTACTTCAACAATGCTTCATTTCTAAAACAATCAACTCCTTGTTTCTCAAATGTTAATTATCATTTGCTATACAACCCTATTGCTATCAGATGTATCCTCTGATGTTTTAGAGTGCAACACGTTTAATGAGTTAGCTTACTTTAAACAGTCTATGGTTATTCATGGTACAATATAACTAGAATACTATTGACTATTATCAATGTAACATTTTCACCAGTTCCACTTCCATTCCAAATAGTCACCATTGCCATTTAAGATATAATGGTGAAAATAATAGTAGTGAAGGTTTTACCAACCTGCTCTGTGTAGTTTGACGATTGGTTGTAAAATCATATCCAGTAGTCTGCGTTGGCGGTCAGTTTCTTGCTTGATGTGGAAAGCTTCATCCTCATACTCTGTTATAATGCTTCCAATGACCCCAAATATCTCTTCAGCAGCAGCAGATAGTCTCTGGTTGACCAAGGACTTCAATGTTTGTAGTAAAGCCATAACTCAAAACCTGCCCAAACAAACTGATACTTGATCTATTTTTAAAGAGTGAAATCTAAAGTAGGCCTACTAAAGTACTAAAGTAGAACCAAAACTAAATTATTCAGCTAGTGTATAAAGGAGAAGTTCAGCTCTTAACAACTAGCAGAGACTTCAAGTAGAAGAAACTCTTGTTAAATACTAACAGAGGGCCCTGATGGTCCAATCAGAGTGAGGGGGTGGGACACAAAACTGGCCAATCACTGGTCCCAACAACAAGGCAATTCAATGAGTTTTAGATCAAACATTAAGTAAATGAAACATAGCAGATTCAGTAAAACAAATAAAAATAAAGTAATAGCTGCATTATGTAACATTCCTATTCTACCCCGTATTTTAACCTTGTTGCCTTAATTGAAAACATATTCAGGACACAGCAAAATGGAACAAATTTAAATAAATTAAATGTCACTGTAGAATAATAATGACACAATCTCAATGAAAGGCAGCAGCAAACAGGCATGCATGTTTTTAGCTGTGATACAAATATCAGAGTTGTTGCAGAGCTGCAGTTTTCAGGGAGTCTGTTCCAGATATGTTACACATTAATCTGAATACTATGTTTTAATGATATAAATCATAATGGTCATAAAGCATAAAGCAAACCTTTACCAGGTGACCTTAGAGGTATGCACAGGTGGCACCTACGCAAGACTAAAGACTTGAGTAGAAGCGTTCTGAATGAGCTGAGATACATAATCAGTAAAAATAAAATAGCAAATTGTGCCTGATCTGCTGGGACCAGAGTACGTGGTGTGTATATGTATGACTAGCTCTTAATGATGACGTAAGAAATATGGTCATTTGTGGTCGTTTGGTTCCAGCAAACCAGGCACAGATTTGCTGTTTTCTTGCATAAACATCAAATGGCGGGACAGCTGTCACGGGTTTTTGGCGCAAAGTAACCACAGTACACCGCTAATCAACTTACAACTACACACTCTATATAGTATATATGTATACGTATATAGTATATGCCTATATACTATATATATATTATGTAGTATATGCCTATAGTATGCTGGGACCAGAGTATGTGGTGTGTATATGTATGACTAGCTCTTCACCCAAACTTATATAGATAGAAACTTGAATCATACTTAATAATACTAGGTGTTTATATGCATAAAGTAGGTAGGTAGCAAATAGTTACATCTAAAAATTATACATTTCAAATGTTCCTTCACAGAGATACTGAGATTTGACAGTTTACAGCGGTCGAAAGGACTTACGCGCTCTGCTTGCGCACTAGTTGGCCATTTATAGCCTACTAGTGTGCAACAAGCAAGTATGCACTCGACAGAGTGCAGTTCTAGTTGAACATATTTTTCCGACGCATGTGTCTTTATGTGTGTTTTTAGAATATTAATCCGACTAAAGCCTTTTTTACAAATTGTACACCTAAAGGGTTTTCCCCCCTGTATGAGTCCTCATGTGTATATTTAATGCCCCATTACGAGTGCAGCCTTTGCCACAAACTGTACACGTAAAGGGCCTTTCCCCTGTATGAGTCATCATATGTGATTTTAGATGACTCATTTGACTACATCCTTTGCCGCAAACTGTACACATAAAGGGCTTTTCCCCTGTGTGAGTCATCATGTGTCGTTTTAGACCACCCTTTTGACTACATTCTTTGCCACACACTGTACATATAAAGGGCTTTTCCCCTGTATGAGTCATCATGTGTCGTTTTAGATCACACTTTTGACTAAAGCAAGTGCCGCACACTGTGCAGGCAAATGGCTTTTCCATTGAATGAATCAGTGTGTGCATCTTCAGAGTTCCCTTGCGATTAAACATTTTACCACAATCTGCACAACTAAAACATTTCTTACCTGTGTGACTCCTCGTGGAGTGACTTTGTTCAGGTGATTTTAGGCCTAGCTTGTTGCTCAAAGACAAACTATTTCCTCCCATGTGTTGTGTATTGTGTGATTGCAGTGTGTTTAAACCAGACTGGTCATCCGTGGTCTCATCCCACTCACTGTCTTCAGTGATGTCAGATTCAGAACAGTGTGAAGAGAGGAGCTGATCATCAATAGTTGGTTGTGATGGTCCACAGTCCTCTACATCAGATTGTGTTTCCATGCTTTTAGATGAGGTGCTGGCTACAGGTTCTGTTAGCATGTTTTCATCATCTTCATGTTTCACTAATGGTAATGTCTCTGTTGATCCACCATCCTCCTCTGATCTTTGAAATAGCTCATCGTGTTCCCCATTAATCTGTGGATACTCTGGTTCCTCTTTGATCAGACTGGAGGTTCTCTCCTCTTGTTCTCCTTTAATCTGTAGAGACTCTGGTTCCTCTTTGACCATACTGGAGGTTCTCTCCTCTTGTTCTCCTTTAATCTGTGGATACTCTGGTTCCTCTTTGATCAGACTGGAGGTTCTCTCCTCTTGTTCTCCTTTAATCTGTGGAGACTCTGGTTCCTCTTTGATAAGACTGGATGTTATCTCCTCCTGTTCTTTTTTAATCTGTTGAAACACTTGTTCCTCTTTGATCAGACTGGAGGTTATCTCCTGCTGCTCAGTGAATTCCTCCTCTTTACACACAAGGAGTGTGGAGTCTAGACAGAAGATAGAGAAGAGAAAAATATTATTACATGTTTGAACATGAAACTTCTGCTGTTATTTCCATATCTGTCCTAATGTTGTTTTGATTCCAGTGTCACACAAATGATTGTTTCTTACCTCAACAATGCTTCACTTCTAAACAAGCCTCTCCCTGTCCCTCAAATATATGTTTTCAATAGCTACACCCTATTGCAATTTACAATTTACAATTTAGGCATTTAGCAGACGCTCTTAATCCAGAGCGATTTACATTTAAGCAAGAACAAAAGCAAGGGAATACATCACATAAAAGCATTTATCAATATCATGAAACATGCGTAAGCTAAGAAAGTAACAGTGGAATATCTATATAATGAAACTATACATACACTATACATATAAACTAAACATATTTACTACTATGTTATACATATGTACTATGGCGTGCTATGACTAGCCTATATACAATACAATTATTGTGCTGTCTACATAACATGCTATAAGTCTGTGTCAAATGCTATCTAAGCAAACAGAAATGCTATCTAAGGGGTTAGGGTAAGTGCTATTGCTATCAGTTTAACCCTAACATGAATGGATTGAGTTCCAACTGTGTTCAAACATGTTCAATCCTTAACAGTTAACGTAGTAAAGGTTTTACCAACCTGCTCTGTTTAGTTTGACGATTGGTTGTGAAACCATATCCAGTAGTCTGCGTTGGCGGTCAGTTTCTTGCTTGATGTGGAAAGCTTCATCCTCGTACTCTGTTAGAATTCTTCCAATGACCCCAAATATCTCTTCAGCAGCAGCAGATAGTATCTGGTTGACCAAGGACTTCAATGTTTGTAGTAAAGCCATAACTCAAATAAACTGATACTAGTTTTTAAAGAACTAAAACTAAATGCTTCAGATATATATATCTGAAGGTTTTTCCCCTGTATGAGTCCTCATGTGTGCTTTTAAATCCCTGTTATTATTATTTTGTCATAGTTTTAACCATCATCACAGTATGACTAAGGGATGTGTCACCTCCCTTACACACACATGTTAGAACATGAAGCTTTTCTTATTATACGCTAGATCTACATGTAGTCACAGGTTAAGTACAATGGACAGTATGCACTCTGTAACATTAGATCATGACATCAATGTCATGTCATCAATACTCCTATCATGTTCCTTATAGTAATAGTTTGGTATAGTTTGTCACTGTATTGTTCACAGTACAAGGTGTCCATACTTAATGGAGGTGAAACACATGTGATGTGATTAGCTTCTTGTAATGAACACAAGGATATTTAGCTGTCAACCCTTTATTAGAAAATTAAGAAATTACAGACGGTTTTCTTACAGGTATGACATAGTACATATTTTCTGTTACAATGCATTCTATGAAGACAACTATTCTATAAAGAAAATCTAAACAAATTATACAACTAAGTGATTAAAATATACTAGGTACAATTGCACCACTAGTGTATGAATATTAATGAATATGACATTTTAATCTCAATCAATAAAATCAACACAATATTATTTGGCGTCTTCAAATTCCTGCCCTCACTTTTATCTTCAATATATACTTTGCTCAGCCAATCATCACTATGGGGTGATCAGCCAATCACAAGCCAAAAGGAGGGGATAGCGCCTCTCTCATTAGCACTCATCATTTACATCTTATTCCTCTTTGTGTGTCTTCATGTGTGTTTCTAGATTACCAGTATGAGTAGAACCCTTTTTGCAAATTTTACACTCAAAGGGTTTTTCCCCTGTATGAGTCCTCATGTGTACTTTTAATGCCCCATTATGAAAACAGCCCTTGCCACAAACTGTACCCGTAAAGGGCCTTTCCCCTGTATGAGTCATCATATGTGTTTTAGATTACTCATTTGACTACATTCTTTGCCTCAAACTGTACACGTAAAGTGCTTTTCCCCTGTGTGAGTCGTCATGTGTGATTTTAGATTACGCTTTCGACTACAGCCCTTGCCACAAACTGTACACATAAAGGGTTTTTCCCCTGTATGAGTCCTCATGTGCATTTTTAAATCCCCATTAAGAGTACAACCCTTGCCACAAACTGTACACGTGAATGGCTTTTCCCCTGTGTGAGTCATCATGTGTAATTTTAGATTACTCTTCCGACTACAGCCCTTGCCACAAACTGTACACGTAAAGGGCTTTTCCCCTGTGTGAGTCATCATATGTACTTTTAGATTTCCCTTTAGGCTAAACATTTTGCCACAATCGGCACAACTAAAACATTTCTTACCTCCTCTCCTCATGGAGTGACTTTCTTTTGGTGATTTGAGATCATGGAGCAGCTTGTTGCTCAAAGACAAACTATTTCCTCCCATGTGTTGTGCCTTGTGTGATTTCACTGTGTTTAAACTTGACTGGTCATCCATGGTCTCATCCCACTCATCACTGTCTTCAGTGATGTCAGATTCAGAACAGTGTGAAGAGAGGAGCTGATCATCACTAGTTGGTTGTGATGTTCCACAGTCCTCTACATCAGCTTGTGTTTCCATATGTTGAGATGAGGTACTGGCTACAGGTTCTGTTTGTATGTTTTCATCATGTTCATGTTTCACTGATAGTAATGTCTCTGTTGAACCACCATCCTCCTCTGATCTTTGAAGTAGCTCATCATGTTCCCCTTTAATCTGTGGATACTCTGGTTCCTCTTTGATCAGACTGGAGTTTATCTCCTCCTGTTCTTTTTTAATCTGTGGAGACACTGGTTCCTCCTGGACCAGACTGGAGGTTCTCTCCTGTTGCTGGTCAGGGAATACCTCCTCTTTACACACAAGGGGGTGTATGGAGTCTAGACAGAAGATACAGAGGAGAAACACATCATTATATGTTTGAAGATGAACTCTTGCTGTTAGTTCCATACCTGCCCTAATGTTGTTTTGATTTCAGTGTGAAGTGTCATGCAAATGATTTTCTTACTTCAACAATGCTTCATTTCTAAAACAATCAACTCCTTGTTTCTCAAATGTTAATTATCATTTGCTATACAACCCTATTGCTATCAGATGTATCCTCTGATGTTTTAGAGTGCAACACGTTTAATGAGTTAGCTTACTTTAAACAGTCTATGGTTATTCATGGTACAATATAACTAGAATACTATTGACTATTATCAATGTAACATTTTCACCAGTTCCACTTCCATTCCAAATAGTCACCATTGCCATTTAAGATATAATGGTGAAAATAATAGTAGTGAAGGTTTTACCAACCTGCTCTGTGTAGTTTGACGATTGGTTGTAAAATCATATCCAGTAGTCTGCGTTGGCGGTCAGTTTCTTGCTTGATGTGGAAAGCTTCATCCTCATACTCTGTTATAATGCTTCCAATGACCCCAAATATCTCTTCAGCAGCAGCAGATAGTCTCTGGTTGACCAAGGACTTCAATGTTTGTAGTAAAGCCATAACTCAAAACCTGCCCAAACAAACTGATACTTGATCTATTTTTAAAGAGTGAAATCTAAAGTAGGCCTACTAAAGTACTAAAGTAGAACCAAAACTAAATTATTCAGCTAGTGTATAAAGGAGAAGTTCAGCTCTTAACAACTAGCAGAGACTTCAAGTAGAAGAAACTCTTGTTAAATACTAACAGAGGGCCCTGATGGTCCAATCAGAGTGAGGGGGTGGGACACAAAACTGGCCAATCACTGGTCCCAACAACAAGGCAATTCAATGAGTTTTAGATCAAACATTAAGTAAATGAAACATAGCAGATTCAGTAAAACAAATAAAAATAAAGTAATAGCTGCATTATGTAACATTCCTATTCTACCCCGTATTTTAACCTTGTTGCCTTAATTGAAAACATATTCAGGACACAGCAAAATGGAACAAATTTAAATAAATTAAATGTCACTGTAGAATAATAATGACACAATCTCAATGAAAGGCAGCAGCAAACAGGCATGCATGTTTTTAGCTGTGATACAAATATCAGAGTTGTTGCAGAGCTGCAGTTTTCAGGGAGTCTGTTCCAGATATGTTACACATTAATCTGAATACTATGTTTTAATGATATAAATCATAATGGTCATAAAGCATAAAGCAAACCTTTACCAGGTGACCTTAGAGGTATGCACAGGTGGCACCTACGCAAGACTAAAGACTTGAGTAGAAGCGTTCTGAATGAGCTGCAATCACCTGGTATATTTTTAGGGACATCTGTAAAACACTGGTGCAGTATTCAAGACTACTATTGGCCATATTTCTAGATTCCGGTTGGATATAAATCATTTAAATGCAAATGCTTCCCAATCCTATACATGTTCCACTCCATTCACACTATACTGTAGGAGTAGGCTATATGCACTCTAATCATACTAAAAGGATCACATGCAAATTGGTTGGTCGATACATTCAGCAATAGGGTTACACACCCTAACCCATTATCACCTGTCCATTAACAATGGGACAAACATGCTCCTAAACATTCCACCACATTCACAACCCATTTCTTCTAACACGGTAGATAAAGGTGGAATTCCCGTATCCTACGACTAGATGCACTGGTATTGTACAGTAAAAATAAAATCGTGTTTCATTCACCACCCTTACACACACATGTTAGAACATGAAGCATTTCTTATATGCTAGATCTAGCGGCTAGATCTACATGTAGTCACAGGTTAAGTACAAAGGACAGTATGCACTCTGTAACATTAGGACTTACTCATGTCATGTTCAATGTAGAAAGTTCAAGTAAAATATGTGTAGACTGTTTAATTGAATTAATACTCCTATCATGTTCCTTATAGTAATAGTTTGGTATGAAGGATATAACATGAAGCTGTTCTTGTCACTGTATTGTTCACAGTACAAGGCGTCCATACTTAAAGGAGGTGAAACACATGTGATGTGATTAGCTTCTTGTAATGAACACAAGGATCTTTAGCTGTCAACCCTTTATTAGACAAATAAGAAATTACAGACAGTTTTCTTACAGGTATGAAATAGTACATATTTTCTGTTACAATGCATTCTATGAAGACAACTATTCTATAAAGAAAATCTAAACAAATTATACAACTAAGTGATTAAAATATACTAGGTACAATTGCACCACTAGTGTATGAATATTAATGAATATGACATTTTAATCTCAAGCAATAAAATCAACACAATATTTTTTGGCGTCTTCAAATTCCTGAAAAGCCCTTTATATGTACAGTGTGTGGCAAAGAATGTAGTCAAAAGGGTGGTCTAAAACGACACATGATGACTCACACAGGGGAAAAGCCCTTTATGTGTACAGTTTGCGGCAAAGGATGTAGTCAAATGAGTCATCTAAAATCACATATGATGACTCATACAGGGGAAAGGCCCTTTACGTGTACAGTTTGTGGCAAAGGCTGCACTCGTAATGGGGCATTAAATATACACATGAGGACTCATACAGGGGGGAAAACCCTTTAGGTGTACAATTTGTAAAAAAGGCTTTAGTCGGATTAATATTCTAAAAACACACATAAAGACACATGCGTCGGAAAAATATGTTCAACTAGAACTGCACTCTGTCGAGTGCATACTTGCTTGTTGCACACTAGTAGGCTATAAATGGCCAACTAGTGCGCAAGCAGAGCGCGTAAGTCCTTTCGACCGCTGTAAACTGTAAAATCATATCCAGTAGTCTGCGTTGGCGGTCAGTTTCTTGCTTGATGTGGAAAGCTTCATCCTCATACTCTGTTATAATGCTTCCAATGACCCCAAATATCTCTTCAGCAGCAGCAGATAGTCTCTGGTTGACCAAGGACTTCAATGTTTGTAGTAAAGCCATAACTCAAAACCTGCCCAAACAAACTGATACTTGATCTATTTTTAAAGAGTGAAATCTAAAGTAGGCCTACTAAAGTACTAAAGTAGAACCAAAACTAAATTATTCAGCTAGTGTATAAAGGAGAAGTTCAGCTCTTAACAACTAGCAGAGACTTCAAGTAGAAGAAACTCTTGTTAAATACTAACAGAGGGCCCTGATGGTCCAATCAGAGTGAGGGGGTGGGACACAAAACTGGCCAATCACTGGTCCCAACAACAAGGCAATTCAATGAGTTTTAGATCAAACATTAAGTAAATGAAACATAGCAGATTCAGTAAAACAAATAAAAATAAAGTAATAGCTGCATTATGTAACATTCCTATTCTACCCCGTATTTTAACCTTGTTGCCTTAATTGAAAACATATTCAGGACACAGCAAAATGGAACAAATTTAAATAAATTAAATGTCACTGTAGAATAATAATGACACAATCTCAATGAAAGGCAGCAGCAAACAGGCATGCATGTTTTTAGCTGTGATACAAATATCAGAGTTGTTGCAGAGCTGCAGTTTTCAGGGAGTCTGTTCCAGATATGTTACACATTAATCTGAATACTATGTTTTAATGATATAAATCATAATGGTCATAAAGCATAAAGCAAACCTTTACCAGGTGACCTTAGAGGTATGCACAGGTGGCACCTACGCAAGACTAAAGACTTGAGTAGAAGCGTTCTGAATGAGCTGCAATCACCTGGTATATTTTTAGGGACATCTGTAAAACACTGGTGCAGTATTCAAGACTACTATTGGCCATATTTCTAGATTCCGGTTGGATATAAATCATTTAAATGCAAATGCTTCCCAATCCTATACATGTTCCACTCCATTCACACTATACTGTAGGAGTAGGCTATATGCACTCTAATCATACTAAAAGGATCACATGCAAATTGGTTGGTCGATACATTCAGCAATAGGGTTACACACCCTAACCCATTATCACCTGTCCATTAACAATGGGACAAACATGCTCCTAAACATTCCACCACATTCACAACCCATTTCTTCTAACACGGTAGATAAAGGTGGAATTCCCGTATCCTACGACTAGATGCACTGGTATTGTACAGTAAAAATAAAATCGTGTTTCATTCACCACCCTTACACACACATGTTAGAACATGAAGCATTTCTTATATGCTAGATCTAGCGGCTAGATCTACATGTAGTCACAGGTTAAGTACAAAGGACAGTATGCACTCTGTAACATTAGGACTTACTCATGTCATGTTCAATGTAGAAAGTTCAAGTAAAATATGTGTAGACTGTTTAATTGAATTAATACTCCTATCATGTTCCTTATAGTAATAGTTTGGTATGAAGGATATAACATGAAGCTGTTCTTGTCACTGTATTGTTCACAGTACAAGGCGTCCATACTTAAAGGAGGTGAAACACATGTGATGTGATTAGCTTCTTGTAATGAACACAAGGATCTTTAGCTGTCAACCCTTTATTAGACAAATAAGAAATTACAGACAGTTTTCTTACAGGTATGAAATAGTACATATTTTCTGTTACAATGCATTCTATGAAGACAACTATTCTATAAAGAAAATCTAAACAAATTATACAACTAAGTGATTAAAATATACTAGGTACAATTGCACCACTAGTGTATGAATATTAATGAATATGACATTTTAATCTCAAGCAATAAAATCAACACAATATTTTTTGGCGTCTTCAAATTCCTGAAAAGCCCTTTATATGTACAGTGTGTGGCAAAGAATGTAGTCAAAAGGGTGGTCTAAAACGACACATGATGACTCACACAGGGGAAAAGCCCTTTATGTGTACAGTTTGCGGCAAAGGATGTAGTCAAATGAGTCATCTAAAATCACATATGATGACTCATACAGGGGAAAGGCCCTTTACGTGTACAGTTTGTGGCAAAGGCTGCACTCGTAATGGGGCATTAAATATACACATGAGGACTCATACAGGGGGGAAAACCCTTTAGGTGTACAATTTGTAAAAAAGGCTTTAGTCGGATTAATATTCTAAAAACACACATAAAGACACATGCGTCGGAAAAATATGTTCAACTAGAACTGCACTCTGTCGAGTGCATACTTGCTTGTTGCACACTAGTAGGCTATAAATGGCCAACTAGTGCGCAAGCAGAGCGCGTAAGTCCTTTCGACCGCTGTAAACTGTAAAATCATATCCAGTAGTCTGCGTTGGCGGTCAGTTTCTTGCTTGATGTGGAAAGCTTCATCCTCATACTCTGTTATAATGCTTCCAATGACCCCAAATATCTCTTCAGCAGCAGCAGATAGTCTCTGGTTGACCAAGGACTTCAATGTTTGTAGTAAAGCCATAACTCAAAACCTGCCCAAACAAACTGATACTTGATCTATTTTTAAAGAGTGAAATCTAAAGTAGGCCTACTAAAGTACTAAAGTAGAACCAAAACTAAATTATTCAGCTAGTGTATAAAGGAGAAGTTCAGCTCTTAACAACTAGCAGAGACTTCAAGTAGAAGAAACTCTTGTTAAATACTAACAGAGGGCCCTGATGGTCCAATCAGAGTGAGGGGGTGGGACACAAAACTGGCCAATCACTGGTCCCAACAACAAGGCAATTCAATGAGTTTTAGATCAAACATTAAGTAAATGAAACATAGCAGATTCAGTAAAACAAATAAAAATAAAGTAATAGCTGCATTATGTAACATTCCTATTCTACCCCGTATTTTAACCTTGTTGCCTTAATTGAAAACATATTCAGGACACAGCAAAATGGAACAAATTTAAATAAATTAAATGTCACTGTAGAATAATAATGACACAATCTCAATGAAAGGCAGCAGCAAACAGGCATGCATGTTTTTAGCTGTGATACAAATATCAGAGTTGTTGCAGAGCTGCAGTTTTCAGGGAGTCTGTTCCAGATATGTTACACATTAATCTGAATACTATGTTTTAATGATATAAATCATAATGGTCATAAAGCATAAAGCAAACCTTTACCAGGTGACCTTAGAGGTATGCACAGGTGGCACCTACGCAAGACTAAAGACTTGAGTAGAAGCGTTCTGAATGAGCTGAGATACATAATCAGTAAAAATAAAATAGCAAATTGTGCCTGATCTGCTGGGACCAGAGTACGTGGTGTGTATATGTATGACTAGCTCTTAATGATGACGTAAGAAATATGGTCATTTGTGGTCGTTTGGTTCCAGCAAACCAGGCACAGATTTGCTGTTTTCTTGCATAAACATCAAATGGCGGGACAGCTGTCACGGGTTTTTGGCGCAAAGTAACCACAGTACACCGCTAATCAACTTACAACTACACACTCTATATAGTATATATGTATACGTATATAGTATATGCCTATATACTATATATATATTATGTAGTATATGCCTATAGTATGCTGGGACCAGAGTATGTGGTGTGTATATGTATGACTAGCTCTTCACCCAAACTTATATAGATAGAAACTTGAATCATACTTAATAATACTAGGTGTTTATATGCATAAAGTAGGTAGGTAGCAAATAGTTACATCTAAAAATTATACATTTCAAATGTTCCTTCACAGAGATACTGAGATTTGACAGTTTACAGCGGTCGAAAGGACTTACGCGCTCTGCTTGCGCACTAGTTGGCCATTTATAGCCTACTAGTGTGCAACAAGCAAGTATGCACTCGACAGAGTGCAGTTCTAGTTGAACATATTTTTCCGACGCATGTGTCTTTATGTGTGTTTTTAGAATATTAATCCGACTAAAGCCTTTTTTACAAATTGTACACCTAAAGGGTTTTCCCCCCTGTATGAGTCCTCATGTGTATATTTAATGCCCCATTACGAGTGCAGCCTTTGCCACAAACTGTACACGTAAAGGGCCTTTCCCCTGTATGAGTCATCATATGTGATTTTAGATGACTCATTTGACTACATCCTTTGCCGCAAACTGTACACATAAAGGGCTTTTCCCCTGTGTGAGTCATCATGTGTCGTTTTAGACCACCCTTTTGACTACATTCTTTGCCACACACTGTACATATAAAGGGCTTTTCCCCTGTATGAGTCATCATGTGTCGTTTTAGATCACACTTTTGACTAAAGCAAGTGCCGCACACTGTGCAGGCAAATGGCTTTTCCATTGAATGAATCAGTGTGTGCATCTTCAGAGTTCCCTTGCGATTAAACATTTTACCACAATCTGCACAACTAAAACATTTCTTACCTGTGTGACTCCTCGTGGAGTGACTTTGTTCAGGTGATTTTAGGCCTAGCTTGTTGCTCAAAGACAAACTATTTCCTCCCATGTGTTGTGTATTGTGTGATTGCAGTGTGTTTAAACCAGACTGGTCATCCGTGGTCTCATCCCACTCACTGTCTTCAGTGATGTCAGATTCAGAACAGTGTGAAGAGAGGAGCTGATCATCAATAGTTGGTTGTGATGGTCCACAGTCCTCTACATCAGATTGTGTTTCCATGCTTTTAGATGAGGTGCTGGCTACAGGTTCTGTTAGCATGTTTTCATCATCTTCATGTTTCACTAATGGTAATGTCTCTGTTGATCCACCATCCTCCTCTGATCTTTGAAATAGCTCATCGTGTTCCCCATTAATCTGTGGATACTCTGGTTCCTCTTTGATCAGACTGGAGGTTCTCTCCTCTTGTTCTCCTTTAATCTGTAGAGACTCTGGTTCCTCTTTGACCATACTGGAGGTTCTCTCCTCTTGTTCTCCTTTAATCTGTGGATACTCTGGTTCCTCTTTGATCAGACTGGAGGTTCTCTCCTCTTGTTCTCCTTTAATCTGTGGAGACTCTGGTTCCTCTTTGATAAGACTGGATGTTATCTCCTCCTGTTCTTTTTTAATCTGTTGAAACACTTGTTCCTCTTTGATCAGACTGGAGGTTATCTCCTGCTGCTCAGTGAATTCCTCCTCTTTACACACAAGGAGTGTGGAGTCTAGACAGAAGATAGAGAAGAGAAAAATATTATTACATGTTTGAACATGAAACTTCTGCTGTTATTTCCATATCTGTCCTAATGTTGTTTTGATTCCAGTGTCACACAAATGATTGTTTCTTACCTCAACAATGCTTCACTTCTAAACAAGCCTCTCCCTGTCCCTCAAATATATGTTTTCAATAGCTACACCCTATTGCAATTTACAATTTACAATTTAGGCATTTAGCAGACGCTCTTAATCCAGAGCGATTTACATTTAAGCAAGAACAAAAGCAAGGGAATACATCACATAAAAGCATTTATCAATATCATGAAACATGCGTAAGCTAAGAAAGTAACAGTGGAATATCTATATAATGAAACTATACATACACTATACATATAAACTAAACATATTTACTACTATGTTATACATATGTACTATGGCGTGCTATGACTAGCCTATATACAATACAATTATTGTGCTGTCTACATAACATGCTATAAGTCTGTGTCAAATGCTATCTAAGCAAACAGAAATGCTATCTAAGGGGTTAGGGTAAGTGCTATTGCTATCAGTTTAACCCTAACATGAATGGATTGAGTTCCAACTGTGTTCAAACATGTTCAATCCTTAACAGTTAACGTAGTAAAGGTTTTACCAACCTGCTCTGTTTAGTTTGACGATTGGTTGTGAAACCATATCCAGTAGTCTGCGTTGGCGGTCAGTTTCTTGCTTGATGTGGAAAGCTTCATCCTCGTACTCTGTTAGAATTCTTCCAATGACCCCAAATATCTCTTCAGCAGCAGCAGATAGTATCTGGTTGACCAAGGACTTCAATGTTTGTAGTAAAGCCATAACTCAAATAAACTGATACTAGTTTTTAAAGAACTAAAACTAAATGCTTCAGATATATATATCTGAAGGTTTTTCCCCTGTATGAGTCCTCATGTGTGCTTTTAAATCCCTGTTATTATTATTTTGTCATAGTTTTAACCATCATCACAGTATGACTAAGGGATGTGTCACCTCCCTTACACACACATGTTAGAACATGAAGCTTTTCTTATTATACGCTAGATCTACATGTAGTCACAGGTTAAGTACAATGGACAGTATGCACTCTGTAACATTAGATCATGACATCAATGTCATGTCATCAATACTCCTATCATGTTCCTTATAGTAATAGTTTGGTATAGTTTGTCACTGTATTGTTCACAGTACAAGGTGTCCATACTTAATGGAGGTGAAACACATGTGATGTGATTAGCTTCTTGTAATGAACACAAGGATATTTAGCTGTCAACCCTTTATTAGAAAATTAAGAAATTACAGACGGTTTTCTTACAGGTATGACATAGTACATATTTTCTGTTACAATGCATTCTATGAAGACAACTATTCTATAAAGAAAATCTAAACAAATTATACAACTAAGTGATTAAAATATACTAGGTACAATTGCACCACTAGTGTATGAATATTAATGAATATGACATTTTAATCTCAATCAATAAAATCAACACAATATTATTTGGCGTCTTCAAATTCCTGCCCTCACTTTTATCTTCAATATATACTTTGCTCAGCCAATCATCACTATGGGGTGATCAGCCAATCACAAGCCAAAAGGAGGGGATAGCGCCTCTCTCATTAGCACTCATCATTTACATCTTATTCCTCTTTGTGTGTCTTCATGTGTGTTTCTAGATTACCAGTATGAGTAGAACCCTTTTTGCAAATTTTACACTCAAAGGGTTTTTCCCCTGTATGAGTCCTCATGTGTACTTTTAATGCCCCATTATGAAAACAGCCCTTGCCACAAACTGTACCCGTAAAGGGCCTTTCCCCTGTATGAGTCATCATATGTGTTTTAGATTACTCATTTGACTACATTCTTTGCCTCAAACTGTACACGTAAAGTGCTTTTCCCCTGTGTGAGTCGTCATGTGTGATTTTAGATTACGCTTTCGACTACAGCCCTTGCCACAAACTGTACACATAAAGGGTTTTTCCCCTGTATGAGTCCTCATGTGCATTTTTAAATCCCCATTAAGAGTACAACCCTTGCCACAAACTGTACACGTGAATGGCTTTTCCCCTGTGTGAGTCATCATGTGTAATTTTAGATTACTCTTCCGACTACAGCCCTTGCCACAAACTGTACACGTAAAGGGCTTTTCCCCTGTGTGAGTCATCATATGTACTTTTAGATTTCCCTTTAGGCTAAACATTTTGCCACAATCGGCACAACTAAAACATTTCTTACCTCCTCTCCTCATGGAGTGACTTTCTTTTGGTGATTTGAGATCATGGAGCAGCTTGTTGCTCAAAGACAAACTATTTCCTCCCATGTGTTGTGCCTTGTGTGATTTCACTGTGTTTAAACTTGACTGGTCATCCATGGTCTCATCCCACTCATCACTGTCTTCAGTGATGTCAGATTCAGAACAGTGTGAAGAGAGGAGCTGATCATCACTAGTTGGTTGTGATGTTCCACAGTCCTCTACATCAGCTTGTGTTTCCATATGTTGAGATGAGGTACTGGCTACAGGTTCTGTTTGTATGTTTTCATCATGTTCATGTTTCACTGATAGTAATGTCTCTGTTGAACCACCATCCTCCTCTGATCTTTGAAGTAGCTCATCATGTTCCCCTTTAATCTGTGGATACTCTGGTTCCTCTTTGATCAGACTGGAGTTTATCTCCTCCTGTTCTTTTTTAATCTGTGGAGACACTGGTTCCTCCTGGACCAGACTGGAGGTTCTCTCCTGTTGCTGGTCAGGGAATACCTCCTCTTTACACACAAGGGGGTGTATGGAGTCTAGACAGAAGATACAGAGGAGAAACACATCATTATATGTTTGAAGATGAACTCTTGCTGTTAGTTCCATACCTGCCCTAATGTTGTTTTGATTTCAGTGTGAAGTGTCATGCAAATGATTTTCTTACTTCAACAATGCTTCATTTCTAAAACAATCAACTCCTTGTTTCTCAAATGTTAATTATCATTTGCTATACAACCCTATTGCTATCAGATGTATCCTCTGATGTTTTAGAGTGCAACACGTTTAATGAGTTAGCTTACTTTAAACAGTCTATGGTTATTCATGGTACAATATAACTAGAATACTATTGACTATTATCAATGTAACATTTTCACCAGTTCCACTTCCATTCCAAATAGTCACCATTGCCATTTAAGATATAATGGTGAAAATAATAGTAGTGAAGGTTTTACCAACCTGCTCTGTGTAGTTTGACGATTGGTTGTAAAATCATATCCAGTAGTCTGCGTTGGCGGTCAGTTTCTTGCTTGATGTGGAAAGCTTCATCCTCATACTCTGTTATAATGCTTCCAATGACCCCAAATATCTCTTCAGCAGCAGCAGATAGTCTCTGGTTGACCAAGGACTTCAATGTTTGTAGTAAAGCCATAACTCAAAACCTGCCCAAACAAACTGATACTTGATCTATTTTTAAAGAGTGAAATCTAAAGTAGGCCTACTAAAGTACTAAAGTAGAACCAAAACTAAATTATTCAGCTAGTGTATAAAGGAGAAGTTCAGCTCTTAACAACTAGCAGAGACTTCAAGTAGAAGAAACTCTTGTTAAATACTAACAGAGGGCCCTGATGGTCCAATCAGAGTGAGGGGGTGGGACACAAAACTGGCCAATCACTGGTCCCAACAACAAGGCAATTCAATGAGTTTTAGATCAAACATTAAGTAAATGAAACATAGCAGATTCAGTAAAACAAATAAAAATAAAGTAATAGCTGCATTATGTAACATTCCTATTCTACCCCGTATTTTAACCTTGTTGCCTTAATTGAAAACATATTCAGGACACAGCAAAATGGAACAAATTTAAATAAATTAAATGTCACTGTAGAATAATAATGACACAATCTCAATGAAAGGCAGCAGCAAACAGGCATGCATGTTTTTAGCTGTGATACAAATATCAGAGTTGTTGCAGAGCTGCAGTTTTCAGGGAGTCTGTTCCAGATATGTTACACATTAATCTGAATACTATGTTTTAATGATATAAATCATAATGGTCATAAAGCATAAAGCAAACCTTTACCAGGTGACCTTAGAGGTATGCACAGGTGGCACCTACGCAAGACTAAAGACTTGAGTAGAAGCGTTCTGAATGAGCTGCAATCACCTGGTATATTTTTAGGGACATCTGTAAAACACTGGTGCAGTATTCAAGACTACTATTGGCCATATTTCTAGATTCCGGTTGGATATAAATCATTTAAATGCAAATGCTTCCCAATCCTATACATGTTCCACTCCATTCACACTATACTGTAGGAGTAGGCTATATGCACTCTAATCATACTAAAAGGATCACATGCAAATTGGTTGGTCGATACATTCAGCAATAGGGTTACACACCCTAACCCATTATCACCTGTCCATTAACAATGGGACAAACATGCTCCTAAACATTCCACCACATTCACAACCCATTTCTTCTAACACGGTAGATAAAGGTGGAATTCCCGTATCCTACGACTAGATGCACTGGTATTGTACAGTAAAAATAAAATCGTGTTTCATTCACCACCCTTACACACACATGTTAGAACATGAAGCATTTCTTATATGCTAGATCTAGCGGCTAGATCTACATGTAGTCACAGGTTAAGTACAAAGGACAGTATGCACTCTGTAACATTAGGACTTACTCATGTCATGTTCAATGTAGAAAGTTCAAGTAAAATATGTGTAGACTGTTTAATTGAATTAATACTCCTATCATGTTCCTTATAGTAATAGTTTGGTATGAAGGATATAACATGAAGCTGTTCTTGTCACTGTATTGTTCACAGTACAAGGCGTCCATACTTAAAGGAGGTGAAACACATGTGATGTGATTAGCTTCTTGTAATGAACACAAGGATCTTTAGCTGTCAACCCTTTATTAGACAAATAAGAAATTACAGACAGTTTTCTTACAGGTATGAAATAGTACATATTTTCTGTTACAATGCATTCTATGAAGACAACTATTCTATAAAGAAAATCTAAACAAATTATACAACTAAGTGATTAAAATATACTAGGTACAATTGCACCACTAGTGTATGAATATTAATGAATATGACATTTTAATCTCAAGCAATAAAATCAACACAATATTTTTTGGCGTCTTCAAATTCCTGCCCTCACTTTTATCTTCAATATATACTTTGCTCAGCCAATCATCACTATGGGGTGATCAGCCAATCACAAGCCAAAAGGAGGGGATAGCGCCTCTCTCATCATCACTCATAATTTACAGCTTTTTCCTCTTTGTGTGTCTTCATGTGTGTTTCTAGACTACCAGTCTGAGTAAAGCCCTTTTTGCAAATTTTACACTCAAATGGTTTTTCCCCTGTATGAGTCCTCATGTGTACTTTTAACTCCCCTGTTTGACGGCAGCCCTTGCCACAAACTGTACACATAAAGGGTCTTTCCCCTGTATGAGTCCTCATGTGTACTTTTAATGCTGCATTATGACTACAGCCCTTGCCACAAACTGTACACGTAAAGGGTCTTTCCCCTGTATGAGTCATCATATGTGTTTTTAGATTACTCATTTGACTACATTCTTTGCCACAAACTGTACACATAAAGGGTTTTTCCCCTGTATGAGTCCTCATGTGTATTTTTAAATCCCCATTAAGAGTACAACCCTTACCACAAACTGTACACGTAAAGGGCTTTTCCCCTGTGTGGGTCCTCATGTGTCTTTTTAGATCAACTGTTCGAACACAGCCTTTTCCGCAGACTGTACACATAAAGGGCTTTTCCCCTGCATGAGTCATCATGTGTCTTTTTAGATCAGTCTTTAAACCACAGCCCTTGCCACAAACTGTACACGTAAAGGGTTTTTCCCCTGTATGAGTCCTCATGTGTATTTTTAGAGCACTCTTTTGAATAAAGTCTCTGCCACACACTGTGCAAGCAAATGGCCTTTCCCCTGAATGGATCATTGTGTGCGTCTTCAGATGTCCCTTGTGATTAAACATTTGACCACAATCTGCACAGCTAAAACGTTTCCTACCTGTGTGACTTTCTTTTGGTGATTTGAGTTCATGGAGCAGCTTGTTGCTCAAAGACAAACTATTTCCTCCCATGTGTATTGTGTATTGTGAGATTTCAGTGTGTTTAAACCAGACTGGTCATCCATGGTCTCATCCCACTCATCCCTGTCTTCAGTGATGTCAGATTCAGAACAGTGTGAAGAGATTAGCTGATCATCACTAGTTGGTTGTGATGGTCCACAGTCCTCTAGATCAGCTTGTGTTCCCATACTTTTAGATGAGGTGCTGGCTACAGGTTCTGTTAGCATGTTTTCATCATCTTCATGTTTCACTGATAGTAATGTCTCTGTTGATCCACCATCCTCCTCTGATCTTTGAAGTAGCTCTGGTTCCTCTTTGATCTGTAAAGACTCTGGTTCATCTTTGATAAGACTGGAGGTTCTCTCCTCTTGTTCTCCTTTTGTAAGATACTTATATAGTATGTGTAATCACAGAGATCGAAGAGCTATGAGACTTGAGTTGTTTATTATTCAGCGCGGGCAACGGAACTGAACACTGACAGGTACGGTGACACATGAGGGACAAAACTAGACAGTGCCTACGGAAGCCCGAAAGGCACAATACATTACATCTCCCTTCTTCAGCAAAGAAAGCTATTAGTGCAAATAGAACAATTGAATTGTACAGTGTATAAACAACATAACCCAATGTCTGAGAATCAACTGAAGTTACAATACTGACTCGGAAGGAGAGGTCACTAGTACATCACTTCCAGCAGGCATCTTTACCATGCCTGTCCCTGACTGGTAAATTAACTTCAGTATTTATCAAATTACAAGTCCAGCCTATCAGGGGGTTTCACAATTCTGCCCCGTCTGGTTCTATACAGTTCACCTGGTTGGCCTGGCTGGGCTTGCACAGATCTCGGTGGCTCACCACGTAGCGAATGGCGGGGCGATCTCGGCGGCTCCCCACGTGGGGAAGGGTGCGGTTCTGGAAGGTCTAGAGGTCGTGTCGGCAGTGCCGGATCAGGTAGTCCGGTCCACGGCACGTTGAATGTCTCATGGCGTGACGTGTTGGCGGCCGGAGTGCTGGTGCGAATGTGTTGACTGTTGCGGCGGAACAGCCTGCCTCCACTCTCAACAACATAAGAGCGCGGAGCGCTGTGTGGTTGAAGTACGACTCCAGGGGTCCATCTGCGGTGTCCAGGATACGGTGCCAGTCGGACCTCGTCTCCAGGCTGTAGGGAAGTGCGAAGGTTAGCCGCTCTCTTGCGGTCATAGTAGAACTTCTGTGCGTCCTTGGTCTTGTCGAGCAGGCGCTTGACTTTCAGGGTGTCATAGGCCATAGGCGTGAGTAGTGAACGAGCAGCAGGCAGGTTGTTGCGAGGCCTTCTGCCCATGAGCAGTTGAGCTGGCGACAGGCCTACTGACTCCAGTGGAGTCGTTCTGTAATCCAGTAGTGCAAGGTGCCTGTCTGGCGCTTTACTCCATAGTCTCTTGACTGTCTGCACTGCACGCTCTGCTTCACCATTAGAGTGCGGCGTGTGTGGTGATGACGTTTTGTGCAGTATGCCATAACTCTTGCAGAACTCTTTGAATTCCTCTGACGAATACTGAGGCCCGCCATCTGTCCGGAGAATGGATGGAATTCCGTGCCTGGCAAACTGAGCCTTCAGAGCCCCAATTGCAGTTCTGCTGCGCATGTCTTTTAGTTCATCTACTTCGATGTATTTCGAGTAGTAATCCACCAACAGTATGTAGTGTCTGTCTTCAAACTCGAACAGGTCTGAGGCCACCTCCTCGAATGGTAGCTCTGGTGTTTCTGTCGGTTTGAGCGGCTCTCTGGGAAGCCTGTTTTGGATCTCGGCACACTTGGAGCAATTTCTGACCATATTCTCTATTTCGGCACTCATGCCTGGCCAGTATAGCACTTCACGAGCTCGCTGCTTGCTCTTCACCACACCTAGATGAGACTGATGTATGAGCCTCAACATGTTGGCTTGCATTGTGGGAGGCACCACAATACGCATGCCCTTGTACACAATGCCATCAGACACAGCTAGTTGGCTCCTTGAGTCCCAGTACGGTATAACTGGAATGGGCACCTCTCTTCGGCTGTCTGGCCAGCCTTGCTGAATTGTCTGCTGGAGAAGGCTGAGCTCCTCTTTCGAGCATTCTTGCAGTTCTGTATATTTTTGCTCACTCACTGACACGAAGTTGAGCATGGAGACACACTCTAGGCTACCTGCCTCTGGTGTGCTATCCTTCAGCTGTGCTCTGGACAAGGTGTCAGGCAGCTCCATGTCCTTCCCTCTTCTGTACATGACCGTGATGTCATACCACTGAAGCCGCAGGCGCATTCTCTGGATGCGCATGGGAGTAGACAGCAGCGGCTTCTTGTAAATATCCTCCAGTGGCTTGTGGTCATTGTATACGGTGACGTGTTTCCCAAATATGTAATGATGAAACTTAATGCAGGCATGAACAATGGAGAGCATTTCCTTCTCAATTTGCGCATAGCGCGTCTCTGCATCAGTCAGCGATCTGGATGAGAAGGCAATAGGCTGATTGTCCTGCAGTAACACTGCTCCCAGTCCAAAGCTGCTAGCGTCGCTGTATATCTCTACAGGCTTGGCTGTGTCATAATACTTCAGCACCGGAGGGCGCGTGCATAGCTGTTTCAACATGTCGAACGCTTGCTGTTGCGCTGGCTGCCATCTGAACTCGACGTCGCTCTTCAGTAGCTGACGCAGTGGAGCGTCTACCTCACTTAGGTTCGGGATGAATTTTGACAGGTACGTTACGAAACCCAGGAAACGACGGACACCGTCCTTGTCCGTTGGCGGTGGCATGCACCGTACTGCTTCAGTTTTCACAGGGTCTGGCTTCAGACCATCCGCTGTGATTAGGTGACCCACATATGGCACTGCTGACTGACGAACATGACACTTGTCAAAATTAAGTTTCAGATTGTAGCTCGTGGCTCTCTCGACCACTTTGCGGAGTATTGCGTCGTGCTCATTCACTGTGGGTGCGGCAATCAAGATGTCGTCCATGACACCTGTGGCTCCATCAATTCCTTCCAGCATCTGGTCCATGATGCGCTGGAATATTTCAGGTGCGCATTTGATCCCGAAGGGCAGTCTCAGCCATCTGAACCTCCCTATAGGAGTGTTGAAGGTTGTGAGAAAAGATGATGCTTCATCCAGCTCTATCTGGAGGAACCCAGATTTAGCATCCAAGACTGAGAATACTTTTGCACCCGGTATGGTGGAAATCACCTCTTCTACGGTGCGCATTGGGTGGTGCTCTCGTTTGATTGCTTTGTTCAGGTCACTTGGATCAATGCAGATTCTTATCTTGTCCTTGCGTGTGACGACCACCATAGAACTGACCCACTCTGTGGGCTGGTCCACCTTTGTGATGTGACCATCTCTCACCATCTCAGCCAGTTTATCTCTTATCTTTTCCCTGAGCGCCGCAGGTTGTCTGCGTACTGCATGCACAACGCCCTTTGCGTCCGGATCAATTTTAATTGTGTATTTGCCGGGCAAGGTCCCCGTAGTGCGTGTCAACTCTGGAAAATCACGCAGGCCCATGGGCACATTTTGTGTCAGTGTGGTGTCGTTGGCTGTGCTCACCTTGTTAATTTTCGCACCCTCCTGCAGGGAGTTCAGTCGAATAATTAGGCCTAAAGCCTCAGCTGTAGCACCACTGAGCACATTCTCTTGAGCAATGTCCATTATCTCCAGCTCTGCAATGACTTCACGGTCCTTGTATTTGAGTGGAAAATCAACTGCAGCAACTGGTCTCAGCCTGTGGTTTGAATAGGAGCGCAGTATTCTGTTGGAGCGTTTTAGCTCTCCTCGGTGCTCTAGTAGCTGGTAACTGTTTAGAGTCAGTGTGTTGCACTTCGCACCGGTGTCAATTCTAAACTGCACCTCCTGAGACAGAACACATATGTTTACCACCCACTTGTCATCTGCCACTATGGCTACTGGAGCCTCC
Organism: Protomyctophum parallelum; assembly: GCF_964188405.1. Taxonomy (NCBI): domain Eukaryota; kingdom Metazoa; phylum Chordata; class Actinopteri; order Myctophiformes; family Myctophidae; genus Protomyctophum; species Protomyctophum parallelum. Next base: position 45,835,265 of record NC_139697.1, on the reverse strand, counting down.
TCCTGTGTCAGGCTTATATCCAGTACCTCTTCATCCGGTGGGTCCTCTTCAGCTGACTCCACACTCACTGAGCTCATGCCACGGCTGCGACACACTGCTGCCCAGTGGTTTGATTTGTGACAGAATGAACATGTGGAGCCCTGTGCTGGACATTTTCCCTGGTTCCACTGATGTTGGGGGTGTTTCCCACATTTTGGGCACATGGCTTGATTTCCTGCTGTCTGTCTCTGCTGCTGAAAGGGTCTCGACTGTACATAGCCCTGTGGCTTTTTATTGTAGACTGTGGACTTTGATTTGGTGGACACTGTTGACACTTGTGCATCCTCCTCCCTGACAATCATCATTTGCTTTTGTGACATTTCAAACTGCTGGGGAATCTCTATGGCTTTGGCCAGTGTCAGGTCCTCACCTTTATCTAGCAGTCTTTCCTGGACACGTTTTTCTCTCACTCCAGCTATTATTGCATCAATAAGCATGTCATCCGAGTCTGCATACTCACAGTCCATCAGCAGCAGCTTCAAATCCTTCACAAAGTGATCAAAGCCCTCTGCAGCACTTTGTTTCCTCTGCTTGAATCGATGCCTTGCTATTCTCTTATTCTTTCTTGGTCTTATGTAGATGGCAAACTTATCCAAAACTTTGACCGGATCCTGTTTCTCACCGTCGGCCCAGTTTAACGTCCTGTAGATTTCTCTGCCTTGCTCGCCGATCCACGTTCCGAGCCAGCCCGCACGCTGTTTAGCTGCCAGCTCTGACAGGGGGCCGTCGAAAACGAAATCAACGTGGCTGCGGAATCTCTCAAATTCTTGATACAAATCGGCTGCTTCCCAGTCAATCTTGGGGTGTTCAAATGCTGTGGAAGCCATAGTTGCGCGGGTTGTTCTTGTCTCGTTTCTGACACCATGTAGGATACTTATATAGTATGTGTAATCACAGAGATCGAAGAGCTATGAGACTTGAGTTGTTTATTATTCAGCGCGGGCAACGGAACTGAACACTGACAGGTACGGTGACACATGAGGGACAAAACTAGACAGTGCCTACGGAAGCCCGAAAGGCACAATACATTACACCTTTAATATGTGGATACTCTGGTTCCTCTTTGATAAGACTGGAGTTTATCTCCTCCTGTTCCTCTTTAATCTGTGGAGACACTGGTTCCTCCTGGACCAGACTACTGGACCAGGTTCTCTCCTGCTGCTGCTCAGGGAATACCTCGTCTTTACACACAAGGGGGTGTATGGAGTCTAGACAGAAGATTCAGTGGAGAAACACATCATTACGTGTTTGAACGCTTGCTGTTAGTTCCATACCTGCCCTAATGTTGTTTCAGTGTGAAGTGTCATGCAAATTATGATTTTACTTCAACAATGCTTCATTTCTAAAACAAGCATATCCTTGTTTCTCAAATGTAAATTATCGTTTGCTATACAACCCTATTGCTATCAGATGTATCCTCTGTTGTTTTAGAGTGCAGCAAATGTAATGAGTTAGCTTACTTTAAACAGTCTATGATTATTCATGGTCAACATTTAAATAAATTATTTCTTACTACTTGATTCTGTTGTTAATGCTAGTTTAACAGTCACACTAACATGAATGGGGGGAAATACAACTAGAATACTATTGACTATTATCAATGCAACATTTTCACCAGTTTCTCTTCCATTTCAAATAGTCACCATTGCCATTTAAGAAATAATGGTGAAAATAGTAGTAGTAGTAATAGTAGTGAAGGTTTTACCAACCTGCTCTGTGTAGTTTGACGATTGGTTGTAAAACCATATCCAGTAGTCTGCATTGGCTGTCAGTTTCTTGCTTGATGTGGAAAGCTTCATCCTCGTACTCTGTTATAATTCTACCAACGACCCCAAATATCTCTTCAGCAGCAGCAGATAGTCTCTGGTTGACCAAGGACTTCAATGTTTGTAGTAAAGCCATAACTCAAAACTTGCCCAAATAAACGCTTCCAGCTAGTGCAGAAAGGAGAAGTTCAGCTCTTAACAACTAGCAGAGTTAAAGTGACTCCAAGCAGAACAAACTCTTGTTAAATACTAACAGAGGGCCCTGATGCTCCAATCAGATTGAGGGGGGCGGGACACCCCAACAGTAGAACAAAACTGGCCAATCACTGCTCCCAACAACAAGGCAACTCAACATGTCTTATATCAAACATTATACAATGACGATCAGATTCAGTAAAAATAATAAAGTTAAAGTTGCATTATGTTACTTTCCTATTCTACCCTGAAATTGAACATTTAAATAATAAAATATCAATGAAAGGAAGAAGCAAAATACATGTTTTTAACTGTATAGATATCTGTGTAAATAACAGTTGTTGCAGAGCTGCACTTTTCAGGGAGTTTGTTTCAGAACTCAATTATACGTTTTTATTCTAGAGTCATATTAGTTTCAACATACATGCAATATGTACATTTTGAAATATTATGTACATATTATTAACATTATTAACATGTTATCCGCATGTAGTTTTACCATCATCACAGTGATTAAGGGATGTGCCACCATCCCTACACAGAACTGTGTGAAGCATTTCTTATATTCCATTAGTTACAGGCTTAGTAAAATGGATGCACACAGTAACATTAGGACACATTCACTGTACACACACGACTGTACAGCCACGCACAGCTCCAACGTCGTGATCAAATATGCGGACGACACAACAGTGATGGGCCTGATCGACGATGATGACGAGACGGCCTACAGAGCAGAGGTTGGAACGCTGACACAGTGGTGCCACGAGAACAGCCTGGCTCTAAACGTCAGCAAACCAAGGAGCTGATCGTGGACTTCAGGAGACCAGAGAGAGAGCACGCGCCCATTGTCATCAATGGTGCTGCAGTGGAGCAGGTCAGCGACTTCAAGTTCCTCGGGATACACATCTCAAGGGACCTGAAGTGGGCCACACACACAACCACAGTGGTGAAAAAAGCCCAACAACGGCTCTGCCTGAGGCGCCTGAAGAACTTCAGAGTGAGCACCCGCATCCTCAGAGCGTTCTACAAGAGCACCGAGAGTGTTCTGACGAGCGGCACCACTGCCTGGTTCGGAAATGTTACCGCTGCAGAACGGAAAAGACTGCAGAGAGTGGTGCGAACAGCACAGTGCATCGTGGGAGGGGAGCTTTCCCCACTCCAGGAAATACACGAGAGACGTTGTGTGGCTAAGGCTGAGAGCATTATCAGGGACATCCATCACCCCAGCCATAGCCTGTTCCACTTCCACGCCCACGGCCAGGCAAACGCTATATGAGCATCAAGAGCAGCACCACCAGACTCTTGAACAGTTTCTACTTGTCCACAATTAGACTGCTGAACAAGAGCTAGGATTGGTGACGCCACACAGACTGAACGGATTGGTCTCCTTTAGTAGAGACTACTCTGTATATACACATAGGCTAAATCACCTTATTTATTGTTTTATATGCATACATATTGTACCATGTAGATTAGTCATGTACTATGCACTTTCTTTCTTTTAACTGCAATGATGTTCACCCAATTTCACCCATGTTACCTGTAATGTGATGTGACAATAAAGTTTGATTCTGATGTAGCAATAGTTCGAGTAAAAGGTGTGTGGTGTGTAAAATTAATACTCATATCATGTTCCTTATAGTATAATTGTTTGGTATGAAGGATGTAAAATGAAGCAGTTCTTGTCACTGTATTGTTCACAGTAGGGGAGACGGGGGTAATGTGAGACACTTTTTACATTTGCTCCCCTGTAGGCGAGCTAAAATGATATATCAGTCAAATTTACATATTTCCCATTCATTTGGGATGTTTCCTAAAAATGGAAATGATTAGAATGAATCCAAGACAAAGGGCAGTGAAAATATGATTGTTTTAAAAAAAGTGGTCAGGTGTCTCACTTTACCCCAGGGCTGGGGTAAAGTGAGACAGACCAGCAAAATCAATGGGGTAAAGTGAACCACTTATTCTTTTCACTTTAAAACTACCATAAAAACACTTGTTTTAACAGTTAGAACACTGACAGCTAGCTTGACAACCACACATTCCAAAACTAATGTCAGACTAGTAACAGAATCATGGGAATTGGTCATTAACCACATTTTCTTTCTAAACACTTTAAAGTAAGTCTGAACAGAATCAAAGACAACATTCTGTATTTCAAAATGTTTTAATTAACATTCAAATGATTAGAACACAACACACACGCACACAATTCACATCTCTACAAAAAGCAACACTTGCTAAAAGAGATAAACGTTTCTCTCGGTCGAAGTTTCCCCCCATTTAACCCATTAAGACCGGGAATGTATCTGTGTCACTTTAGCATAGTAGACAGCAATTGGGTTCGGAACACTTGACCCTTAGAGCAGGCTAGTAGGGGCTCAACACCACCAGAACCAGCTAGAACAGCTACAGCTACAACTAGGCCTACTCTACATTCCAGCCCTGAAGGTTACAGTTTGTAAATACATCAACGATGTGATTATAATCATAAATCATCATAAATGGATGAAGCCTTGGCCTGGAAGAGAGGTTATCAGGTGGTCTCCAAACGTCTTAGAGTGTTTTAACCCTCAACAACTACACTCTCCAGTTGGCGGGTCAGCAGTGATTTGGCCAAGTCACTGCCCCTCTCCTCCATGCCCCCAGCTATAGACAAATCTGTGGAGGGGCGCCCCGGGCACAGCCATCACCGAGGTGAAACCAGCTATAGCATTGGCCACACCCGGCCAACAGGGAACGCAGTGACCTGCTGGCCAGGTGCAGTAAACCAGTGCTGACCACACCCCAGCGACCAGCTCGCCCAGGGAACCCCCCGAAGATCTGCCCACTGTCCTTGCTGTCATGCCTGAACCAACAGGAGGCTCCCTCGGCCTTGTGTGTTCTTGGGGGACTGCAGGCACTGAGGTCTCTAGGACTATGGTTTGCCTCATGCCTAGGGTTCTCCTACATCTCACCAGACTGTTCGTATGTGCGGTGTGCATGTGTCCATCCTTGTCCACACTTAGCCTTACTCTGGTGTATTTGAGTCAAAGAAGCCTTCTCTGAGTCGGTGTCACTGGCATTGTTGTTGTCGTTGAATCTGTCCTATCGAGTCTCCCTTCCCCCCCTCCTCTCGGAAGACTCTGGGGGTATTGCTTATTTGTACCTTCTGTAGCTTGCTTGGTGCCCTCTTGCGAGTGCTGCGACAGGGGCTGCTGGCCCCTGTTACCCCGCCAGTCTTTCCTGGAGGTCAGCTGTCTCTCCAGCGTCACTGACCTTCCTCGGTTGCCATCCAGACTTTCCTGGAAGTCACTGGTTTCTAAAGGTGAGGATTTGCTCTCTCTGTGTGGTTCCTCCACGCTGTTTAGGTTGTGGCAGCTTCTTCACCACATCACATTTCAGAACATGTGCCACATCGTTTTCCTTTATAGCAAATGTGGGTCTCTCCCATGCTTTCGTGTTTCCCAGGATTCTTCTGATAATTTGTGCAATTGTGCATATATTTCTGGTGTATTATCTTCTTTTCTGCCTTGGCCTCAGCGGCTGCCTTTTCCATCTCTACAAGGGCGGTTCCACCCCAGGTTGTCTTTCTGGTGTATCTTGGCATTTTCTACAATGTTTATGACATAGAAAATAAAACATATGCAATGTAATATTAGATTAAAATATGTTTAAGACTGAACTTAACTTGTGCCTCATGGTGGGGTAATGTGAGACAGTGTCTCGCTTTACCCCAGAGCATTTGTCTCACTTTACCCCACACCCACATTTTGGTAAACAGGACCTCTTTTAGCAATTCAGGCTAATCTTCAGCTAGCAGCAATCTCATGGATGTATATGATGGTAGTTCATCAACGTGTATGATTTAGGTTTTTCTACCTGAATTAATTTGCTTTGACACAACAGCTGATTATGTTGACGACAAGAAAATTTACTTTTACATGCAAAAAACATATTTTTGTGAAAAAAACATGCTTACCACAGCACAATAAGGTCCTCTCCTCCATGGCAGGTAGGAAATGGGAGGGGCTTCAACATATAATGGTCACATGACACAAATGTCTTGTGGTCATGTGATACAGGGGGTGTCTCACATTACCCAGTGTCTCACATTACCCCCGTCTCCCCTACAAGATGTCCATACTGGAGGTGAAACACATGTGTAGTGATGAGCTTCTTGCAATGAACACACATAAAGGATCTGTAGCTGTCAAACCTTTATTTGAAATTACGGACTGGTTTATTTACAGGTAGTTCAAATTGTCGTGATGTCATGGACACTGGTCTCACTTCCTTCCTGAACTATACATGTCTCAGAAAGAGAGTCCTCTCCACAGGTGCAGCAAAGCATTATGGTCATTTTCACAGACACTTTGAAATATTAAAATGTCTAAAAACACACATTTCCCACATAACCCCCCCCCCCCCCCCCCCCCCCCGGGGAAAATATGGTTGCAAAAGGGCTGAAGTGGCCCTTTAAACACCCTTACCAAAAAGCAGTTTATAAAAGTGTACTATAAGTATACTTATTGTATACTAAGTATGCTAAGTAGTTTACTTTTATATACTCAACAGATATATACTTAAGACTAGTATACTTTAAGTTTACTTGTGTATATACTCAACAGATATATACTTAAGACTAGTATACTTTAAGTTTACTTTTATATACTCAACAGATATATACTTAAGACTAGTATACTTTAAGTTTACTTGTGTATATACTCAACAGATATATACTTAAGACTAATATACTTAGTGCACTTGGCTCATACTGAAAAAGTATAAAGACAAGTCTATGTATACTAATTAGATTACCATGTACTATAATACATAAATAGGCAACATGACAAAATATATAGCTTGATCCAAGTATAAGGTAAAAGGTGCTTGCTTTAAAGGTAATCAACTAATGTATTTTCACACACACATTGGCTTCTTTGGTTTTTGGCTTTCTTTCTTCCTTCATGTTCAAATGTATAGTAAAAAGTCTGATTTGGGGTTTAATAGATTAGAGTAAATAGTACCGGTGTTGAAATACATGATTTTATGTACCTTAAAAATGTACACAAACATTTTTGCTTGACTTAAATTTTATTGACCAGGGTCTAGTCCCGTTCATATTTGTTTGGCAACGGTGATATGTACAAAATGTCAACTGTTTCAATAATAACACATTTCATTTGTATCATGTCAGGCCAGATAGCATTAACCATTCCAGTCTTTCTAACTTCATGTATGAAAGTACTCTTTACATCCAGCTGTAAATCTTTACAAATGGGCCTGCTAGATTTAGCAAGTACCTCAACTAAAAGACAACAGAGTTTGGCACATGAACACAATGCAGCAATTTGATGTGAACACTCTTGTTTAAAAACCACCAAGTCATTAATTAAACAAAATGTACCATCTTTCAAGTATAGCCTACAGCACTGTTGTATCTCTTCTTTAGTCTGTCATAGTTTTGACTGATACAGAACTCCATCAATCAAAAAACGCTTGTAAGACCAGAAGCAGTTGCTTAGATTCCCACTTAAATTTGCAACTGCAAGTCTATATGAAGAGATATTTTTTTGCACTTTTTTTTCACCAAAACCTCTGACACTCTCATTTAGCATTTCACAATTGTCTGTTCTTTTTTTATTAAAGTAAAGTTCTTCAACAAAAGATTGAACTTTTTCATGTTCTGGGTTGATAGTGAGCTTGGCCTTTTCTGGCAATTCCCTCCACAACATAAATGTTCTAACTATTTGTGAGGGGACATACTGTGTTCCATGAAAATACTTCAGTAGAGTGCCCATATTGGATTCAAATGGAAAGGTTGACGTAGCCCATAATGGCCCCCATTGTTTGACACTTTGAGCACTGTGTGTGAGCAAGTGTATATTAAAAGTCATGTTGTTTTTCCCATACAGTCTTTGGAACTCAATGACAAACTTTTTAAGAGCTAGCTCTGATATCAAGATGCTTCTAGTCTTTATGTTATCCTGCACCAATGTATATATGCCAAACACCAGTAGGAACAAATGGTTCCAAAATTTGGCAGGGAGTATGCCTTTCAATACAGGCAGAGCATAGAAAGGAGAAATGCTCGCCACTCTGAAGCTTTCCAGAACCTCCTATCAGTCGACAGTGACCTTGGTGTTCTAGTGATTTCAACAGGTGGTTTGATTTTTGCAAGTCGCCTATCAACTTCATCAATCTCTCTACCAATGTACCAGGGGGATCCATTGTTATTTGTTTCAAACCACAATGTGCAGAGTTGCCTAGTGACCCCAAGGCACACATTGTGTTGATATTCTGGAATGAAGCCGTTAATAATTTGGAAGTGCTTAAGCTTCATTAAAGGAGATGGCCCTTTGACTCCATACACTGGCTCATCAGTTGTACCTGACATTGCATGTCTGAAATGATCTCTCTCATTTCGAAGTGGGGGTTCAGGTTGTTCATATGGGTATGATCTACCACCTTTGTGTAAACAAAAGTCACAGCCATAAAAACCATTGAACTGTTTAGTGTTACGAAGCAACGGACGAGCCACAGAGTCAGAGCTACAAATCAGCACAAATACTTTAGAAACATGACCGTTTCCCTGTCTGTCTTGCCACTTAATACCTTCAGTCTCTAATAATGAGGTTTCTTTAACAAATGGTGTTAGCAACGTAAACATGGATGGCTTAGATGGCCCAAACCATAATGCTGACAGCAAAACATGCTTTTTCCTCATTTCCGGTTCCAGTTCAATTATCTGACACATAATCGGCCAAATGCTGCATTTAGAACTTTTGAACACTGGCGCGCCATCACAATTCCAAATTAGCGACGAGTCATCTTTTCCAAGGGCTCCACTGTTATACAACTTTTGATACTCTGCACCAGATTGTATGTCAGATATAACATCACGGGATCTGCCTTTTTCAGTGAGACTGACATTATGTTCCTGCAGAAGTTGTTTTATCTGTTCATACAGGGGAATGACAAGAATATAGATGCCCTTTTTCAAACTTGTGTTAGCATCAAATACTGTGTTGCAAATACCACAATGAGAGGGGCAATGTGCACCAATACCAAGGTATGTTAAACAGTTTTCACAATAGAAATGAACCTCAAATTGAGATGAACTGCGAAATTCTTTGTGGAAAAGGTAATGTGAGGATGGAATCAGACCTGGAAACATTATGTTGAACAATTCCAGTAAATGAGTAAGTGCTTTGCCTGTGATATTATTCCGCAACACATAAGTCATCAGCATCAACACACTTTCTCCTTTTGAAACTGGTGCACTGGGATAAAGGGGCTTGTCACCATCTGCTCTGTCTTTAGGGACTGATCGTTATTTATCAAAGGTTGGTATGGTGCAAAAAAGGGGGGGGGGTCATTAAACTATTTTTTGAGCCTGAGGGGGGGATATGTTTATTTTTATTTTGGCTTGGGGGAGGTTGTACAACTTTATTTTGCTGAATTTTGTATTTAAAAAAGGTTTTGATTATTTTGTTTTTCATATAGTGTTTTACTCCTATCTATATAAAGTTTACCCTGTGTGGCGAGTGTACTTGGTATCTTCCATGTGTGCGCAACTGCGCATACAAATAGAACAGATCTACAAGCTAACAACGTGTTGCTTGGTGACACGTTGTTAGCTTGTAGATCTGTTCTACCAACAAAGGTCCCTCCCCCGGCCGCTGATGTAGTTTGCCCCGTCTGACTTGTAGCCACTTCAAAACAGCGCGGGACCCAGCTCTGGAAATATCCTCTTTAATGAAACTGCGGGTGCTACCCCCATCTAATAGGCACCTGGCTTGCGTTGGTGCATCTATCCTTAATGGTAGCTGTCTGCACTAGTAATACTATTGTCAGAGGTGCTTGCTACACTACTAACTGCATCTGCAACACTGTGGTCAGCCTGTCTGTCGTTGCCGTGGTCGGCGCGTCTATCATGCGCTGTATGGCTGTTTGGTTGCAAACTGTTTTGTGGTGTCTGCGCCCGCGCTCTTCACAGTGAATGCCCTGCGTTCTACAATTACGCGCGACATGCAGCCTGCCTAGCATTTTAATGGCATTGTCATAATTCTGGTCTGATAAAGCCAATCCCGCGACTACATAGCCGCTCTGCCACTTAAGAATACTCACTTTAAATATGTGAATTTATCAGACTTACTGAGACTCGTGTTTTTGTCTATTGCTGTATCAAATTGACTCCAAAAGCTTTGCCATTGACTCGTACATCTCCAGTGAACTTCTCCGTGGTCAGTTGACAGGCAGTTTGACGTCACAGTAGCCTACTTGTGTTTTGTCCGCGGTGCCATGTACTTTTGTCTGCGTATGTGGTTGTAATAGATTAAAGAAAGAGTTACACTATTCGGTGGTGCCTGGCTGGCTAAATGAGCTGAGCAGGCAGTTGAACGTTGGTGTTGCGCAAATTGTGCTTTTCTCTGTGGAGTATGACGCTGTAGTATTATGGTATGCGACTGCGTGACATATTTATTTAGCATTCATTCATTTTCATCATCCTGGGCTTGGGCACAGAGGCGAGGGATGCCCACTGCCTTGGCAGCTTGGCTATATAATGACTTTACGCACGAGGCTCACCTCAAAAATAGCCAATCTAAGCTCACAAATTAGTGTCGCGTCATCAGCATGTTGTTGTGAGCTTGTAGGTTTACATATGCTATATTTAAATCTTTAGTTGGAAGAATGCAATGGCATATCATCAGTGTTGAGTGTTGACCATAATGTAATGACGGATATGGAACCAAATGAACCCCAGACGGCCGCCGCCTAATAAACGATCAGCGTTTACTTTATGCTGCTATACTGTTGGTGTGGATATAAAATAAATATAGTCTATGGTGTTTGGGGGGGGGGGGTCATATATATTCTTACAGTCCCTGAGGGGGGGGTCCCGAAAAAATATTTGGAGGCTGGGGGGGGGGATGAGGAAAAATAAAAAAATGAAATCACATCTGCACCACCCCCCCTGGTGGATAAATAACGATCAGTCCCTTACTGCCCTATAGATAAAAGACAAAAAGAGAGAGAAAGCATGCACAAATGAGTATGTGTATACGAGTAGCAGCAGCCTTCAGTCAGCAATCTAAATTGCACATTTTATTATCTATTTAACACTAAAGGATAAATGTGGGAACTACTATGTGCATTCTCAACTCCACATCATGCAATCATAAAATATAATTTAAACATTCTTGGGCAACACACTGCAGCTTCCTCAGGTGATCTAGGCACATCACAGTATCTGTGTCTGCTGACCAGGTGGAAACAACAGCTACACTACAGTACAGTTCACCCATAGATCACTTAGATTGTATAATGTACTCATTTTATGTAATGGGCTTACAGTAGCCTATCTACTATCAATTTGTCATTGAAATATTGTCTACATACCTCTGGAAATTCAGATGTATTATCTCCACTACTACTCCCCTCCATCACATCCTCATCTTCACTCCTGTCCTCTTCAGAATCTGACAGGTCTTCATTCTACAGGTTAAGATTTTTTTTTTTTTTTTAAAGGGTAGACATTCTAAACAAAGTAAAAACATATGTAAACATACAGTATTATACAGTGCCTTCGGAAAGTATTCACACCCCTTCACTTTGACCACATTTTGTTTTGTTACAGCCTCATTTCAAAATGTATTAAATTCGTTTTTTTCTTCATCAATCTACACACTCTATACCCCATAATGATGAAGTGAAAAAAGTTCTCAAATATTTTGTTAATTTATTAAAAATAAGAAGCTGGAAAAACACATGTACATAAGTATTCACACTCTTGACTTAGTACTAAGTTGAGGCACCTTTGGAAGCAATTACAGCCTTAAGACTTTTTGGGAATTATGCTACAAGCTTGGCACACTTGAATTTGGGGTATTCTCCCCCTTTTTCTCTGCAGATCCTCTCAAGCTCTGTCAGGTTAGACGGGGAGCGTCGCTACACAGCTATTTTCAGGTCCTTCCAGAGATGCTCAATGGGGTTCAAGTCTGGGCTCTGGCTGGGCCACTCAAGGACTTTCACAGCTAGAGTTGTCCTAAAACCAATCCTTCGTTATCTTAGCTGTGTGCTTGGGGTCGTTGTCCTGTTGGAAGGTGAATCGTTGACCAAGTCGGAGGTCCTGAGCGCTCTGGAGCAGGTTTTCATCCAGGATGTCTCTGTACACGGCTCCATTCATCTTTCCATCTATCCTGAGCGCTCAGGACCTCCGACTTGGTCAACGATTCACCTTCCAACAGGACAACGACCCCAAGCACACAGCTAAGATAACGAAGGATTGGTTTTAGGACAACTCTAGCTGTGAAAGTCCTTGAGTGGCCCAGCCAGAGCCCAGACTTGAACCCCATTGAGCATCTCTGGAAGGACCTGAAAATAGCTGTTCAGCGACGCTCCCCGTCGAAACCTGACAGAGCTTGAGAGGATCTGCAGAGAAAAAGTGGGAGAATACCCCAAATTCAAGTGTGCCAAGCTTGTAGGATCATTCCCAAAAAGTCTTAATTGCTGCCAAAGGTGCCTCAACTTGGTACTAAGTCAAGAGTGTAAATACTTATGTGTTTGTCCAGTTTATTTTTTATAAATTAACAAAATATTTGAGAAAACTTTTTTCACTTCATCATTATGGGGTATAGAGTGTGTAGATTGATGAGGGAAAAAAAACGAATTTAATCCATTTTGAAATGAGGCTGTAACAAAACAAAATGTGGTAAAAGTGAAGGGGTGTGAATACTTTCCGAAGGCACTGTACATATGGTGCATTTACCTGTTCAATGTCATTATCCAACCACCGGCTTGTGTCAAGTTCATCATCACTGTTGCCCTCCATCCTGTCTTCATGTTCACTCCTGTCCTCTTCAGAATCTGTCAGGTCTTCATTCTAGTTTAACAAAGTAAAATAATTAAAAGGGTAAAACAAGGTAAAGGTAAAACATCAAGGTAAAAACATTATATGTAAACATACATAAAATAGGACATTTACCTGTTCAATGTCAGTATCCAACTGGCTTGCGTTGAGTTCATCATCTTCGTTGGAAGGGCGGTTTCTCATGTAATCGATGTAATCTTTGTCATTCTACATGTGAATATAAATATAATGAAACATTTAGTGACTGAATGATTGAATGTTGCAGGTTCAATTCAGCCAGTGTCTTGATACATGTTTGGATAATGAATTAATCTAAACTCGGGTTGGGCTAGACATGAAACACAAAGTTGCATATTCCTTTGTTGAGGGTGTAAGAATGCACTCAACTATTACAGCAAACATAACTACATGTAGTCCTACTGTAAATTGTGTTCAAAGTTGAAGGTTTTGCTGCCTGGCTCAACAACAAAAACAAAAACAAAAAACAATTCAAGGAGGATAACTGTCACTGAGACTGTACCTCTAGCATGTCAATGTCCAACAGGCTGGTTGTGGAAGAATTATCAGCATTGAGTTCTTCATGGCTGGAATTGTTGACTTCATCTTCTTCAGAGTTAATGTGGTCATCATCATTCTACAGGTCAAACGGGAAAGATAAAACAATTAATTAAGAACATGATTTTGAAAGTCAGGTTATGCCTGCACTTAGCTTGTTGATGCCAGAAAATAGTTTGCCATTTGGCCATTAATGTCAAGTCTATTTGTGCCAAATCACAACTGTTAAATTTAACAGTAGGTATACCCTGTATTCTTTAATTTTCATACAACTGCTGTGCCATTGTGTATTTACCTGTTGAATGAGAGTATCCAAATGCATAGACGTGGATGAGTTCCCATTGTTGACATCAGCTTTAACTTCTTTCTGGGAAGCAGTGCACCTGTGATCCTGTGTGTTGTCCTGTTAGACAAGGAAATATGTAGACTAATGCATAAATATAAGTGCCTCATCACCAGTCTTTCAACATGTGGAATACCTGGCTTCTGTAACAGAACCCAATTTATACCTTCAGTTCATATACACCAGAGACCATTTTTGGTCTTTTTTTTTTTTTTTTTGCCAGTGGTTCTCAACCTTTTCAGGTCGTAACCCCACACAATAATCAAATTTAAACTGAGGATTAATTAACCCCCAAAATAATATTCAAACTGGGGAGTGGGGACCCCTAAAAATAATTATTTGAACCGAGGCCCCACCAAAATAATCATTTGATCTGGGTCCCCCCTAGCCCTCCAAGCAGAACCCAAATGCTACTGAAGTTTCTGACATTTGTTCGACCCAGTGCATTGGGTCCTGTTCCACGTCGTCCATGCCACCTGATTAAAACATTTACTGGCTCATGTTTACATGTTTACCGCCTCCCCGCGCTCTTTGACGATATTCTTCAGTATGAGGCTTTCTGAATATGTAAAGTATAAGTACCCATACATGCCGCTGCGAATATCTCCTGTGGCGCGGAAGCCGTTAAGTATTTTTAATATATGTTTGCCCGATTTGGAAGCTTGGATTCTTATTTTCCTTCCTTGTTTATTGACACCTCATTGTACCGCCTATCTGGCTAGCTAGTGGCGCTATAGCTATGACACAGCAGATCAGAGGCAGGGACGTAGCCTCACAAGCCAACCGCACACCGGGAGGCGGTACAATAAACGGTAAACAAACAAGAAGAAATAAAGCGACCAAATCGGTCAAACAAAGATTAAAAATACTTAACGGCTTCCGCGCCACAGGAGATATTCGCAGCTGGATGTATAGCTACTTAAAGTTACCGAATTCAGAATAACTCAAGGAAAATAATGGCGTCACATGCCGCGGGTCCTATTTTAGAGAGAATCTCCATTTCCGCATATAGGAATTTCCATACGAAAATACAGTAGTGAGCAGGGACCCAACGTAAAACTCAACAATATATCAGAAAAGTTTTACGTAGGGTCCCGAAAGGGGCTAGGTCCCCCCCCACCCTGACAAGCACTTGGAATTGTAGGAATAGAGGCATTACATTTTTAGTTTAAGGTGCAACATTGTGAAAATTGCAAATCCACAAGCTCACAATGCCTGTAAAGGTCTTAAATTATTTGACAATATGGCCTGTTTGAACAGTTTTATAGGCTATAGTACAGGCTATACCAATATACTGTACAATGTTTTTATTCTTCCAATTTGGAGCACAATAAATGTACACATGTGTTCTGATCTTTGACAGCTAGTCTAGCAATATTACATAAGGATTATGTGTTACTTACTTTAACTTTCCATCTGTACTTTGTAGTCCTTGGAATCGTTTCTGTGTCATCCTCCAAGTATCTTTTATATGGACCACGCCGTTTGGCCATGTTTGATTAAAACAAAAACACAAGCAGCCAGCTAGCTTGTAGCTACCAGGTGGAGACTAGCTTACCACTCCCAGCCAGGTCTCGTGTTGGCTCTAATGCAGCTCTCATTGCACTAATCAGGTCTCGCGTGCATTGTTCCCACCCCCGCCCTCCCTGTTAAGAAGAGAGCCAATGAGATAAGTCCCAATTCAAACAGTGACGTGCATGCCTCGTTAATTAAATCAAACGCACTCTTGCGTAGTGAGCTGAGCACAGTGAGCAACAAGCAGGTGAAAAAGACAGTAAGACACGTGGATTTATCATGGCGTTTGCAATTTATTTCTTCAAGGAGGACAGGGCTGTGGAAGTTGGTAAAATAACATGGATGAGTGCTGATGACCAGCAAACAACACAGATAATAACCCAATGCCCTGACCTGGAGGATGAAAACGGATGGCTCAGAGTAAAGTGGAACAAGGGCAAGAAAAAGAAGGGTGATCCGATATTTTTTTTCAGCCAAGGTTTTACTGTTTGGTGGTAAGTACATCACATTAATACATGGCATTACCTTGATAGCAATGCGTTTCATCTGTCTACTAGATTGAATCTATGTAACTCAAATTGGTCTGGGACCCCTATAGCTCTATGGACCAGAGCTATGGGACCCCCAGGGTTCATTGAGGGGGTTCAAGGAGTCCCCAGCTAAATGCATTAATGTAGCATCAGGTTAACCACTTAACACCCTATATAAATCAGCTGTTTGAAAATGGCAGATCTACAAGCTTGAGCTGTGAGCTTGTTTTATTTATTCTCAGCAAATCTATTTCTTATTTTGGGTATATGTCCTTGACATGAACATGTTAATACTAGTCCAGTGGTTCTCAAATGTTTTCATGTCAAGGACTAGCCCTAGAACGGCTCTTGTTGTTACATACAGTATGTACAGTATTTCACATACAGAGCCATAGAACACAGCCATAGATTTGTGGTAGACCGTTACCATATGCGGCATGAATGTGATAAATGCTCCGTTTGTACTCACCCATTAAATTATTCCAAAGACGTGGAGTGAAAAATGGTCCTCTAGTTTTATATCCATGTGAAAGTTCTGGCACAAAACGCGTATTTAGTGAATTATCTCCACTTTTTCAAGAGATGCACACGGACGCCTTTCTCTCCGGCGAGGGGACGATTTTAGATATTTCCTGTTGTTTACCAAAGACGTCATCACAAATTGACCAAGGAAACACAAAAGTTTGAGATAGTTCACTAAATACGCGTTTTGTGCCAGAACTTTCACATGGATATAAAACTAGAGGACCATTTTTCACTCCACGTCTTTGGAATAATTTAATGGGTGAGTACAAATGGAGCATTTATCACATTCATGCCGCATATGGTAACGGTCTACCACAAATCTATGGCTGTGTTCTATGGCTCTGTATGTGAAATACTGTACATACTGTATGTAACAACAAGAGCCGTTCTAGGGCTAGTCAAGGACACCAAAATTGTCACCCAATTTGAAAATATATGCCAATTAAGCCACCCGCATAAGGTTTTTACAGCTCTAGCAGTGATTCTCAACCATTTTAATTTCAAGGACCCCCAGTTTGACAAGGGTTAGGCCATGGACTCCCATTTATGGCATTTTCTAGCTCGGGGGTTCTCAACCTGTGGGTCGGGAGGGGGGGGGGGGGGGGGGGGGATTTGTCTATCTCTGGGACACATTTGCATAGTGAAATTGATGTTGATTTAACACTAGGAAGTCTGAGCAGCCGTTCTGACCGAATTTGAGATTTCAATGTTTATTTTCTCAGCCCATGGAGTCCAGAGAAAGTTCCCCTTTCATGACTTTGTCTAAATATTCGATTGAAATCATCTCTGTTTTTTTCCCCATTTGAAACTTTTTCTAAATATGATTTTAGGCATATATCTCTTACTCAGTCTGACTATATCGGCCCATTCGACCGCTCTCCCCCTTTATCCCCCCACCCCCGCACCACTCGTTCACACCTCTTCAGCTGGAGACGTCATTGTTGCCTACACGCACTCACTTTTATTTATTTTTTCTTCCCTCTCTTATGAATACATTATTATACACCCAATGAAAATGTACACTTCACGGATTATATAGGCCATTTGGAATTAGAACAATCGGTAGAAAATTGGCCGAGAATAGCACAATAGCACATTAATTATTGCCTAAATGTAGGCTACGGACTTTTCTGAAAATGGTTAATCTGCAAGCTGCCCGACATTTCAACTTGATATGTTTCGTAGAGAGGGCATAGGCCTACACAAGCCAGAATTCCGTAGTTTACATGGTATTTTGAATTTTTTAAAATGAGCAAAAAATAAGCGAGTTATGTAAAGAGGGGTGGAGGGGAAAAGGCGATTATTTGGCACAATCAATCAAATATATATTAATTACATCGCGTAGCCTATAATGTTTCCCCCTCTATATAAAAATGACAATATATAACTCTAATGTCGTATTTCGTCATGTATGTGAACTATAGGCTGCTTGAAATACTGTTGGTCAAAGTAACTAGTTGGGCAGGCTAAATATAATAGTAGGCTATAAGCCCGTTTTCAGCTAAATGCGGAAATGTCCAGGCTAAAAAACTTATCGAACGGGAGTCGTGTTAATATTTATTTACTCGTCATTGTCATGTTCACTCCAAATAAGCAAGTATTATGTAATAAATAAATTAATTTCGTGGCTTTTTGTTCTCTTTTCTCCAGGCGCATACCCGCATCGAGATGAGCTCTGCGACAGCCGTGCTGTGCTGTTTTCAATTAAATTACTTGCAGTATAATATTAATAAATACTACATCCTATATACATTGCTTGTCTGTCTAATCATTCAAATGTTTTTCTATATGCATATTGCATAGTTTATGTAAGCCTGAATTAAAGTCTGATTACTGAGGCTTTTTCCCCCGTCTCTCTCACAAACAACGAAGCCTATAAATATTGTCACCTTTATGCAAGTTCGTTTGATATTGTTTAATTCGATAACGATAGCGAATATGCAGCTATCCGTATAGGTGCCCTTTGTGTCAGTGTGCGCCTGCCCAACCCCTGGCCTCTGTAGAACCTGAATCCCCCCCCCCACCTCATTTCCCCTCACTGTATTTTACATTCCTGCTGTTGTCACCACGCGGTAAATAATGAATACTTTGTGTTAATTCAACCATGTTTATTTTTTCTTATTGTTCACAATATCAGAAAGCATGAA
This sequence comes from Protomyctophum parallelum, assembly GCF_964188405.1. NCBI lineage: Eukaryota > Metazoa > Chordata > Actinopteri > Myctophiformes > Myctophidae > Protomyctophum > Protomyctophum parallelum. Next base: position 45,816,792 of record NC_139697.1, on the reverse strand, counting down.
AGAAAGTAAATATAAAGCGAAATAAAATCAGGGAAAACACAAATCCAGTTTCTGTTGCTATACTTAGAGACACTTGACACATGTCATTGTAATTGTTCCCGTACATGTGCCACATGCCCGTTTGCCACATTTGTGGCAGCTGGATAGCGTCTTGTTTCCACATCTGTCAAGCTGACACTGCCGTCGCTTCTTGGGCGTGTCTGGTGTCTGTGGACCATCCTGTCTCCTCTTGGCAGTTTGCTGGTTCTGTGGTGTGGTAGGCAGCGGCTGCAGTGCGCTGCGCTGCTGGCGCCGAGGGGTGCGTGGTGGCATGACTGAGTCCTTTTCACCCATGTGTTCCTCGCGGAGCTGTAGTGCCAAGTCCTGTAGGAACTCTCTCCTGGTGAGCTGCGGTTTGTTCAAGCACTGTTTGTACAACACATAGGCATTGATGGCAGCCAGGTCCAGAATGTTGTAAAAGACAGCCATTGGCCAACGCCTGGTGCCAAGTCTGACGCTGTAGTTTCGTGCCATCTGATCCAAAATGTCCACTCCCCATTTCGTGTCATTATAGTCCGTTACAGACTCTGGTTTCGCTTTGGGGTCTTTACCAATCACGATCGAACGGTGCATGGTGCTTAGAATGCAAACGTTTTTGTTTGCTTTGCTTTGGTAAATCGTCAGTGTGGCACCATCACTTGTCATCAGTTGTGTGTGGAACAGCTGTTCTTTTCCACGTGCGGATGGAGGCAACTCTCGCCTCTGTCTGTTCACAGTTCCAAGTATCGTTGTGTTGTTTGCTAGGAGAGACTGCCCCAACTTCATCGAAGTGAAAAAGTTATCCATTGTGATGTTTCGGCCTCTGTCGAGGAATGGTGCTACCAGCCTCTGGACCACGTCTTGAGAGAGCGGCACGCCATCACTATATATACAAATGACAGGGAGAAGGTGTAATGGTTATTACAACGCAAAAATATATACATAATAGGCTTTGATGTAAAGACATTTTAAATGATTATTGATTATTAGAAAAGGAAAATAAATCACCTGCTGCGGTACTGGCCCTTTCCAAGGTATGGAAATCCATTCAGGAAGTATTTGCTGTCCAGGTCGGCAGCAATCCAGAACTTAATTCCAAACTTGTCTGGTTTATTGGCCATGTATTGCGTAAATCCACATCTTGTGTGTGTGTGTGTGTGTGTGTGTGTGTGTGTGCACCTGCACCTACAGTATATATATATATATATATATATACAAATAGACACTTCTATGTTGCTAAAGAACAGAACAGGAATTCATCATATAGGAAGCAAAAAGGGATAGTGTTAAAACTACACTTTTGGGGTGGAATTAACTCTAGGCTGAGTTTGGTAACACTGGCGTGATCAACTCTTTCAAATGACTCCAACACTGAACCCAATTTAAATCTGAAGGTGTTAAAATGACACTTTGGGAGTTGAAATCAACTCTGCAATGTTTAACCCTGGAATTTTAACTCATGTTCTGTTCTTTAGCCACATAGAAGTGTCTATTTGTATGTCTCTAAATGTTGTGATGAATTGAACAATGTGGACCCTGTTGTAAACAAGTGTAATGCTTAATTGGGTTAATATAGTATGTTTTTGAACGAATATTTGGGCCTACAGTTTTGTGTGTGTGTGTGTTTCTGGCCAGTGTTGCCACATCTGCTGTTTATAAGCGATTTTGGGATTATCTTTGTAGATTGAAATGTTTGAGAACCACTGCTCTAAAACAATATTAGACAAAGTTTGAGTGGGCTATATTACTACAGAATTCCAATGCATTGACAGAGAGGGCGTGGTGATTGCGCGGTAATTGCTGTTGTCACCACGCCCTCTCTGTCAATGCATTGGAATTCTGTATATAGCCCACTCACAATGTGACACATTGTGACAACAGTCACAACAATCCCAAAATCGCTTATAAACAGCAGATGTGGCAACACTGGCCAGAAACCCCATTTCCCCTCACTGTATTTTTTTTAACGTTTGTCTATTGGTATGTCTCTAAATGTTTTGATGAATTGAACAATGTGGACCCTGTTGTAAACAAGTGTAATGCTTCATTGGGTTAATATAGTATGTTTTTGAACGAATATTTGGGCCTAAGCAGTTTTTTGTGTGTGTGTGTGACCAGTGTTAGTCGACTCGGAATTGCAGCCATCCGTAGGTGCCCTTTGTGTCAGTGTGCGCCTGCCCAACCCCCCCAACCCCTGATGTGTGGCACCTATACGGATGGCTGCAATTCGAAGTGGCCTCTGTAAAACCTGAATCCCCCCCCCCCACCCCATTTCCCGAGTCGACGAGCAACACTGGTCACACACACACACAAAAAACTGCTTAGGCCCAAATATTCGTTCAAAAACATACTATATTAACCCAATGAAGCATTACACTTGTTTACAACAGGGTCCACATTGTTCAATTCATCAAAACATTTAGAGACATACCAATAGACAAATAGGGAAATATATATATATATATATATATATATATATATAGCTTGTCCCATGTAGGCCTAAATGTAGGCCCCCCCCCCACCCCATTTCCCCTCACTGTATATGTATCTTTTCCCTTTTTGCTTCCTATATGATGAATTCCTGTTCTGTTATAGCGCATCATTATATCAAAACCAGGCCTATACTGAATGTATTACTTTTGTTTAAATCAACTGAACTAGACCAATAAAATAGTAGGCTAGTATTTATGTTTTTCGTTAATAATAATACATGCTGAGGGAATGTGCTCCGTTCATTGGCTCTATATAGGCCGTGCGAGACAGGATTATTTTAAATAAATATGTCTCTGCTCTGACAGAATGCGGCGGCATGCTTAAAATAAAAAGATATACAAGGCCCTATACAAGACATAGGCTACCAGCCAGTAGAACAGGAATTCATATAGGAAGCAAAAAGGGAAAAGAATAAAGATACATATACAGTGAGGGGAAATGCCAGGCCAGGTCCTACTGCTTTTGCCAAAGTCAGAATCCACGACGAGTTGAGCAGTTTTTTGTGTATGTTTGACCCCGACATGTTGGAAAACGTCAAAGACTGCACAGTGAAGTTTGCCCGCAGTGATGGACAGAATCAAGAATGGGATCTGTCTGTTACTGAACTGAAAGCATTCATCAGCGTGTTTTTCATTCGTGCGATGTCGACATCTGGTTATCCATTGAATCAACTGTGGGCGAAAGGGGCATGGGGGAATGAGACGGTGAGAGAAACAATGTCTCGTGACCGTTTCAAATCCATAATGCGATACCTGCGATTTGACGACAAGGACACCAGAGAAGCACGCAAAGAAACAGACAAGTTTGCTGCAATAACGGACATTTGGAATCAGTTAGATTAGTTACAATAGGGGACCCTACAATAAGGCAGAGTCCACATTTAAAATAAAAGATTTAGTAGATAAACTAAACAAAATAAAATGTACTGTATGCGATTGCCATTTGTAGATAGGCTAGTTTCTGCGACCCCAATTTATATTGTAAAATCAATGTTAATTAAACTCAGAGTGTACAAATGGAACCAAATGTACACTCTCAGAGTTACAGACCCCCTGGGGGTCCCCGGACCCCACTTTGGGAACCACTGCTTTAGAGCAGTGATTTTCAACCTGTGGTCCGGGGCCCACTAAGGATATTCCAAGTGGGCCCCCAAATAATTGGCAAAAAGCTAATGCTTTAATGTGTATAAAAATGATATATATAATAAATAATAACTTGAAAGTTTATCACGTTAGTTCCTCTGCGGAATACGACTGATTGATCATTAAAATAAATATGCTCTGTAAATACTACATCCTATATATATTGTTTGTCTGTCTAATCATTCAAATGTTTTTCTGCATGCATATTGCATAGTTTATGTAAGCCTGAATTAAAGTCTGATTACGGAGGCTTTTTCCCCGTCTCACAAACAACGAAGCCTATAAATATTGTCTGAGAAGTTGAGAATTGGTGTCATGCACATATATATGCACCACACATTCCTGCTGTTGTCACCACGCGGTAGCAAGATATGCAGTTATCTGTGAACTGATTCCAAATGTCCGTTATTGCAGCAAACTTCACTGTGCAGTCTTTGACGTTTTCCAACATGTCGGGGTCAAACATACACAAAAAACTGCTCAACTCGTCGTGGATTCAAAAAGGGAAAAGATACATATACAGTGAGGGGAAATGGGGTGGGGGGGGGGCCTACATTTAGGCCTACATGGGACAAGCTATATATATATATATATATATATATATATATTTCCCTATTTGTCTATTGGTATGTCTCTAAATGTTTTGATGAATTGAACAATGTGGACCCTGTTGTAAACAAGTGTAATGCTTCATTGGGTTAATATAGTATGTTTTTGAACGAATATTTGGGCCTAAGCAGTTTTTTGTGTGTGTGTGTGACCAGTGTTGCTCGTCGACTCGGGAAATGGGGTGGGGGGGGGGGATTCAGGTTTTACAGAGGCCACTTCGAATTGCAGCCATCCGTATAGGTGCCACACATCAGGGGTTGGGGGGGTTGGGCAGGCGCACACTGACACAAAGGGCACCTACGGATGGCTGCAATTCCGAGTCGACTAACACTGGTCACACACACACACAAAAAACTGCTTAGGCCCAAATATTCGTTCAAAAACATACTATATTAACCCAATGAAGCATTACACTTGTTTACAACAGGGTCCACATTGTTCAATTCATCAAAACATTTAGAGACATACCAATAGACAAACGTTAAAAAAAATACAGTGAGGGGAAATGGGGTTTCTGGCCAGTGTTGCCACATCTGCTGTTTATAAGCGATTTTGGGATTGTTGTGACTGTTGTCACAATGTGTCACATTGTGAGTGGGCTATATACAGAATTCCAATGCATTGACAGAGAGGGCGTGGTGACAACAGCAATTACCGCGCAATCACCACGCCCTCTCTGTCAATGCATTGGAATTCTGTAGTAATATAGCCCACTCAAACTTTGTCTAATATTGTTTTAGAGCAGTGGTTCTCAAACATTTCAATCTACAAAGATAATCCCAAAATCGCTTATAAACAGCAGATGTGGCAACACTGGCCAGAAACACACACACACACAAAACTGTAGGCCCAAATATTCGTTCAAAAACATACTATATTAACCCAATTAAGCATTACACTTGTTTACAACAGGGTCCACATTGTTCAATTCATCACAACATTTAGAGACATACAAATAGACACTTCTATGTGGCTAAAGAACAGAACATGAGTTAAAATTCCAGGGTTAAACATTGCAGAGTTGATTTCAACTCCCAAAGTGTCATTTTAACACCTTCAGATTTAAATTGGGTTCAGTGTTGGAGTCATTTGAAAGAGTTGATCACGCCAGTGTTACCAAACTCAGCCTAGAGTTAATTCCACCCCAAAAGTGTAGTTTTAACACTATCCCTTTTTGCTTCCTATATGATGAATTCCTGTTCTGTTCTTTAGCAACATAGAAGTGTCTATTTGTATATATATATATATATATATATACTGTAGGTGCAGGTGCACACACACACACACACACACACACACACAAGATGTGGATTTACGCAATACATGGCCAATAAACCAGACAAGTTTGGAATTAAGTTCTGGATTGCTGCCGACCTGGACAGCAAATACTTCCTGAATGGATTTCCATACCTTGGAAAGGGCCAGTACCGCAGCAGGTGATTTATTTTCCTTTTCTAATAATCAATAATCATTTAAAATGTCTTTACATCAAAGCCTATTATGTATATATTTTTGCGTTGTAATAACCATTACACCTTCTCCCTGTCATTTGTATATATAGTGATGGCGTGCCGCTCTCTCAAGACGTGGTCCAGAGGCTGGTAGCACCATTCCTCGACAGAGGCCGAAACATCACAATGGATAACTTTTTCACTTCGATGAAGTTGGGGCAGTCTCTCCTAGCAAACAACACAACGATACTTGGAACTGTGAACAGACAGAGGCGAGAGTTGCCTCCATCCGCACGTGGAAAAGAACAGCTGTTCCACACACAACTGATGACAAGTGATGGTGCCACACTGACGATTTACCAAAGCAAAGCAAACAAAAACGTTTGCATTCTAAGCACCATGCACCGTTCGATCGTGATTGGTAAAGACCCCAAAGCGAAACCAGAGTCTGTAACGGACTATAATGACACGAAATGGGGAGTGGACATTTTGGATCAGATGGCACGAAACTACAGCGTCAGACTTGGCACCAGGCGTTGGCCAATGGCTGTCTTTTACAACATTCTGGACCTGGCTGCCATCAATGCCTATGTGTTGTACAAACAGTGCTTGAACAAACCGCAGCTCACCAGGAGAGAGTTCCTACAGGACTTGGCACTACAGCTCCGCGAGGAACACATGGGTGAAAAGGACTCAGTCATGCCACCACGCACCCCTCGGCGCCAGCAGCGCAGCGCACTGCAGCCGCTGCCTACCACACCACAGAACCAGCAAACTGCCAAGAGGAGACAGGATGGTCCACAGACACCAGACACGCCCAAGAAGCGACGGCAGTGTCAGCTTGACAGATGTGGAAACAAGACGCTATCCAGCTGCCACAAATGTGGCAAACGGGCATGTGGCACATGTACGGGAACAATTACAATGACATGTGTCAAGTGTCTCTAAGTATAGCAACAGAAACTGGATTTGTGTTTTCCCTGATTTTATTTCGCTTTATATTTACTTTCTTTCATGCTTTCTGATATTGTGAACAATAAGAAAAAATAAACATGGTTGAATTAACACAAAGTATTCATTATTTACCGCGTGGTGACAACAGCAGGAATGTAAAATACAGTGAGGGGAAATGAGGTGGGGGGGGGGATTCAGGTTCTACAGAGGCCAGGGGTTGGGCAGGCGCACACTGACACAAAGGGCACCTATACGGATAGCTGCATATTCGCTATCGTTATCGAATTAAACAATATCAAACGAACTTGCATAAAGGTGACAATATTTATAGGCTTCGTTGTTTGTGAGAGAGACGGGGGAAAAAGCCTCAGTAATCAGACTTTAATTCAGGCTTACATAAACTATGCAATATGCATATAGAAAAACATTTGAATGATTAGACAGACAAGCAATGTATATAGGATGTAGTATTTATTAATATTATACTGCAAGTAATTTAATTGAAAACAGCACAGCACGGCTGTCGCAGAGCTCATCTCGATGCGGGTATGCGCCTGGAGAAAAGAGAACAAAAAGCCACGAAATTAATTTATTTATTACATAATACTTGCTTATTTGGAGTGAACATGACAATGACGAGTAAATAAATATTAACACGACTCCCGTTCGATAAGTTTTTTAGCCTGGACATTTCCGCATTTAGCTGAAAACGGGCTTATAGCCTACTATTATATTTAGCCTGCCCAACTAGTTACTTTGACCAACAGTATTTCAAGCAGCCTATAGTTCACATACATGACGAAATACGACATTAGAGTTATATATTGTCATTTTTATATAGAGGGGGAAACATTATAGGCTACGCGATGTAATTAATATATATTTGATTGATTGTGCCAAATAATCGCCTTTTCCCCTCCACCCCTCTTTACATAACTCGCTTATTTTTTGCTCATTTTAAAAAATTCAAAATACCATGTAAACTACGGAATTCTGGCTTGTGTAGGCCTATGCCCTCTCTACGAAACATATCAAGTTGAAATGTCGGGCAGCTTGCAGATTAACCATTTTCAGAAAAGTCCGTAGCCTACATTTAGGCAATAATTAATGTGCTATTGTGCTATTCTCGGCCAATTTTCTACCGATTGTTCTAATTCCAAATGGCCTATATAATCCGTGAAGTGTACATTTTCATTGGGTGTATAATAATGTATTCATAAGAGAGGGAAGAAAAAATAAATAAAAGTGAGTGCGTGTAGGCAACAATGACTTCTCCAGCTGAAGAGGTGTGAACGAGTGGTGCGGGGGTGGGGGGATAAAGGGGGAGAGCGGTCGAATGGGCCGATATAGTCAGACTGAGTAGGAGTGATTTTTTTTCAGCCTTCCTAGTGTTAACCGAGAGTGTACCAATGGGTTCATTTGGTTCCATTTTTACACTCAAAGTTACTGGTCCATTTTAACATTATGTGATCTCAAAATATTCTGTAGTTGACTTTAATTTGATTTCACGTTTTTCACAGACAACTACAGTGATCTCTGCAAGAAGAGACAGGCATTTATTAATGGTGAAGACATATGGCAAGAAGCAGCCAAGTCAAGGAAGACAACGTCAAGCGGATCCTAGATGCTATGACTGGTATTTAAATAAAAAACTAATAATCTTGCCATGTCTGCAGAAAATGATAAAGGCTGTAAAGGTCATGTATGTTTTGCCCGATGGTTCTTGGTTTACCTACCTATCCTAGATTACTATTTCTATCCATTTGTGCGTTGTTTTCCTTTCATACGTAGTTGCTCTGGTTAATGCTTTCATTCCCCTGTCTTTATATCTTCATTTCCTAACCCTGTATAGAGCTTCCAGTAGTGGTTGCACAGCTGAAGCAAGTGGTCAAGAAACTCACTGCATCATCAACTCCTGCCTCTACCTCCTGCATGTCACCCACACCATCTGCATCCTGCATGTCGTCACCCACACCATCTGCATCCATCACTCAAGCGGAATCTGATGCGATGGTAACTACCCCATAAGGCAGGGGTGGGCAACTTTGACGATGGAGAGGGCCACAATATTTCAATCTGGTGGTTTTACTCATTACCTGGAAAGAAAGCATGCTCACAAACTTTGTGAGCATGCTTAAAAGTTTAATTTGGGAAGTGGGATGATGCCTCAGATGTTCGTCTACTGCACAGATGAATATGATGTGAGTATTTGAGAGTAACTCATGTTTTATTTATTTTTTAGGTGCCTCTTATGCCTGGGTCTGAGGTCACAGTCCCAAAACGTAAACTGAAGAATCTGCGGACTTCAAATACATCCATGTACACAGGGGACCTTGCCGTCCTGGTTTTTGGCAGGGAAACGCTGGCCAATTCCAGTTTGACCGGGAAGCAGTCGAGGGCGCACAAAGACTTAGGCCCTTTCCCAATTCCTTTTTTAACCCTACCCCTCAGCCCTTGCCCCTTCCCCTTGTCCCTACATAATGAGTGTCAAGGGGTAGGGAGATGAATCATCCCCCTAGGAATTAGAATGTCCCTTATAGATTGCTACGTCATCGCTGTGCGACGCAATTGTGCGACGGAAACCCTTGGACGTAAACATCCCGTTTCAGTGTTTATTGGGTAACTTAGCAACCGGTTTCTTCTTCTTCTCTGCGTTTTATGGCGGATCGCACCAACATAAAAGTGCATACCGTCACCTACTGTACAAGAGTGATTCTCAGACAGACACTGAGAGTGAGACAGTGCAAGTTAAATTTAGCAACAAGCGCAACAGGTATAATGCCTTCTCCGGCTATTATTGTGTCCTTGGCGTGGGCAATGACTATTTTTTGGCGGCTGAGGGCGGAGAAACAAGCGGGAGCAAGAAGACGAAGGTTCATCCGAAATGTGGGAGTATTGGTGGCGCAGTTAGAGGTATGTAGACCCGTAGCACTAGCAATGTAATAATAAGCTCATAAGCCCTCGAGCTTGGCAATGTTGTCACTTAGAACGTTACAGTTTCGAACTAACGTCAACCAACGATTGATTTGTATTTGTTTAACTAGTAACCTGTTGTTTGATGTAACGTTGATAGCCATTTGTGAAATACGCACGTTGATTCTGTGTTTGTTTGTTTTCCCGTTTGTTTACTGCCCCCCCCCCCTGTGTGTGTGTGTGTGTGTGTGTTAGATGCATATATTATTATTTATTTCCTTTCAAGTCTGCTTGGTGTAAAAAGTATAGGCAAAACAAGCAACTGGCTTAACATAAACCATTTGTCGACTCTTTATAGTGCAAAGTTATGATCAAATGGAATTAATGCATTTAATGTTCATTCTATGACCAAAATAAACTAAAACTGAATTGAACTGAGTAATGCTATCCTACACATTATTGCCTTTATTAGGTTGGGGGAGGTGGGAATCCTTTGCTGTAGGCAATTTATTTTTGCTCAGAGATATTCAACCTGATGTTACACCCCTGTCTTCTACCTGTGTAGCTGAGGCTAGCAAGCAGAATCAGTGTATTCTTTCAAATCACTTCTGAAAGTGGTTTCTGCTTTTGTTATAAGATTAGTATTTTTTTGCTGTTTATTCTGTTATTTATTGTTAGTATGCTGTTTTAACCGTATTAAATGTATTATCATTACACCTGGTAGCCTACAACATATAAATGACAAACTAAACAAGCTTTTTTTCAATTTCAGAGAGGTCGACGTGCAGTTTACTGCCAGTTAAACACCACTGTGCCTGTCCTGCGTGTATGGTTTGATGTTGAGAGGGAGCTGAGAGCTGACTTCCGTCTCACCAGAAGGTCAATGAATGCTGTCATGAGGCTACTGCAGAGAGACCAGGACCATGGCTGGGGTCATCAAATGGAAGTCCTGGTTTACATCTACTGGCTGGGTCACGGTCTCTCATACCGGTGTGTGTGTAACACATTCAGCATCCCCATCTCCACCTGTCATCGTATTATCCACAGAGTGGCCAAGCACATTTGTCGCCACCAGAGCCTCGCCATCCGGTTCCCTCAGGCAGATGAGCTCCATGCTGTTGGCCAAGGATTTGCCCACTTATCAAAAACCCCCGCCTTCAATAATGTAGTTGGTGCGATAGACGGCAGCCATGTGAGGATCAAACCCCCCAAGACGCACCACCTGGACTACCTCAATTACAAGAACTTTTATTCCATCACCATGCAGGCCATTTGTGATTCGGAGGGGAGGTTCTTGGACATCTTTGTGGGTTATCCGGGGGCAGTTCATGACACCCGGATCTTGAAAAACAGCACGTTTTTCAGGGCCAGACAGTACCCCCCCCCCGGCTACATCCTTATAGGTGATGGAGGCTACCCCTGTTTACAAACACCTGTCTGTCTCATCACACCCTACAGAGAACCAATTGATGCTATCACAGCCAGAAAATTTAACACCTGTCATCGAAGGGGGCGTGGGATCATTGAAAGGGCTTTCGGCATGATGAAGACCAGATGGAGGTCGACACTTTTCAAGGCCCTGGAGGTGAAGCCCACCTTCTCACCCATGGTCATTGCCACCTGTGCCTTTCTGCACAATGTCTGTATGGACAATGGAGACACACTGGAGCCAGACGACGATGTGGCTGCAGACCTTCTGGAACCCCGTGCTCCCCCTGAGGGCCTGGCAATTGGTGAAACCTCAGGGAACGACATAAGAGACAGGCTAGCCGCTCTGGTTACAGCCCATGCAGACGGTGTCTAATACATTATATTTTATTATAATATATATATATAATATAATATATATAATATATATATAATATAATATATATATATAATATAATATATATATCATATAATATATATATAATATAATATATATAATTATTATTATGTTTTCGGTCAGTCACCACATTTATTATTTCAGTTTAATAAAGCCAAAGCCAAATAATATATTATTTAGATTATTCCATTACCAATGAGGCCTTTTTTGTTTATTACTACTTTTTTTTGTTTATTACTACTTTATCCCAAGGTGTTTTATTGGGAAATTGAAATTGAAAAATAAACTGACATGCTTGGCTAAAGTGACTAAAGTATTTTTTTTCAATCGCACAGGAGGCCTGATGAATATCAATAACAATGCTTGGACAACAACTTCTCTAGGAACTATACACTGATCTGTACATTACTGTAGTCCCAGAAGTTTGTTTCCTGTTCCATTTTCCCATGGCTTTGTTTGATTGTTTCAGCATCAGCATCACATTTGAACAGGAAACATGAATGTGTTGTGTGCGTTTCCAGTTCAAGAGACACAGGTATACCACCTTTGAAAACAGGAATAAATATGTTTGAATTAACTTGCAGGTACAAGAAAGGTTGGATAAAGGCAGGTAGTGTATAAAGTAAATAAATAGTTAAAGTAACTATACAATCACAACAATATGTTTCTTAAACATTCATTTAATGAATATATTAAGTTATTAACCCATTCTGGGCGGGAACCCATCCCAATGTACATTGTACATTGTACAGTATTAAAAAAAAAAACATGTACATTGTACAGTATTAAAAAAAAAAGCATGTACATAAGTACAGTATTAAAAAAATAGACCTTATAATAAATAAAGAAAAAACGCCCTGAGTTAAATTTGTAAACAAATAGCAGCAAACAACAAAATAACAAAACAAAATAAAACATACATCACATCATATGATGTTGGATAAGCTGTGAGCAAATGTGATGTGATTCACATCACATTTGCTCACAGCTTATCCAACATTTTTTCAAATAGGCCCAAAAAACGGTCTGTCTTCGCCTCACTCTCCTCGAATCTCTTTTGTTCCTTGGCACTCTCCTGCCTCAGGAACTCCACTATGGCAGTACCAGTGCCACTGCTGGTCTTCTGCTTCTTGTGGATGTGTGATGTGTGAGCAGGACCAGGTGAATTTGGGGGGGGCATTTCAGGGGTAGGGGTTGTGGCTGAGGCTGAGGCATCGGACGTGCTGGAGCTGGATGCCGAGGGCTCTTCCATCTCCTGAAAGAAAGTATTAAAAAGGAAAGGAATTACAGTATGTTCTGCTTTTACACAACCTCTGCATTAGACTTGTTTACAACAGGGTCCACCATTTTCAATTAATCAGAAAATTACCACGGGTGAAAATGAGGCAACCACCAAGGGAGGATCAACATAGGGCCTGCCTCCAAGCACCTCGTGCATGTCTCCATAAAACTGCCATGTTGCCGCCGTGTCCTCGCCCCCATCTGTCCCTGATCCCGTTTTGGGAGTTCTGATGTCCTGAAAGACAGACAGACAATTTCCAGAGAAAATAAGTTGTGAAAATGCTTTGTAATAAGCAACCTCACAATATTTGAAACCCAGGGTGTTTTCATGCCCAGTGTTTTATTTTATTTTTTATTTAAAATAAATGTATCTGTATTTAAGAAATACATTGTGATTGTAGTTACTTTAACTATTTCTTTACTTTATAAAGGTGTAATAGCATACATGTATAGGGAACACACACACACACACACAAAATAATATCATTACCTACCCTGTATTTCTTTTTGAGGTTTTCCCATTTTTTGCCAGCCTGCTGGGATGTGAGCTGTCCGCCCAGCCCCAATTCTTCGAGGAGTTTTCTGTATTAGACAAAATGATAAACATTTTTATGGTAGGCCTATATATAGACAAGCGTCACAAGCTAATAAAACCAACAACGTGGTCAAGCGAAATCAACCAAGAATAATGGCCACTAGATGCCAGCAGTGCTGTCAGCTAATGGGTATCCTCTAAAAAATAAAATATATAAACTTTTCCTCACTCCCAAAGAGGTTTGACGGCACTTTTCGAGCGCTCGAACTTCAGCTCGTTTTCACTCCTGTACTTTATTAGAGCTCTTGTTTGGTCAGGGGTCCCTGCAAGCATGCCAGAGGATATATGGAGCATAACGTTAGTTTGATGCAAGTGGTACCCCATAAAACCATACCACAGAGCTACTATCACTGCACCGAGTAGCCAAGCCAGATGTTGACACTGACAGGTCGGACTGATTGTTCCACCAGTCATTTTGATAATGAATAAAGCTGTATAGCTAGCCAAATGAATGGGTAACGTTACGTTAGCCATGGTTTTTAATTTCATGGTCGTATTATGACTGTCATGTTTCAAGGCTATAACGTTATGTATGAATGCAACACCGTAGCATATCGTTATAGAACGTTAGGTTGGTTAACCTTAGCTTGAGATTGCAATAATAATGAATAATATTGATTATTATTATTATCATATTTTCCCATAATAACAACAAAATAAGATATAGCTTACATTTGTGTGGCGCCTTTCTTCCGCCTCCTGCTCCCAGTCCCGACTCTCCCGATGCCGCTGGTGCTTGAACGTTTGACTGTGACATGCTTGAATGTTTACGTTTTGATTTCCATTCGCATGGCATTGTGGGATATCCCTTGCTTTTAAGTCGGGTCGCGATATCCCTTCAAACGAAGGGGATTCTTCCCCTCGCACTTGGCCCTTCCCCTCCATCCAAAGACAATTGAGATAACCCTTCCCCCTCACGTGAACGCGCATAAGCAAGGGCAAGGGCTAAGGGACAGGACGAAGGGGATAATTGGGATTGAGCCTTAGAGTCCAAGCCACCACTAGACCCTACCAAGCTTGAGGCTACAATTGGTGAGTTCTTTCAATATGGACAGACCATAATGATTCGCACACACGCTGCTTATCAAAATCACCCCCCCCCCCACACACACACACACACTTTGTGGTGTTAATTATGGATGGTGGATAATATGACGGCAAAAAAAAGTTATGTTTTATTTTCTGTCTTTTCCCTCACAGGTCATGTCCAGGCGAAGTACCCTGACCTCTCCATTCAAGCCATAAGGTGCGTCATCAGGAAGAAGTGCAACAATCTGTCGTTTGTGTCCAAGACAGTTGAGAAGAAGGCCACGTAAAAAAATTGGCCCTGTTTTTTTGTTTTCCTGTGTATTTCCTGTGCACTTCAGGTCGAATTGGGCAGTTTTATTTTGTACAGGAGTTGGCAACGTGTGAATCTATTCTACGTCTGAACATGGTAACGCCCCGCTGCCTCGGATTGGCCTACCAACACTGCCCGTCTTGTCCCATCATGGTCTCACTTGAGTGTCCTCCGAGAATGACAGCTGCGCGACAGGCTGCAGCCTTGTAACTAACTTCGTAACTTTTTGTAGAGACAAAGAGACAAACTAATATTGTTTATGCTGTTTGCTTTGATTGAATAATTATAGTAAACTAATACTATTATACAAAAAAATAATCGAGGGATAATTACAATAATGTTTCAAGTTTACACATGCAAATTACACTATAATCAACAGTAACGCACTTTATTTAGAACACAATCAATTATTCTATCAAAGAAGTAACCTTATCCAGCGATTCCAGTATGTTTCCTCCACCTCGGAGGAAAGTCTGCTAAGACGTGCAGTGTTGGTAGGACAATCGCAGGGCGTTACCTATGCTCGGACGTAGAAAAGATTCACGCGTTGGGAACCTTGACATTAAGGCCATGTTTTCATTTTATAGTGTGCCATGTTTTCATTATGCCATTAAAGGGGAATTTCTCCCTAAAATGCTTATTTTACCTTTTAATGTACTTCGTCTTTCACATTGGTCCCTTTCTGGTGTACCCCCACCAGAAAGGGACCAATGTGAAAGACAACACCTGGAGGCGTCTTAATGGAACCAGTGAAGTACATTAAAAGGTAAAATAAGCATTTTGGGAAGAAATTCCCCCTTAAGCTTATATTTCCAACTGATTTTGTTTGACTATCTACAGAACTTTTTTTTTCTTTTCTTCAGAAACTTTTTATTTTAAATTTAGTTTTATTTTAAATCACTTTCACCTAGAAACTCCAATCACACTTTTTATTATTCAGCTTACTGTGGAGACACATGCTGGTACGTTTTACTTTGAAATGTTTTGTAGTTTCTGAGTTATTTAACTAATTTAACTCTATGGCAATAGCACAAACTTTGGCATGCTACTAGTCCTACATACTTACACCTAGCAACCCCATACTTAGGTTCATCTTACGGTGGACATGTTTGCCTGAAAAGGAATCTTTGAAAGGTGTCAGTTTTAGAAATATAGTGCTTTCAAATTTGAGACTTTTAACATGGGGCTCAATGGCAGTTTGGTGCTATGTGCCAGTTATCACCCTCTGTGCCAAAGTGCGCCCATGCACAAGGTTGCCTACCTGCAATTTATTGTATGTATATGTACCCAGTATGTTAATGTTTTGTACAAGTTTTATAAATGTACCAAATTCTTAAATCTGTCTTGTTTATTTACTGTAGTGTACACAGTATGTGAACTTCAAGTGTACTTGAAGTATATCTAAAGGTTTATTTTAAGTATAAAACAGTAGTATATTACTAGTATACTAAGTAAAGGGCTAAGTAAACTGACTAGTATACTGTAAGTATGCTATAAGTAAAGTGCTAAGTAAACTTAAGGACATTTTTAGAAGTGTACTTCAATGAACTAATATGTGTGCTAGAAGTATACAACTAGTACACTAGCAGTATATAGATGAGTGTACTTAAGTATACCATCAAGTAAACTAGTAGTTTACTAAGGACATACTTAAAAGTGTACTTCAATGAACGAATATGTGTGCTAGAAGTATATAACTAGTACACTAGCAGTATATAGATGAGTGTACTTAAGTATAACATCAAGTAAACTAGTAGTTTACTAAGGACATACTTAAAAGTGTACTTCAATGAACTAATATGTGTGCTAGAAGTATATAACTAGTACACTAGCAGTATATAGATGAGTGTACTTAAGTATACCATCAAGTAAACTAGTAGTTTACTAAGGACATACTTAAAAGTGTACTTCAATGAACGAATATGTGTGCTAGAAGTATATAACTAGTACACTAGCAGTATATAGATGAGTGTACTTAAGTATAACATCAAGTAAACTAGTAGTTTACTAAGGACATACTTAAAAGTGTACTTCAATGAACTAATATGTGTGCTAGAAGTATATAACTAGTACACTAGCAGTATATAGATGAGTGTACTTAAGTATAACATCAAGTAAACTAGTAGTTTACTAAGGACATACTTAAAAGTGTACTTCAATGAACTAATATGTGTGCTAGAAGTATATAACTAGTACACTAGTAGTATATAGCTGAGTATACTTGAGTATACTATAATGTTCCAATTTAGTCCCTAGAAGTACACTTTAGTATATTATATAGTATAGTATATAGTATACTACAAGTATAGTATACTTACTATACTTAAGTATACTTTAAAAAATGAACTTTAAGTATACTATTTTTTGCTAAGGGCATGCATGTGTGAAATGTCTATTTGACCATGAGATAATGACTTGTTGCTTTTGTCACCTATCAGATGTTGTCACAGGGATGCTAAGTATTTTTTCCAGTCTAAATTATTTAAATGTAAATAATTCCCAATCCTATATACATGTTCCACTCCATTCACACTATACTGTAGGAGTAGGCTATATGCACTCTACTTATCACACTAAAAGGATCACATTCAAATTGGTTGGTCGATCCATTCAGCAATAGGGTTACACTGCTGCTCAGTGAATACCTCCTCTTTACACACAAGGAGGTGTATGGATTCTATACAGAAGATAGAGAAGAGAAAGATATTATTACATGTTTGAACATGGCACTCGTGCTGTTAGTTCCATATCTGTCCTAATGTTGTTTTGATTCCAGTGTCACACAAATGATTGTTTCTTACCTCAACAATGCTTCACTTCTAAAACAAGCCTCTCCCTGTTCCTAAATATATATTTTTTCATTAGCTACAACCTATTGCTATCAGTTTAACCCTAGCATGAATGGATTGAGTTCCAACTGTGTTCAAACATGTTCAAGCCAACAGTTAACATAGTAAAGGTTAATGTAGTAAAGGTTTTACCAACCTGCTCTGTTTAGTTTGACGATTGGTTGTAAAACCATATCCAGTAGTCTGCGTTGGTGGTCAGTTTCTTGCTTGATGTGGAAAGCTTCATCCTCGTATTCTGTTAGAATTCTTCCAGCGATTCCAAATATCTCTTCAGCAGCAGTAGATAGTCTCTGTTTGACCAAGGACTTCAATGTTTGTAGTAAAGCCATAACTCAAAACCTGCCCAAACAAACGCTTCAGCTATAGTGCAGAAAGGAGAAGTTCAGCTCTTAACAACTAGCAGAGTTAAAGTGACTCCCAACAGAACAAACTCTTGTTAAATACTATCAGAAGGCCCTGATGCTCCAATCAGATTGAGGGGGGCGGGACACTCCAACAATAGAACAAAACTGGCCAATCACTGTTCCCAACAACAAGGCAACTCAATGTATTATATCAAACATTATACAATGACGATCAGATTCAGTAAAACATAATGAAGTTAAAGCTACATTATGTAACTTTCCTATTTTACGCTGAATTTGAACCTTGACAATTTAAATCATCACTCAATGTAATGAAAGGAGGGAGCAAAAATGCATTCATGTTTTTACAATGTGACATGCTGTGAGCGTATGGGTGGGGCTTATTCATTTATTATTTCATATGCTGACGGTTGATCCTCTCAAGGCCTATTTTATAATGTGTTGTAGATTAGGAAAATGTTCCAGTTCCACCTTCCAAAAACAGGAAGAAAGTGGCTGTCGATGTCCTGCGCATGTAGTTTTAACATGGTCTGTAGGCTACATGTAGTTTAACATGTCCTACCTAAATATCTTTCTCTACATGTGGGCAGAAAATTTATTCAACCCTGTCACGATTTTAAACATGCATGTGTGAGATGTCTATTTGACCATGAGAGAATGACTTCATACAATGACTGCATATATCGCTGTGTGCAATTGATACCGTGATCTTAAGGATGCTTAACCTTGTAAAGTCCAAATGTAGGGATGACCAGTAGCTCAGAGACTCAGCCTTTTCCATAGCTCCAGTCATCACCCATATAGTTAACCTCTCCATCAAACAGGGACAGGTCCCCCAAGATTTTAAACTGGCCAAAGTAACCCCCTTGTACAAAAAAGGGAGTAAATTAGAACCCGGCAACTACCGCCCTATTTCTATTCTAAGCTCCATCTCGAAAGTGATGGAAAAAATAGTCTATGAACAGGTTGAAAAGTATCTTGCCACTAATAAATTACTGTACGAGTTCCAATCTGGTTTCAGAACATCCCACTCCACTGACACATGCCTCCTCTATTTGAGCGACCACATCAAACACGAGGTGGATGCTGGAAAATACTGCGGCATGGTCATGCTGGACCTCCAAAAGGCTTTTGACACCGTGAACCACTCCATACTGGTTAACAAGCTTAAAGCTATTGGTTTTGATAGCACATCAGTGAGCTGGATGCAATCCTACCTGGAGGGGAGAGAACAGATGGTGGAGGTGAACGGAACACTGTCCCCTCCCCTCCCAGTGAGCTGTGGCGTCCCACAAGGAAGCATACTAGGGCCTTTACTGTTCCTAATTTATGTTAACGACATGACTTCAGCTTGTGACTGCAACTTGTTCCTGTTCGCAGATGACTCAGCACTGCTGGTCTCGGACAGGAACAAACTGCAGGTTGAAAAGACCCTCAGCTCTGAACTCGGTAGAATCTGCACCTGGCTCGCTGATAACAAACTATCCTTACACCTGGGAAAAACTGAATCCATCCTCTTCGGATCAAATAGTAAACTCAGCAAGGCAGATGGCTTCTTGGTTAGAGTGGGTGACAATATTATCACACGAAAAGATTAAATTACCTACCTAGGTTCCATCCTGGAGGCCAATCTTTCCGGTGATAAAATGGCCACCAACGTAATCAAAAAAGTCAATCAAAGAACAAGATTCCTTTACAGGATCTCCTCACTGGTCAGCAAAAACACCTTGAAGACCTTAACAGGAGCCCTCGTACAAGGTTTCTTTGACTATGCATCCACCTCTTGGTACCACAGCACCTCAAAGGCCCTTAAAACAAGGCTCCAGACCTCTCAAAACAAACTGGTCAGGCTCCTACTTGGCCTCACCCCCCGAACCCACCTCACCCCTGCCCACTTTGACAGGCTGGGATGGCTTAGGGTCGACGACAGAGTACAGCATCTTGCAATGGGTCTGGTCCACAAGATTCGATACACCACCAAGATACCCATGTACCTGTCTAAATACTTCCTTAATGTAAACGAAGTCCACACCCACAACACCAGAGGGAGTGCAACAAACCATGTACAACCCAGATTCGGCACAAACAAGGGACTAAATTCTTTTCGCTCCTATGCCACCAAAATGTGGAACGCCCTACCAACAGTCATTAAGACATGTGAATCCCTTGACTCCTTCAAAACCGCTCTCAAAGGGCACCTACGGATGGCTGCAATTCGAAACTGGCCTCTGTAAAATCTGAATCCCCCCCACCCCATTTCCCTCACTGTATATAGTATCTTTTCCCTTTTTTGCTTCCCATATGATGAATTCCTGTTCTGTTCTTTACCTACAGAGAAATGTCTATTTGTATGTCTCTAAATGTTTGTATGTCTTTAAATGTTTTGATGAATTGAACAATGTGGACCCTGTTGTAAACAAGTGTAATGCTTAATTGGGTCGTCCACTCACAGTTGACAGTCTTTGTATTGAGTTTGTGCTTAAAATGTACTGTAAATTCTACAAACTGTTAATAAAGATTTCAATCAATCAAAAAACTCAAGTTGTTGTTGTCACCTTTCAGAAGTTGTCGCAGGAGGCAAAGTATTTTACAGTGACTACAGTCTAAATCATTTGAATGCAAATTATTCCCAATCCTATATGCATGTTCCACTCCATCCATTCATACTGTAGGAGTAGGCTATATGCACTGTACTTATCACACTAAAAGGATCACATGCAAATTGGTTGGTCGATCCATTCAGCAATAGGGTTACACACCCTAACCCATTATCACCTGTCTGTTAACAATGGGACAGACATCCCCCAAAACATTCCACAACATTCACAACCAGGGTCGTCTAACGCTTTTAATATTTGTATTGGTTTAAATAGCCTATATACCACCAGACATAATGGAATAATTTTTATTATAAGTGTACAGTAGCACCATGCTTATTGTACAGGTACAGCCACACAGAAACCATATCTACACACAACTGACGCAATAGTCCATCATATCAAGAGTAATTGGTCAATCTGAAGAGTCATGTTTCATGTAATAACAAAATTATAGAATAAATGTCATCACCAAATACAAAACTGTTTAAAAGAGAGAATTTTACATTTACCTCAGTCTCCTGATGGATTTGTTTTTTTGGCCAATTTAGAAAGAAAACAGTGTTGTATATTTAATGGATGGCGTGAGGGCATTCCACATTCTTGCGTTCAGAGCATTGGAATGATAATTGTCCCATGTTTGTTCTAAATTCGGGTGGTATGAGCAGGGGTGGACTGGCCACAGGACGTACCAGGCATAGGCCCGGTGGTCTGGGCCAAATGTTGAATTAGTTGACTGTTGATTGTGTATCATTTATGTTGTACTGTGAACATGGTGTTGTTTAAGGGCTTGTATTTCAAAGTATTTGTATGGACCTTAACCCGAAAAGTCACTAGAGTATTTGTGCGCTGGTTGTGGTGGACCAGTCACTGTATTGTTCACAGCACAAGTCGAAGGTACAGTACAAGTTGAACATGTGTTGTGATGAGCTTTCTGTAATGAACACACAAAGGATGTGTCTAGACAGAAGATAGAAAAGAGAAACACATCATTACATGTTTGAACATGGCACTCCTGCTGTTAGTTCCATATCTGTCATAATGTTTTGATTCCAGTGTGACATGTCACACAATTGATTGTTTATTACTTCAACAATGCTTCATTTCTAAAACAAGCCTCTATCTGTTCCTAAAATATAATTTGCTACAACCTATTGCTATCAGATATATCCACAGATAATGTTTTTGAATGCAAGTGTAAGATCTCATTCTGACCTCGGACAAATCCAGAATCTCCAAGAAAGGGGTTACTGTATGTGGGCTCAGTGATCATTTTATGATTTTCTGTAC
The DNA here is from genome assembly GCF_964188405.1 of Protomyctophum parallelum. NCBI lineage: Eukaryota > Metazoa > Chordata > Actinopteri > Myctophiformes > Myctophidae > Protomyctophum > Protomyctophum parallelum. The sequence goes on along the minus strand of NC_139697.1, from coordinate 45,795,071 downwards.
CCGCAAAATACAAAAACTAAAGTTTGACTGTCACAAAACAGTCATATCTAGGGACCTCAAAACCTACTCTAGTGAGGCCTTTAACCTTGAACTGGAGAGTCTGGATTGGTCCGATGTGCTCAGGAGCTCACTAGTCGAAGAAGCATGGCTTGGCTTTAAAACCAAATTTACATCAGTACTAAACATCATGGCTCCTTTGAGAACCGTCAGGGTCAAAACCCGCTCGGAGCCATGGATGAATTCGGACATACTGACTGCAATGAAAGCCAGAGACAACAAATGCTCTGAACTTCTTAAATGCAAGTCTAAGCTAGCCAAGCGCTTCGACAGTAATCTCCAAACCAAACTGTGCAACCTAAAAACCCAGTGTAACAAGCTAAGAAACGGTGTAATTGCCATGATCAAATCTGCCAAATGTAACTTTATCAATGATAAAGCAGAGGAAATCAAAAACAATCCTCGGGAGCTCTGGAAGTTACTAAACAACCAACTAGGCTGTGGTCAGAAACTAAAAACCAGGTTTACTAACATAAACATCAAATCGAATAACACCCTCATCACTGACAAGCTTGATGTAGCCAACCACCTGAACATCTTCTTTACAAACATTGCAACAAAGCTGGTTAGCAAACTGCCCTCCCACTCTGGGCGTTTTGGTGTAGGGCACATCAAAGCCTTCTACAAAAACCTTGGTGTTTGTAAAGATGATTTCAAAATGGCAATGGTAACAACCGAGGAGGTACTTAAAAACTGAGTGCCCTCCAACCCCACAAGGCCACTGGCCATGACAATATCCCCTCCAAATTTCTCAGAGACTCAGCCTTTTCCATAGCTCCAGTCATCACCCACATAGTTAACCTCTCCATCAAACAGGGACAGGTCCCCCAAGATTTTAAACTGGCCAAAGTAACCCCCTTGTACAAAAAAGGGAGTAAATTAGAACCCGGCAACTACCGCCCTATTTCTATTCTAAGCCCCGTCTCGAAAGTGATGGAAAAAATAGTCTATGAACAGGTTGAAAAGTATCTTGCCACTAATAAATTGCTGTACGAGTTCCATTCTGGTTTCAGAACATCCCACTCCACTGACACATGCCTCCTCTATTTGAGCGACCACATCAAACACGAGGTGGACGCTGGAAAATACTGCGGCATGGTCATGCTGGACCTCCAAAAGGCTTTTGACACCGTGAACCACTCCATACTGGTTAACAAGCTTAAAGCTATTGGTTTTGATAGCACATCAGTGAGCTGGATGCAATCCTACCTGGAGGGGAGAGAACAGATGGTGGAGGTGAACGGAACACTGTCCCCTCCCCTCCCAGTGAGCTGTGGCGTCCCACAAGGAAGCATACTAGGGCCTTTACTGTTCCTAATATATGTTAACGACATATGTTTGCTTCCTATATGATGAATTCCTACATAGAAGTGTTTGTATGTCTCTAAATGTTTTGATGAATTGAACAATGTTGTAACCCTGTTGTAAACAAGTGTAATGCTTAATTGGGTCGTCCACTCACAGTTAACAGTCTTTGTATTGAGTTTGTGCTTAAAATGTACTGTAAATTCTACAAACTGTTAATAAATATTTCAATCAATCAATCAAAAACCCTAATGTGAATGGATTGATGCAGTCTCTTCCATCCGTGTTCAAACATGTTCAAGCCTGGTGTTAACATAGTAAACACCAGGCTTAGTAAAGTTAACATAGTAAAGGTCTTACCAACCTGCTCTGTGTAGTTTGACGATTGGTTGTAAAACCATTTCCAGTAGTCTGCGTTGGCGGTCAGTTTCTTGCTTGATGTGGAAAGCTTCAACCTTCAAGCAGATAGTCTCTGGTTGACCAAGGACTTCAATGTTTGTAGTAAAGCCATAACTCAAAACTTTCCCAAATAAACGCTTCAGCTAGTGCAGAAAGGAGAAGTTCAGCTATTAACAACTAGCAGAGTTAAAGTGACTCCAAGCAGAACAAACTCTCTTGTTAAATACTAACAGAGGGCCCTGATACTCCAATCAGATTTAGGGGGGCGGGACACATCAACAATAGAACAAAACTGGCCAATCATGGAATCATTTATATTATTACTGGTATTGTACAGTAGCTTTTGTTTTTTTTTGTTTGTTTGGCCAATTTAGAAAGGAATACATGTATTTTTAATGAATGGTGTGAGGGCATTCCACATTCTGGTGTTCAGAACAGTAGAATGGTAATAATTGTCCTATGCTTGTTCGAAATCCGGGTGCTGGCGTCATTCAGCATAGTTAGACAGCTATGAGGGTACTGAGTGCACTGTCCCCCTTTTTTGGGGGTAACAAAATTACTTAATTTCCTGGCCCTACAACAACCTACTCTGTGTCTGTCTGTCTGGCTTGTGATAGCCTCGGTACCAGGCTTTCATTTTTGTTGGTGCAAAAATTGAAAGCCTGGAGGAACGCATTGGCCGCTCTGGTCTAAAACTTCCGGGTGGGCGTCGCTCCAAATTATGTGACGTAGCGCTGCACTAGGGGGAGAGGAGGGGCCGGGGGTGACAGACAGATCGATGAGATCCAATCAGGGCGCGCGCAAATCTGAGCCGCGACCCGCCCCTCTAGACCAGAAACCTAACACGTTAGCTCAGGCTAGGCTTGTGATAACAACACACAGAGCCTTCAGGCCTAGCGGTCCATTGTCTCCCATTTAATGACAGAGCATGGTCAGGCTTTCGAAGGAGGGAACCATACTGGCACAACATGGCTGCTGTATTGGCTACAGTATGACTAAGAGATGTGTCACCACCCTTACACACACTTGTTAGAACATGAAGCATTTCTTATTATACGCTAGATCTACATGTAGTCACGGGTTAAGTACAATGGACAGTATGCACTCTGTAACATTAGGACTTACTCCTGTCATGTTCAATGTAGAAAGTTCAAGTAAAATATATGTAGACTGTTTAATTTAATTAATACTCCTATCATGTTCCTTATAGTAATAGTTTGGTATGAAGGATATAAAATGAAGCTGTTCTTGTCACTGTATTGTTCACAGTACAAGGCGTCCATACTTAAAGGAGGTGAAACACATGTACGGTTTTCTTACAGGTATGACATAGTACATATTTTCTGTTACAATGCATTCTATGAATACAACTATTCTATAAAGAAAATCTAAACAAATTATACAACTAAGTGATTAAAGTATACTAGGTACAATTGCACCACTAGTGTATGATTATTAATGAATATGACATTTTAATCTCAAGCAATAAAATCAACACTATTTTTTGGCGTCTTCAAATTCCTGCCCTCACTTTAATCTTCAATATATACTTTGCTCAGCCAATCATCACTATGGGGTGATCAGCCAATCACAAGCCAAAAGGAGGGGATAGCGCCTCTCTCATTAGCACTCATCATTTACAGCTTTTTCCTCTTTGTGTATCTTCATGTGTTTCTAGACTACCAGTCTGAGTAAAGCCCTTTTTGCAAATTTTACACTCAAAGGGTTTTTCCCCGTATGAGTCCTCATGTGTAAATTTAACTCCCCAGTGTGACGGCAGCCCTTGCCACAAACTGTACACGTAAAGGGTCTTTCCCCTGTGTGAGTCATCATGTGTACTTGTAATGCCGCATTATGAAAACAGCCCTTGCCACAAACTGTACACGTAAAGGGCCTTTCCCCTGTATGAGTCATCATGTGTACTTTTAATGCCCCATTATGAATACAGCCCTTGCCACAAACTGTACACGTAAAGGGTCTTTCCCCTGTATGAGTCATCATGTGTACTTTTAATGCCCCATTATGAGTACAGCCCTTGCCACAAACTGTACACATAAAGGGCTTTTCCCCTGTATGAGTCATCATATGGGTTTTTAGATTACTCATTTGACTACATTCTTTGCCACAAACTGTACACATGAAGGGCTTTTCCCCTGTGTGAGTCATGTGTGCTTTTAATACCCCATTAGAACTACAGCCCTTGCCACAAACTGTACAGGTAAAGGGCCTTTCTCCTGTATGAGTCATCATATGTGATTTTAGATGACTCTTTTGACTAAAGCCTTTGCCACACACTGTGCAAACAAATGGCGTTCCGCCTGAATGAATCATTGCATGCTTCTTCAGATTTCCCTTTAGGCTAAACATTTTGCCACAATCTGCACAACTAAAACATTTCTTACCTGTGTGACTCCTCATTGAGTGACTTTCTTTTGGTGATTTGAGGTCATGGAGCAGCTTGTTGCTCAAAGACAAACTCTTTCCTCCCATGTGTTGTGTATTGTGTGATTTCAGTGTGTTTAAACCAGACTGGTCATCCATGGTCTCATCCCACTCATCACTGTCTTCAGTGATGTCAGAACAGTGTGAAGAGAGGAGCTGATTATCAATAGTTGGTTGTGATGGTCTACAGTCCCCTAGATCAGCTTGTGTTTCCATGCTTTTAGATGAGGTGCTGGCTACAGGTTCTGTTAGCATGTTTTCACCATCTTCATGTTTCACTAATAGTAATGTCTCCGTTGATCCACCATCCTCCTCTGATCTTTGAAGTAGATCATCGTGTTCCCCTTTAATCTGTGGATACTCTGGTCCCTCTTTGATCAGACTGGAGGTTCTCTCCTCCTGTTCTTTTTTAATATGTGGAGACACTGGTTCTTCCTGGACCAGACTGGAGGTTATCTCCTGCTGCTGCTCAGGTAATAAATCCTCTTTACACACAAGGGGGTGTATGAAGTCTAGACAGAAGATACAGAGGAGAAACACATCATTACATGTTTGAACATGAACTCTTGCTGTTAGTTCCATACCTGCCCTAATGTTGTTTTGATTTCAGTGTTTAGTGTTATTTTCTTACTTCAACAATGCTTTTCTAAAACAAGCATCTCCTTGTTTCTCAAATTTGCTATACAACCCTATTGCTATCAGATGTATCCTCTGTTGTTTTAGAGTGCAACATGTTTAATGAGTTAGCTTACTTTAAACAGTATGATTAGTCATGGTCAACAATTCAATACATTATTCCATACTACTTGATTCTGTTATTAATGCTAGTTTAACAGTCACACTAACATGAATGGGGGGAAATACAACTAGAATACTATTGACTATTATCTATGGAACATTTTCACCAGTTCCTCTTCCATTCCAAATAGTCATCATTGCCATTTAAGAAATAATGGTGAAAACTCTCCCCTCTCTCTCTGTAGTAGTAATAGTAGTGAAGGTTTTACCAACCTGCTCTGTGTAGTTTGACGATTGGTTTTAAAACCATATCCAGTAGTCTGCGTTGGCGGTCAGTTTCTTGCTTGATGTGGAAAGCTTCATCCTCATACTCTGTTAGAATTCTTCCAACTACCCCAAATATCTCTTCAGCAGCAGCAGATAGTCTCTGGTTGACCAAAGACTTCAATGTTTGTAGTAAAGCCATAACTCAAAACCTGCCCAAACAAACTGATACTATATCTATTTTTAAAGAGCGAAAAGCTGAAGTACTAAAGTAGAACCAAAACGAAATGCTTCAGTTAGTGTATAAAGGCGAAGTTCAGCTCTTAACAACTATCAGAGATTAAAGTGACTCCCAGCAGAAGAAACTCTTGTTAAATACTAACAGAGGGCCCTGATGGTCCAATCAGAGTGAGGGGGCGGGACACAAAACTGACCAATCACTGCTCCCAACAACAAGGCAATTCAATGAGTTTTATATCAAACATTAAGTAAATGAAACATTAAATCGGATTCAGTAAAACAAATAAAAATAAAGTAAAAGCTGCATTATGTAACTTCTACCCTGTATTTGAACCTTGTTGCCTTAATTGAAAACATATTCAGGACACAGAGCAAAATGGAACAAATTTAAATAAATTAAATGTCAGTGTAGAATAATAATGACACAATCTCAATGAAAGGCAGCAGCAAACAGCCATGTATGTTTTTAGCTGTGATATAAATAAGAGTTTTCAGGGAGTGTTCCAGATATGTTACACATTAATCTGAATACTATGTTTTAATTCTAGGGTCATAAAGCAAACCTTTACCAGGTGACCTTAGATGTATGAACGGGTGGCACCTACGCAAGACTAAAGACTTGAGTAGCAGCGTTCTGAATGAGCTGCAATCACCTGGTATATTTTTAGGGACATCTGTAAAACACTGGTACAGTAGTCAAGACTACTATTGGACATTTTTCTAGGTTCCGGTTGACTTTGACGGTGCTAATGTGGCTGGTTAAAGTTCTGAGGCCTTTTAATCCATTGGGCTTGACTTCAAAACAAGTACTTTCGTTTTGTCTTTGTTTATTTGAGGACAATCTTGGTATATCCAATTTGGTATATCCAAAATGGATTTGTTCAATGCATGTTCTCAGTGTTTCTATTGGACATGGCATAGTAGATTTGTGTGTCGAGAAAAAGGAACTTACTTATAGAACAATAGAGCAAAATGTCTTATCTGCTATCCAAAATATACTGTATGATATTTTTTTATCATATATGGAAAAGACAGCCCTCTCCCTCTCCACAAGTGCAGCAAAGCATTATGGTCATTGTAGTAATCCAGCAGTGAGACATGACATCACAGACACTTTGAAATAATATAATGTCTAAAAACACACATTTCCCACATAAATCCCACAGGAAAGATATGGTTGCAAAAGGGCTGAAGTGGCCCTTTAAACATGCATGTGTGAAATGTCTATTTGACCATGAGATAATTACTTCATACAATGACTATTGCTGTGTGCAGTGGGTGCGGTGAATTTAGGATTAGGAATGTGACAAATAGCTCAAGTTGCTTTTGTCACCTGTCAGATGTCACAGGGATGCTAAGTATTTTCGAGTCTAAATGATTTAAATGCAAATGATTCCCAATCCTATATATACATGTTCCACTCCATTCACACTATACTGTAGGAGTAGGCTATATATGCACTCTACTTATCACACTAAAAGGATCACATGCAAATTGGTTGGTCGATCCATTCAGCAACAGGGTTACACACCCTAACCCATTATCAATAACATATCAACTCACGTCCACAACTACTATTATTTTGTCATAGTTTTAACCATCATCACAGTATGACTATGGGATGTGTCACCACCATCCCAACACAAACATTAAATGCCATTGATAATGAATGGCCAGTTGTTAGTGTGTATCCCAAGACAAACATTAAATGCCATTGATAATGAATTGTCAGTGTGTTGAAATAAAGCCACTTTTGGACATGAAAAGCATGTTGTACTTTTTACTTGTACTTTGTAATTTTTACTTTTATACTTAAGTACATTTTACACCGGGTACTTTTTGTACTTAAGTACATTTAATTTGAGGCACTTTTATACTTTTACTTAAGTAACTTTCTTAATGGGTACTTTGTACTTTTTCTTAAGTAATTTTCAAGTAGAGAATCAGTACTTCTACTTAAGTAAAATATTTTTGTACTTTTTCCACCACTGCAAATATGGACAAACACTGATTCTCATGTTGTAATATCAGCAGGTCATTATACAACTTGAAAACCTCCCATGCCTTATTTGTGTGTCTTCATGTGTGTTTTTAGATTATCAATCTGTCTAAAGCCCTTTTCACAAACTTTACAATCAAATGTTTTTTCCCCTGCATGAGTCCTCATGTGTATGTTTAATTCTCCATTATGAGTGCAGCCCTTGCCACAAACTGTACACGTACAGGGCTTTTCCCCTGTATGAATCCGCATGTGTATGTTTAATTCTCCATTATGAGTGCAGCCCTTGCCACAAACTGTACATGTAATGGGTTTTTCCCCTGTATGGGTCAGCATGTGTGATTTTAGAGTACTGTTTGTATGACAGCCCTTTCCGCAGACTGTACACATAAAGGGCCTTTCCCCTGTGTGAATCATCATGTGTAATTTTAGACTACCCCTTTGAGTAAAGCCTTTGTCACACACTGTACAAACAAATTGCCTTTCCCCTGAATGAATCACTGTGTGGTTCTTCAGATGGTCCTTGCGTTTAAACATTTTATCACAATCTGCACAACTAAAACATTTCTTACCTATTTGACTACTTGAGTGACTTTGTTTGGGTGATTTTAGGCCATGGAGCAGCTTGTTGCTCAAAGACAAACTATTTCCTCCCATGTGTTGTGTATTGTGTGATTTCAGTGGGTTTATACCTGACTGGTCATCCGTGGTCTCATCCCACTCATCACTGTCTTCAGTAATGTCAGATTCAGAACAGTGTGAAGAGAGGAGCTGATCATCACTAGTTGGTTGTGATGTTCCACAGTCCTCTACATCAGATTGTGTTTCCATGCTTTTAGATGAGGTGCTGGCTACAGGTTCTGTTAGCATGTTTTCATCATCTTCATGTTTCACTAATAGTAATGTCTCTGTTGATCCACCATCCTCCTCTGATCTTTGAAGTAGCTCATCGTGTTCCCCTTTAATCTGTGGATACTCTGGTTCCTCTTTGATCAGGCTGGAGGTTCTCTCCTCTTGTTCTACTTTAATCTGTAGAGGCTTTGGTTCATCTTTGATAAGACTGGAGGTTCTCTCCTGCTGCTGCTCAGGGAATACCTCCTCCTACACACAAGGGGGTGTATGGAGTCTAGACATAAGATACAGAGGAGAAACACATCAGTACATGTTTGAACATGAACTCTTGCTGTTAGTTCCATAGCTGCCCTAATGTTTTTCTTACTTCAACAATGCATCATTTCTAAAACAAGCATCTCCTTGTTTCTCAAATGTAAATTTTCATTTGCTATACAATTGCTATCAGATGTATCATCTGTTTTAGAGTGCAACACGTTTAATGAGTTGGCTTACTTTAAACAGTCTATGATTATTCATGGTCAACATTTAAATAAATTATTCCTCGCTACTTGATTCTGTTGTTAATGCTAGTTTCCCCCATTCACTAACATGAATGGGGCAAAATACAACTAGAATACTATTGACTATTATCAATGCAACATTTTCAACAGTTCCTCTTTTATTCCAAATAGTCACCATTACCATTTAAGAAATAATGGTGAAAATAGTAATAGTAGTGAAGGTTTAACCAACCTGCTCTGTCTGTGTAGTTTGACGATTGGTTGTAAAACCATATCCAGTAGTCTGCGTTGGCGGTCAGTTTCTTGCTTGATGTGGAAAGCTTCATCCTCATACTCTGTTAGAGTTCTTCCAACGACCCCAAATATCTCTTCAGCAGCAGCAGATAGTCTCTGGTTGACCAAGGACGTCAATGTTTGTAGTAAAGCCATAACTCAAAACTTTCCCAAATAAACGCTAGTGCAGAAAGGAGAAGTTCAGCTCTTATCAACTAGTTAAAGTGACTCCAAGCAGAACAAACTCTTGTTAAATACTAACAGAGGGCCCTGATGCTCCAATCAGATTGAGGGGGGCGGGACACCCCAACAATAGAACCTTACTGGCCAATCACTTCTCCCAACAACAAGGCAACTCAATATGTCTTCTATCAAACATTATACAATGACGATCAGATTCAGTAAAAGATATTAAAGTTAAAGCTGCATTATGTTACTCACCTATTCTTCCCTGAAACTGAACATTTAAATAATAAAATATCAATGAAAGGAACACGCAAAAATGCATGTTTTTAACTGTATAGATATCTGTGTAAGTAACAGTTGTTGCAGAGCTGCACTTTTCAGGGAGTTTGTTTTAGACCTCAATTCTACTTTTTATTAGTTTCAACATACATGCTGTACATTTTAAAATATGTACATATTAACATTATTAACATGTTATCTGCATGTAGTTTTACCATCATCACCATTCGTACACAGAACTGTGTGAAGCATTTCTTATTTTCCATTAGAGTTACAGGCTTATTAAAATGGATGCACACAGTAACATTAAGACATATTTAATGTAGCAAAAGTAAAATGTGTGTGGTGTGTCAAATTAATACTCTCATGTTCCTTATAGTATAATCGTTTGGTATGAAGGATGTAAAATGACTGAATCACTGTATTGTTCACAGTACAAGATGTCCATACTGGAGGTCCTTATAGTAATAGTTTGGCATGCAGGATGTAAAATGAAGCAGTTCTTGTCACTGTATTGTTCACAGTACAAGTTGAAGGTGAAGCACATGTGTTGTGATGCGCTTTCTGTAATGAACACACAAAGGATGTGTAGCTGTCAAACCCTTTATTTGAAAAAGAAGAAATTACGGACAGTGTTTTTACAGAGTAAATATGTTCTGTTACAATTTTATGAAGACAGCATAATACAGAGAATCTAAACATATACTCAAACTAAGTCATTGAAATACACTATGATGATATGTTAGTCCAAACAACACATGTCAACACAGAGACAAGTTACAATTGCACCACTATTCCGTGAATATTAATGAATGTGACGTTGTAATTGCTAAAGAATGTGGGCAAACACTGCTTCTCATATTGTTATATCAATATCAGCAGGTCATTATGCAAGTTGAAAATTGATTAAAATAATTGATGTATAGTCCATCATGTTTAATGTATATAGCTGGACTAAACTCAATAATCGACATAATGCCTTATCTGAAGAAGAAAAACACTCATAATTTAACAGCCCTTTACTCTTTATGACATGTCTTCATGTGTGTTTTTAGATGACTCTTTTGACTAAAAAAATGGATTTCCCCCTGTGTGAGTCATCATGTGACGTTTTAGATCACTATTTAGACTAAAGCAAGTTCTGCACACTGCAGGCAAATGGCCTTTCCCCTGAATGAGTCATGTGTGATTTTTAGATGAACCTCTTGAATACAGCCCTTGCCACAAACTGTGGGGGCCTTTCCCCTGTATGAGTCCTCATGTGTATTTTTAATGCCCCATTATGAGTACAGCCTTTGCCACAAACTGTACACGTGAAGGGCCTTTCCCCTGTATGAGTCATCATATGTGATTTTAGATTACTCATTTGACTGCAGCCCATGCCACAAATTGTACATGTAAAGGGCTTTTCCCCTGTATGAGTCATCATATGTGATTTTAGATTACTCATTGTAGTACATTCTTTGCCACACACTGTACACATAAAGGGCTTTTCCCCTGTATGAGTCCTCATGTGTGCTTTTAAATCCCCATTATGACTACAGCCCTTGCCACAAACTGTACACGTAAAGGGCTTTTCCCCTGTGTGGGTCCTCATGTGTCTTTTTAGATCAGTCTTCGAAACACAGCCTTTTCCGCAGACTGTACACGTAAAGGGCTTTTCCCCTGTGTGAATCATCATGTGTAATTTTAGACTACCCTTTTGACTGCAGCCCATGCCACAAACTGTACATGTAAAGGGCTTTTCCCCTGTGTGGGTCCTCATGTGTCTTTTTAGATCAGCCGTTCGAACAAAGCCTGTGCCACAAACTGTACACGTAAAGGGTCTTTCCAATGAATCATTGCATGCATCTTCAGATGTCCCTTTATGCTAAACATTTTGCCACAATCTGCACAACTAAAACATTTCTTACCTGTGTGACTCCTCATGGAGTGACTTTCTTTTGATGATTTGAGGTCATGGAGCAGCTTGTTGCTCAAAGACAAACTATTTCCTCCCATGTGTTGTGTATTGTGCGATTTCAGTGTGTTTAAACTAGACTGGTTAATTGACCATTTAAATCACTCAGTGTAATGAAAGGAGGAATGGGCTTATTTATTATTTCATATGCTGACGGTTGATCCTCTCAAGGCCTATTTTATAAATAGCCGATCTAGAAGCTGAGAACATATTGTAAATGTTCCAGTTCCACCTGTCATCAAAAACAGGAAGAAAGTGGCTGTCGATGTCCTGCACATGTAGTTTTAACATGGTCTGTAGGCTACATGTAGTTTAACTCTGTCTGTCTGTCTGTCTGTCTGTCTGTCTGTCTGTCTGTTTTAAACATTATGTTATAATTTAGCTATTGAAAAATAGCAGATCTACAAGCTCATAGCGTGCCACCGAGCTTGTACGTCTGCTATTTTAGAAAAGTCGTGAACATGTGGCCCAAATGTTTGAATATATTCTTTCACAGCGAACATTTTAACTCAAATCCTTGCTTCAGAGGGGTTCCTGAAACAACATATTTTCAGATGGGGCTCGGTGGCCAATTACATATAATTTTTTGGGAGTCCTTGACATGAAATTGTTTGAGAAACCTCACTATTAGGATTTAGAAGTGGAATTTCCGTATCCTACGACTAGATGCACTGGTATTGTACAGTAAAAATAAAATATATTTGTCAGATTAAAATGTCAGATAACATATCAACTCACGTCCACAACTATTATGTTAGTTTTAACCATCATCACAGTATGACTAAGAGATGTCACCATCCTTACACACACTTGTTAGAACATGAAGCATTTCTTATACGCTAGATCTACATGTAGTCACAAGTACAATGGACAGTATGCACTCTGTAACATTAGGACTGCCATGTTCAATGTAGAAAGTTCAAGTACAATATGTGTAGACTGTTTAATTTAATTAATACTCATATCATGTTCCTTATAGTAATAGTTTGGTATAGTTTGTCACTGTATTGTTCACAGTACAAGGCGTCCATACTTAAGGGAGGTGAAACACATGTAATGTGATTAGCTTCTTGTAATGAACACAAGGATCTTTAGCTGTCAACCCTTTATTGGAAAAATAAGAAATTACAGACATTTTTCTTACAGGTATGACATAGTACATATTTTCTGTTACAATGCATTCTATAAAGACAACTATTCTATAAAGAAATCTAAACAAATTATACAACTAAGTGATTAAAATATACTAGGTACAATTGCACCACTAGTGTATGAATATTAATGAATATGACATTTTAATCTCAAGCAATAAAATCAACACAATATTTTTTGGCCCTCACTTTTATCTTCAATATATACTTTGCTCAGCCAATCATCACTATGGGGTGATCAGCCAATCACAAGCCAAATGGAGGGGATAGCGCCCCTCTCATTAGAACTCATCATTCACATCTTTTTCCTCTGTGTGTGTCTTCATGTGCTTTTCTAGATTACCAGTCTGAGTAAAGCCCTTTTTGCAAATTTTACACTCAAAGGGTTTTTCCCCTGTATGAGTCCTCATGTGTACTTTTAAATCCCCATTATGAATACAGCCCTTGCCACAAACTGTACACGTAAAGGGTCTTTCCCCTGTATGGGTCCTCATGTGTACTTTTAACTCCCCAGTGTGACGGCAGCCCTTGCCACAAACTGTACACGTAAAGGGTCTTTCCCCTGTATGAGTCATCATGTGTAATTTTAGACTACCCCTTTGATTAAAGCCTTTGTCACACACTGTACAAACAAATGGCTTTTCCCCTGAATGAATCATTGTGTGGTTCTTCAGATGGTCCTTGCGATTAAACATTTTACCACAATCTGCACAACTAAAACATGTCTTACCTATTTGACTCATGGAGTTACTTTGTTTGGGTGATTTAAGGTCATGGAGCATATTGTTGCTCAAAGACAAACTATTTCCTCCCATGTGTTGTGTATTGTGTGATTTCAGTGTGTTTAAACCGGACTGGTCATCCATGGTCTCATCACTGTCTTCAGTGATGTCAGATTCAGAACAGTGTGAAGAGAGGAGCTGATCATCACTAGTTGGTTGTGATGTTCCACAGTCCTCTACATAAGCTTGTGTTTCCATGCTTTTAGATGAGGTGCTGGCTACAGGTTCTGTTTGTATGTTTTCATCATGTTCATGTTTCACTGATAGTAATGTATCTGTTGAACCACCATCCTCCTCTGATCTTTGAAGTAGCTCATCAAGTTCCTCTTTAATCTGTGGAGATGATGGTTCCTCTTTGATCAGACTGGAGGTTCGCTCCTCCTGTTCATCTTTAATCTGTGGAGGCTCTGTATCCTCAGTGAATACCTCCTCTTTGCACACAAGGAGGTTTATGGAGTCTAGACAGAAGATACAGAATAGAAACACATTATTATATTGTTTGAACATGACTTACATTCTGTCTTACGGTGTCTTTGTATTGGTCAAGATTAGATGTGTTCAGCCGCTTATGTAGTTGTGGTTGGAGAAAACTTCCACTGTTCCATATCTGTCCTAATGCTGTTAGGACTCATTAGCTACAACCTCATCAGATAGCAATCAGATATATCCACAGATAATGTTTTTTTAATGCAAGTTTAACACAAGGAAGGCTGAAAAAATTTCACTACTACTCAGTCGGCTGAACGGTCAGGGGGACCGTGTTTTTGGTGCGATTTGATTGGCCACTCTCTCCCCCACTCGTCACTCTCCAGCTGGAGAAGACATTGTTCAAGCCTGCATCCCATTTCCAACAAATTAAATCATGTTTCTAAACACATGTTTTCACTCCTAAAATGTATAAAACTAATAATACATGTGAAAAAGATATATTTTGCCGTTGCCCGTTAGTGCTATATTGCAACATAGCCATGGAAGAGTGTCGCGTTGCTGCCTTCTGTTGTTTTTTTTTTTCCTTCCAAAAGAGCAAGATCACTCGTCTTTTCTCATGTGTTATCGATGTAATTAATATATGTGACCCCACGCGATGTATAGACTGCTTGACTAGGCATGTAAACATGACATAATTGTATTAATGTTTAAGTGTAATGATGTTATTGACCGGATTGTCCGTAGTCCTCCAGCCGTTAGCTTACAGTTGCTAATATTATAAGCTAACAACATTACCAAAGCCAATGTATTGCATTAAATGCGGCCTGTCCGCGGTAAATTACTTATACAAGTGAGTCGCGTTATATTTACCTAAATTACCAGCCAAAGTACATTCCAAATAAACAATTATTAGCCACGTTATGTTGTTATCAGTTTATCAGTTATATATCAGTTTAATTAATAAAAAACATCGTTCAGAATACGGCCGTTAGCACTGTGAATTCAACATCCGGTGAGGAGAGGATACGGATCGTGTATGTGTTGTGTATGGAAATCAGCGCATTACAGCTTAACGGATGTAAGCCTTGCACACTAAATAGAAAAATGTAGGCTACAGTCTGCCACTGTATGTTGAGGAGAAACCCCAGCTCAGCTGCTGTTTATAACATCGCGCAGTTATTGAATTCATGAACATTTACATGCTTCCCTGAGAGGGAGAGAGAGAGAAAAAGGAAAGTTCCACAAAACATTTAGAGGTTCGGGAGGTCTATCTGGTTGGAATGATTTCAAACACTTTATTTTGTATCGCGCATCGGCAAGCGTTCTCGCTTCATGGAAAGTAAATGTCGGGTCGAGTCTAACCGAGCATGCATTCAATAACATCCCACCCTCATCATGGATAATAATCATTGTATTCATATTCCTATTATCGTATCAAAATAATAAACAAATTCCAAGTTAATTAACCAGCCAAACGTATATGATTTAATTCGTTGGACATGGAATGCAGTGTAAAATATTGGATATACGTCTTTTCAAATAAGGCCGTTAGCACTGTGAATTCAACATCCGGTGAGGAGAGGATACGGCTCGTGTATGTATTGTGTATGGAAATCAGCCCACCCATACAGTGGGTGGGCTTTAGACCGGATGTAAGACTTGCACACTAGCAACAGCAGCAGCATTTGAGAGAGGGAGGAGGAGAGGAAAATAATTCTCGCAAGCATTCTCGCTTCATGGAAAGTAAATGTCGGTTGAGTCTAACCGAGCATTCAATAATGATATAATAATAATAACAATGATAATAATCATTGTATTCATATTCCTATTATCTTATCAAAATAATAAACAAATTCCAAGTTAATTAACCAGCCAAACGTATATGATTGAATTCGTTGGACATGGAATGCAGGTTCTGAACAATGCCGTCTCCAGCTGTCGGAGGTGACAGACGAGAGGGGGAGAAAGGGTGACGGCGGTCGATTGTGCCGATTATAGTCTAAAATCATATTTACAAAACGTTTCAAATGGGGAAAAAAACAGAGATGATTTCAATCGAATATTTAGACAAAGTCATGCAAGGGGAACTTTCTCTGGACTCCATGGGCTAAGAAAATAAACATTGAAATCTCAAATTCGGTCAGAACGGCTGCTCAGACTTCCTAGTGTTAACCCTAAAGCCCCGTTCCGACCGGCCAAAGCTGGAAATGAAAGCAAAGCTGAACTCATTTCAAAGCTGCTTTTTTTTGAGAAAGTGGGCGTGTACAAGGTACCTGTCACTCAAGCTGGCTTGAGCTGAGAGAAAACAGGCAGTTTAAGCAGATGCGCAATTGGTTTATTGCGTTCATGTAGGCCTATCGATGAACCTCATAGCAAAAGTTGAAAGACAGTAGATAGCCTATGTTTATAGATAGATAAAACACAATCCCCCCCCGTGTGTGTGTGTGTGTGTGTGTGTGTGTGTGGGTGTGTGTGTGTGTGTGTGTGCGCGCGAGAGAGATCAATATAATATTATATCAGTTGAATGATATGCATGCGGACATCCATGATCCTCCGACTGTAAATGATAATGTGAAAAATCTAATTAATTATACATCATTTGGAAGTCCCTGACATGAGAAAAACTGGATTAAACTGATATGAACTAAATGATATGATACTGACCATGACACTGACATGATACTGACCATGATACTGACATGATACTGACCATGATACTGACATGATACTGACCATGATACTGACATGATACTGACCATGATACTGACATGATACTGACCATGATACTGACATGATACTGGCCATGATACTGACATGATACTGACCATGATACTGACATGATACTGGCCATGATACTGACATGATACTGAAAATAAAAATAAGTAAATAAATAAAATAATAAAAATATAAAATAATAAATAAATAAAATAATAAATAAATAAATAGTTGTGAAAGTTATTAATTAATTAAATTAAAGTATGCCTAGCCTACTAGTTGGCACAATGATTTATTTATAATTTTATTTATTTATTATTATTATTATTATTATTATTATTTTTTTATTATTATTTATATTAATATAAATATTATTATTTATATATATATATATATATATATATATATATATTTTTTTTATCATGTCAGTATCATGGTCAGTATCATGTCAGTATCATGGTCAGTATCATGTCAGTATCATGTCAGTATCATGGTCAGTATCATGTCAGTGTCATGTTAGTATCATGGTCAGTATCATGGTCAGTATCATGGTCAGTATCATGTCAGTATCATGTCAGTATCATGGTAGTATCATGTCAGTATCATGTCAGTATCATGGCCAGTATCATGTCAGTATCATGTCAGTATCATGGTCAGTATCATGGCCAGTATCATGTCAGTATCATGTCAGTATCATGTCAGTATCATGGTCAGTATCATGTCAGTATCATGTCAGTATCATGGCCAGTATCATGTCAGTATCATGTCAGTATCATATAATTTAGTTCATATCAGTTTAATCCAGTTTTTCTCATGTCAGGGACTTCCAAATGATGTATAATTAATTAGATTTTTCACATTATCATTTACAGTCGGAGGATCATGGATGTCCGCATGCATATCATTCAACTGATTATTATTATAATATTATAATTATAATATTATATTGATCTCTCTCGCGCGCACACACACACACACACACACACACACACACACACACACACACACATACACACACACACACACACACACACACACACACGGGGGGATTGTGTTTTATCTATCTATAAACATAGGCTATCTACTGTCTTTCAACTTTTGCTATGAGGTTCATCGATAGGCCTACATGAACGCAATAAACCAATTGAAATGATTCCCTCAAATAAATCTAATCTATATGCCATTGGTTTATCGATTCAGAACGCAGCAAACCAATCACAAAACACGTGCAACATATTGCATAAATAAAGGTATGATTCACGGTGCCCATGTTTCAACAATCAACATAGCTACCGACCGACACACACACACACACACACACACACACACACACACACACACACACACACCCACACACACCCACACACACACATGACGACCGGCACATGACAGGTCGGATCAGGGATGTCCGCGCGCATGCATATCGATATCATACAACTGATATAATATAAATTATTGATCTCTCTCTCGCGCGCACACACACACACACACACACACACACACACACACACACACACACACACACACACACACACACACACACACACACACACACACACACACACACACACACACACACGTGTCCCCGTGTCGGGCGCTCAATATCACACACACACACACACACACACACACACACACACACACACACACACATACGACGACCGGCTGAGAGCGGGCGTCTCCGCCCCTCTTCTCGGCGAATGTTTGGCCACTTTGGGGGAAAACTCCGACACCGGTTGGAACTATATTGTTTAATTGTTTTTCCATCTATCGATCTATATCTGCTAATTCATCAGCCGTGTGTGTGTGTGCACTGTTTAGTCCACATTCAGCGACGGACAGCGCCGTTCTGGACTGGGCAGTAGTCCGCAACTCCGCATGAATGGCTTCGATGAGAACCGGGGCGGGGGCGTGAATGCAGGAACTATTCTCCCCAGAAAAAGTATCAATCCACTGGGAACACGGAACACAACCTGTTTTCACCGCTTCGACAACTTGTTTCTCATATAAACTTTAATTTCTATCGATAAAATCGGCTATGGAGATGCCAAATATCCTTTCATATTTCATATAAAGCCCATATTTAAAAAGTATATTTTTTTATTCGGAGAATCGCAGTGGACAGCTTTTGCAGGGCCTTTTCCTTTTGTGAAATGATCTCAACTCCGCCCCCTCAAACCACGCTGTGCTCTGATTGGCTACACGCAGCTTTGAAAAGCTCCAGCGTTCAGCTCCAGCTTTCAAGTTGAGTTTTGGTGAGCATGAAAGCAAAGCAAAAAAAAAAAAGCTGTTCATTCCAAGCTTCAAAGCTCAAAAGCTGCTCTGCATAGAGATAACATGGGACCACGAAGCCAAAGCAGAAGCTAGCTTGGCCGGTGGAAACGGGGCTTTACATGAATGGATTGAGAGTTCCTCTTCCAACTGTGTTAAAACATGTTCAAACCTTTAACAGTTAACATAGTAAAGGTTAACATAGTAAACGTTTTACCAACCTGCACTGTGTAGTTTGATTGGTTGTAAAACCATTTCCAGTAGTTTGCGTTGGCGGTCAGTTTCTTGCTTGATGTGGAAAGCTTCATCCTCATACTCTCTTAGAATTCTTCCAACAGCCCCAAATATCTCTTCAGCAGCAGCAGATAGTCTCTGGTTGACCAAGGACTTCAATGTTTGTAGTAAAGCCATAACTCAAAACTTGCCCAAATAAACGCTTCAGAAAGGAGAAGTTCAGCTCTTAACAACTAGCAGAGTTAAAGTGACTCCAAGCAGAACAAACTCTTGTTAAATACTAAAAGAGGGCCCTGATGCTCCAATCAGATTGAGGGGGGGCGGGACACACCAACAATAGAACAAAACTGGCCAATCACTGCTCCCAACAACAAGGCAACTCAATGTTTTATATCAAACATTATACTATGATGATCAGATTAAGTAAAACATAATAAAGTTAAAGCTGCATTATGTCACGTTCCTATTTTACCCTGAATTTGAACCTTGTTGCCGTAATTGAACATTTAAATAATTAAATATCAATGAAAGGAAGAAGCAAAAATGCATGTTTTTAACTGTATAAATGTCTGTAAATAACAGTTGTTGCAGAGCTGCACTTTTCAGGGAGTTTGTTTCGGAACTCAATTCTACGTTTTTGTTCTAGGGTCATAGTAGTTTCAACATACATACTGTACATGTAGTTTTAACATGTTATGTACATGTAGTTTTAACATGTTATCTGCATGTAGTTTTAACATTGTCTCTACGTGTAGTTTAACATGCCCTGGTGAAATAACTTTCTGTATATGGCAGTATACTAGGAGGTAATTAGGCGTGGACAGAAAATCTATTCATGTCACACGTTTAAACATGCATGTGTGAGATGTCTATTTGGCCATGAGAGAATTAATTTGTTCTAAATAATTTGAATGCAAATGATTCCCAATCCTGGCTACATGCATGTTCCACTCCATTCACACTATACTGTAGGAGTAGGCTATATGCACTCTACTTATCACACTAAAAGGATCACATGCAAATTATTGGTTGGTCGATCCATTCAGCAATAGGGTTACACACCCTAACCAATTATCACCTGTCTGTTAACAACAATGGGACAGGCATCCCCCAAATCATTCCACAATATTCACAACCTCTGTCTTCTATAAACGCTTTTAATATGTATATTTGTTTAAAAAAAACATGATTTCGAAAACACAGGACATGATAAGTCCAAAGTGCCTAGGGACTCTGCAAGGCAGGGGCGTCCTACTCCCTGAGCCAGGCTTGCACTTGACCGCATACCTAAAGATGGAAGACTTGAGCACTGTGATGTTGAGACAGCTGGACAGACACTTCACAGGGGTTGTCAAGTGGGGTCCTACTTTCACCAACGTTTTGCTGATTTAACCCCACGACGTCTCCAGTAGTCTCAGCAGTGCATGCTGGCGTCCCAGAAGCACCCCCCTCTGCATCTGCCCAGCCTGCTTATTGGGGAGACCAGCTAGGGTCTTTCCTTTTCAGCCAGAGCCACTGGCTACTCCACTCTGCCAGTCTGGATAGCTCCTTGATGGCCCGACGTAGGATCCATTCAGCAATAGGGTTACACACCCTAACCCATTATCACCTTTCTGTTAACAATGGGACAGACAACCCCCAAAACTTTCCACAATATTCACAACCTCTGTCTTCTATAAACACTTTTAACATGTATATGTAGTGAGTTGAGCTTTCCTAGACATGTGATGTGACTCCCCAATCACCCATATTCAGGACAGCTGTGACACCTGGCTGCTGACTGAATAAAGGGGAGCCACACCCGGCCATCAGAGTAGCTGGCTGGCTTGTTGTGGTTGCCTGGTGGTGTGTTGGGTCTAGGTGCAACAAGAGACTCATTGATGGTATGCAGTATGCACGGTTTCATGTGTTTTGATAAATGTATGTTTTGAGCAAAATATGAATGTTCCTTAACTCTTGCAGGGCAGGCATTGACAGTGGGAATCCCAGCTTCCCTGGGATAGGCTGCTTCTTCCCCCCACATGTCGTAGGCTTAAGGCCTTGTCTGCCCATCAACTGCTGATGGTTCAGTGGCATGGCGCCTCGAGTCATGGCCTCGTATGCTGACTGCATGCGGCGCACTTCGGCTCCGGTTCGGTGTCATGCGGCGTTTATGGACCAGAGCATGACGTCATGGCCTAGTGTGGCCCTCTTAATTTGAGGTAAAGAGCTGCCTATTGTATTTGTATGTTTTAAATTGTAATAAGTATTGGTTATTAATATTGTCCTTTTGTTTTATTAGGAGGAGCTCTTTAACCTCTGCTGTTTTTGTCCCTATTTTGGTTATCTCATTAGTTTTGTTTATTTTTTTTGTGATTTCCATTAGTAGTTCCTCATAATGTGTACATTTGGCCCCAGCCGTGCCAGTATAGCAGGTGGTTCAGATAGTAGTCTGACAGGTGGGATGATCACGGGTCGTAGGCTGTGTTTGGGAGTTAGTATAGTCTGCATGCTTATTCCCAGTTTTATTGTGAGTGTTTAACAGTATCTCTTGTCTTGCAGTGATTGAAGAGTGACGTGTCTTGCTGTGTGTGGGCTATTTGGTGGCGGTTAGACATTTCTCTCCCCTCACTCCCTGTGTCAGGACACCCTTTAAAACCCCTGCTACTGGTATAGTATTAGTATAGCACATGGGCCCCTAACTGTCATTCATAATCCCTTTTTGATATTGACCTTTTTGTAATGGTCATTTTAATTAGTATTTTGTAATTGTTAACTAAATGCATTCCTAACCCATGATCTTTCAGTGAATTCAAGTCTTATGTATTTAATTCTGTTTTGAGTTATGAATAAAACAATATATATTTCAACTGGAACTGCACGTCTTGCAACCTGTATTGTACATGTATTCTCTGGGTGGAATTCCCATAGTGGCGTAGTCTGGCTCTGTTTCCGGGCCTTAGTGCCCAGGTTACATATATTTGTTTAAAAAAAACACATACAAACGAGACAAAGACATACTTTACAAACACTCTAACAAGTTAGATACTGATGGAATGCCCATAGCCTACCACCAGACATAATGGCATCATTCATATTATTACTGGTATTGTACAGTAGCATCATGCTTATTGTAGCCTACATGTAAACCACACACAATTCTTGCTTGCCTCTTGAAGAGGGCGGTCGCTCTATTTTCTCTCTCCCTCCCTGTCTGTACTCCCTGCTCAGAGCGTCTTTCTACACTGTCTCTTCGAAACCCCTGAAACTATCAAAACATGGAACTAATCATGGAATTAGTGTGCTGGTCTCTGTACGTGATGGACAACATTTTTTTCTCATGTAAATTGGGTTCTGGAGAGCCTGCTCAATACCCTGATGGATCTTCCCCCGACTATCAGCGTAGAAGAGGCACTATTTGGATTTATGGTGACACGATTTCTGCTGATTGGGCTGTGCATTGGTCTTGCGTACCGAAGAATTGGAAAAATGGCAACGCTGAACAGAGCCCCTATGCTGCCTGCCATAATAGACTCGTTGCCTTGAAGCAGAGATTGTTGGGCAGGGCACTTTGGGAGATGCATCAGAAGATGGACACGATCTTGGACCAGGTCAGCGCCCGAGTGTCATGACTGACAGAGAGCCATAACGGACATAGAGGAGAAATAGCCATATTGCTATCCCTCGCTCTAAACATGAATCTGGATTTCCCCCCCCCCAATTGACAATCTCCACAAGAAGAGACAGCGTAAGACAAGATCCTCTGCCCCCCCCCCCCCCCCCCACCTCAACCCCCACCCTCCCTGACACCTGTTGTGTCTTCGTCTGGGCCGTGTTCGTCTCCACTGAACCCGCCATGATAACGCAGGACAATGAGGCAACGTGACATGACCTTGGGGAGATATGCCAGGAACACACTTACACAAACACATGGGAAATGAACTTTCCACCCAACTGTTCTCATGGACACACATGTCTTTACACACAGCCGCCTTCTACCCCCCCCCCCCCCCCCACCCCCCCCCTGCAGCTTAGGCCCGGGTGTAAACATTTTTTTTTCCTGCCTTCAGACAGCCCCTCCCATTGTAGGCCGTGTGGTGAGGTCCCTTTTCGTTCAGGTCCGTTCCCACGGAAGGGGGACTACACAATTTTTTCTCCATAAAAGAGATTTATAGGTAGACAGTCTAAATAAAAAAGTTCTACTCGTCCGACGCTGCAGTTATTTTATAATCCGCGATCAAAAACGGGACTATTTCTTACAAGGCGTAATAATATGTGCAAGGGAAGTGGTGTGGTTTTGGTCACGTGGACCAATCGCGTAGCCGCTTTATTCCCTTGAGTATGCGCGTAACGTCTTCGTATGCGGAAGAACTTTTTGTTGTCCATAGCAACCTAGCAACTCACTGTTGCGACGCTGTTTTCATTCTCTAAACTGGGAAAATGGGAAAGAGCCGTTGTGCGATTGACTGTACAAACAGATTAAAAAAGAACTCGGAGCTATCCTTTTACAGACTGCCGAAATGTAAAGAAAAAAGAAGTAAATGGATCGCTGCACTTCGCCGATGTAGTCATGTTTCAGGGCTACATGGATTTGGGGGTGCCACTTTCACTTTGTGTCAGGTATGTTGCTTTTTTTGTAAAACCATACGTTCAATGTAAAAGGGCCTTTTCACACAATGTCCCGTTTTAAACGAACCTAACGGAGTTCTCTTCTTGTGGACCAATTAGTGGATTAACATAGTCCGTTACCCCGGAAAGAGATCTGGTCAGGAGTAATTACTCATCAACATGTTACGTGAGTCCGTGGAAAGACTTAAATGTTAATGTTCTTATTGATCAACACACCCTGCAGTTACTGAATGTTAAGTCTCCATGGTTTCCCTCAGAATATCGTATGACACTGATTTATATGACACATTAAGAGTCCACTGATAACCACTACAGTGGTTTAATATCAAACTTTTTTTGTTTGTTTTTTTCAAGGACCCACATAACGTTTGATTGTTATTGCACAAATGGACTTACTCTGAGAGTGTACGAATGGAACCAAATGGACCCATAGTGTCAGAGTTACAGACCTGCATGTGTCCATTTGTACACTCAGGCTGTAAGGGTCCATTTGGTTCCATCTCTCAGAGTTACAGACCTGTAAGGTCCATTTGGTTCCTAAGAAGGGTCCATTTGGGGTCCAATGGGGTCCATTGGTTCCATTTGTACACAGTTACAGACATGCAGGCTAATCCTCTCTCACTCTAATGCCAGACTGGCATTAGAGTGAGACACTGGCATTTCCAGTGTGTGCCAGTGGTCACCCTTAGCACCCGTGGTTAAAGCTGCCTACCCCTGCTCTACAGTCTACACCAACAATGTTGTGAGCTTGTAGATCTGCTATTTTCTGCAAATGTTCCCTCCAGAATAGGGATGCTATTGTTCCAGTGGTTAATGTAAAAAAATAATCTCACAATGATTTGGCAGCCCCGTCCCGGATGAGTTTGTTTTGAGGCTGATGTCTGAAACAGGACATATGTGAAAACACCCCATATATGTAAACAAATTAATATCATATTTCTAGTAAATGTTTTTGTTGTTTTTGTTATTTAAGGGGAAAAGAGTGATGATCCTCTACATCCTGACTACGTGCCAAGGTTATTTGGTTTCACCTCCATCACTGATCGAAGTACAGCAGAGGTACAGACTGTTGTTGAAGTCCCAGGCATTGGGGTCCAGACAGAGGAAACACAAAATGACATTGCCTCATTACATGAACAGATTAAATCTTTAAATGCTGAATGTCAATCACTTAGGGATAAAGTCAACAAATTAGAAAGTGAGTTGAAACATCGTACTCTTGATCCTTCAGAATTTGATGACAGCAAAATGAAATTCTTCACAGGACTTTCATGTTGTTGTTCAATTTTGTGTCACCAAGTTTACCACCTCCTGCAAAACAGTCACTTAGTGATACTCAGAGACTTCTGCTTACACTGAGGAAGCTGCGCCTCAATCTGTCTGAGGAACTTTTAGGTTACCTCTTTGGCATTCTTTGAGTCAACTGAGGTAAGCCAAGCAGGTTCATCTTGGCAGCAGTTTTAACCTTGACCAGTCAACTTTCAACACACTGAGCAAATATGTGTGCTACCTGTATGGCCAATCATCTGCCAAAAACGTGAATGATGCAAGGTACAAATCATTCTGTACGGCATCATCAGCTTTGCCAGAACTGTACATTCCCCCAACAAGTGATGCTCTCCACCAACATTGCAAAAGGGCAAACTACCAAGCAGCAGTGATGAGACGTTCTCTGACTAGTAGGATGTGTGCTCCTTCACCCATTGGCAGTGGATGGGTCATGGAGGATGGGGAGTTAACAGTACAATGGATGACTAGAAATCCTGCCCCTGATAGTGTGTTGCAGGTAGTCCACTGTAATTGCAAAAAAAGCAAATGTGAGACTGAAAGATGTTCATGTATGTCTGCAAAACTGTTTTGCACTGATTTATGTCACTGCCAGGACTGTGAAAATGTGTCAAAGGAAACAGAAGAAAGAGGTAGGCCTACATGGGATGATGACTCTGATGAAAGTGATAGGGATGAGTAACCCAACATGTTACCATGTAGGCCTACTACTTTTTTTTCCCAACAATTATTATGCATTTGTATGTTATTTTGTATTTTCAATTTTCATATATTTCCTTGGCCGGGGGGGTGGATGTACAGATGACAGATGCTGTGACCCTTTGCTGTGACCCACTTGTAAATAAATAAATGTTTCATACCATATGTTGTAATAATTCTGACCTCTACTACTTTAATTCTTAGTCTTGTCCATTTGTTGCATTATTCCAATTTAGGGGGCGTGGTAACATTTTGATAGATTTTCTGCCATGTTGGTCCAAGGTGCCCTGATTTTCTTTTCTACCTTTCATTACACATTAGGATGAGACATTTTCTATGTATGAAACATAAGCTCTTGACACAATTTACTGTGTAGGTTTCATTGTACTGTGTGGCAAACACTTAAGTTGAAGCATATTCTTTAACAAATATGCTACATTTCATGATATAAATTCACATATGAGTAAACTAAAGGCACCAATACTTATGTCAGATGTTATGTATATGCATTTGACATTTGAGAAAAAAAAATTGTTGCCAAAAACACATTTTACAAGCAAAAACAGCAGCACACGATTTTCGTTTTTTGGTTATAAACTGTTTATACATTTATGGCTATAAAAAAAAAACAGCAGGTTTTTATGAGTAGAACTTTTTACCCAAAGTCTAGAAGGGTATTATCTATGAAAAAATGCATTGAATGCGTAGTTCGCTTGACATGGGAACGAAACTCATTTTCTAAGCACTTTTTCATGGGTCCCAACACGGCCTATTGAGGCGTTGTGTGAAGATCAGTTTTTTTTTTTTTTTTGCAGATCCAAAAATCCAACCCCCCACCCCCCCCTCCCAAGTTCCGTGCCTACACAATGCAACTGTATGTGATATGATGTCTTCATCCCTCCCCCCCCCTCCCTCTCTGTCAATACCCCTCACCTATTCTATGTTCTCCCCCTCCCCCCATCCTTCTTTTTCTTACTTTCTTTTTCTATGATGCAAGAAAGATGTATTTGGCGCTGCACTGTGGCGACATGGACATAAGGGCTACGCTTGCATGCGGGCCCTCTGTCTAAGACAAATTTCTTCCTCGGGAGACTAATAAAGTATATCTCATCTCATCTCATCAATTGACTCAATAGTCCACCATATTAAGAGTATTGGTCAATCTGAAAATACATGTTTCGTGCATATTAACAAAATTACACAATAGTAAATGTCACCAACACATACAAAACTCTGTTTTAGTCTCCTGATTTTTGTTTGTTTGGCCAATTTAGAAATAAATACATGTATTTGTAATGGATGGTGTGAGGGCATTCCACATTCTGGTGTTCAGAACAGTAGAATGATAATAATTGTCCCATGCTTGTTCTAAATCCGGGTGCTGGCGTCATTCAGTATAGTTAGACAGCTATGAGGGTACTGAGTGCACTGTCCCCCTTTTTTGGGGGTAACAAAATTACTTAATTGCCTGGCCCTACAACAACCCACTCTGTGTCTGTCTGTCTGGCTTGTGTTAAACACAGAGCCTTCAGGCCTAGCGGTCCATTGTATCCCATTTAATGATAGAGCGTGGTCAAGTGTAAAAACAATCATTACCACGGCATCAAGGCTCGCCAAAATACATTTGGTTTGACTAAATCAACTATTCAGGAGACTATGACTAATACTCCTGCCAAATACAAAACTGTGTAGGAGTAGGCTACTTATCACACTAAAGGGATCACATGCAAAATAATACTCCTATCCACCTACTGTCCGTAATTAAAGGAGATTAAACTAATATGTTGTGAATGTGATGAGCTTTCTGTAATGAACACACATGAAGGATATGTAGCTGTCAACCCTTTATTTGTAAAATAAGACATTATGGACAGGTATGACAGAGTAAATATTTGCATTCAATGAAGACAAAATACTACAGAGAATCTAAACAAATGATCAAACTAAGTGATTAAATATGAGTTACAATTGCAAAGATAGCCTGGCATGGTCAGCCTAATATCACTGCGTGGACACACATTTTTCTTCTGGTTTGTCTGGTTTCCAGGCTACAATTGTACCACTAGTATGGATATTAATGAATGTGACATTTTAATTGCTGACGAATGTGGACAACCACTGATTCTTACAATGTTATATCAGTATCAGCAGGTCATTATACAAGTTGACAATCGTTAAAAAAAATGTTATAGTTCCAGCTAATCATGTATTATACATGATGGCTGGACAAAACTGCAGATAATTGTGTCAATAATTGTCGACACACTTTTATCTGCAACTCAACTATATTGCCTTCTTTAGGGGGGAAAAGCACCCACGATTTAACAGTTTTTTCCTCTGTGTGTCTTCATGTGTGTTTTTAGATTACCAGTATGAGTAAAGCCCTTTTTGCAAATTTTACACTCAAAGGGTTTTTCCCCTGTATGAGTCCTCATGTGTACTTTTAAATCCCCATTATGAACACAGCCCTTGCCACAAACTGTACACATAGCGGGCCTTTCCCCTGTATGAGTCATCATATGTAATTTTAGATTACTCATTTTACTACATTCTTTGCCACACACTGTACATGTAAAGGGCCTTTCCCCTGTATGAGTCATTATGTGTGCTTTTAGATGACTATTTTGACTAAAGCCTGTGCCACAAACTGTACACGTAAAGGGTCTTTCCCCTGTGTGAGTCATCATGTGTGTTTCTAGATTACCAGTCTGAGTAAAGCCCCTTTTGCAAATTTTACACTCAAATGGTTTTTCCCCTGTATGAGTCCTCATGTGTATTTTTAACTCCCCAGTGTGACGGCAGCCCTTGCCACAAACGGTACACGTAAAAGGCTTTTCCCCTGTGTGATTAATCATGTGTAATTTTAGATTATATTTCCGACTAAAGCCTGTGCCACACACTGTGCAAGCAAATGGCTTTTCCCCTGAATGAATTATTGCATGCTTATTCAGATTTCCCTTTAGGGTAAACATTTTGCCACAATCTGCACAGCTAAAACATTTCTTACCTGTGTGACTCCTCATGGAGTGACTTTCTTTTGATGATTTGAGGTCATGGGGCAGCTTGTTGCTCAAAGACAAACTATTTCCTCCCATGTGTTGTGTATTGTGCGATTTCAGTCTGTTTAAACTAGACTGGTCATCCATGGTCTCACCCCACTCATCACTGTCTTCAGTGATGTCAGATTCAGAACAGTGTGAAGAGAGGAGCTGACCATCACTAGTTGGTTGTGATGTTCCACAGTCCTCTACATCAGCTTGTGTTTCCATGCTTTTAGATGAGGTGCTGGCTACAGGTTCTGTTAGCATGTTGTCATCATCTTCATGTTTCACTAATAGTAATGTCTCTGTTGATCCACCATCCTCATCTGATCTTTGAAGTAGCTCATCATGTTCCTCTTTAATCTGTGGATACTCTGGTTCCTCTTTGATAAGACTGGAGGTTCTCTCCTCTTGTTCTCCTTTAATGTGTAGAGACTCTGGTTCATCTTTGATAAGACTGGAGGTTATCTCCTCCTGTTCTTTTTTAATCTGTGGAGAAACTGGTTCCTCCTGGACCAGACTGGAGGTTCTCTCCTGCTGCTGCTCAGGGAATACCTCGTCTTTACACACAAGGGGGTGTATGGAGTCTAGACAGAAGATACAGAGGAGAAACACATCATTACATGTTTGAACATGAACTCTTGCTGTTAGTTCCATACCTGCCCTAATGATGTTTTGATTTCAGTGTGAAGTGTCATGCAAATTATTTTCTTACTTCAACAATGCTTCATTTCTAAAACAAGCATCTCCTTGCTTCTCAAATGTAAATTATCATTTGCTATACAACCCTTGCCTTAATTGCTATCAGATGTATTCTATGTTATTTTAGAGTGCAACACATTTAATGAGTTAGCTTACTTTAAACAGTCTATGATTATTCATGGACAACATTTAAAATAAATTATTCCTTACTACTTGATTCGGTTGTTAATGCTAGTCACACTAACATGAATGGGGGAAAATACAACTAGAATACTATTGACTATTATCAATGCAACATTTTCACCAGTTCCTCTTTATTCTAAATAGTCACAATTGCCATTTAAGATATAATGGTGAAAATAGTAATAGTAGTGAAGGTTTTACCAACCTGCTCTGTGTAGTTTGACGATTGGTTGTAAAACCATATCCAGTAGTCTGCGTTGGCGGTCAGTTTCTTGCTTGATGTGGAAAGCTTCATCCTCGTACTCTGTTAGAATTCTTCCAACGACCCCAAATATCTCTTCAGCAGCAGCAGATAGTCTCTGGTTGACCAAAGACTTCAATGTTTGTAGTAAAGCCATAACTCAAAACCTGCCCAAACAAACTGATACGAGATCTATTTTTAAAGAGAGAAAATCTAAAGTACTAAAGTACTAAAGTAGAACCAGAACGAAATGCTTCAGTTAGTGTAGAAAGAGAAGTTCAGCTCTTAACAACTAGCAGAGATTAAAGTGACTCCAAGCAGAAGAAACTCTTGTTAAATACTAACAGAGGGCCCTGATGGTCCAATCAGAGTGAGGGGGCAGGACACAAAACTGGCCAATCACTGCTCCCAACAACAAGGCAATTCAATGAGTTTTATATCAAACATTAAGCAAATGAAACATATCAGATTCAGTAAAACAAATAAAAATAAAGTAAAAGCTGCATTATGTAACTTTCCTATTCTACCCTGTATTTTACCCTTGTTGCCTTAATTGAAAACATATTCAGGACACAGAGCAAAATGGAACAAATTTAAATAAATTAAATGTCAGTGTAGAATAATAATGACACAATCTCAATGAAAGGCAGCAGCAAACAGGCATGCATGTTTTTAGCTGTGATACAAATATCAGAGTTGTTGCAGTGACAGGAGGGGTCTCTGGGGCTGACACTGTCTGATGATCTATATGAGCAATTTAACTTGTCTATGTATTACTCTACTCTACAACGAATACCAATGGAACACAAACCTGTTGCCCTGATATAAAAAACTGATATAAAACCACCACCCAACCAGTCTGCCCTGCAGTGCAGCTCAACTTACTGGTTATACAAGTAAAATGAACAGCTGCTTGCTTGTGTTGCTGTTATTTGTTATAAATATTAAGTATCACATTTGCTTGATTGCCTGCAGACAGTTTGTGATCGATCAAAATTCAATTGTTTCGAAAATTGTGAAATCATGACAGACTGACTGGACTGACAGAGAGAGACTGAAAGAGAGAGTGGGAGAGAGAGAGAGAGAGAGAGAGAGAGAGGTCGTCGTTCCATGTGACAAATTATTTGAAATAAAACCTTTTTTTTTGTCCACACACAGTCCAACATGACACATACCTTTTCACTTCACTCGAGTGACGAGTCGTTTCGTTTGTGAGCGTTGTGCACTCAATTAGCCTACATGTGTTCAGTTGTTTTTGCTCACAACGCGTCACGCTTCAACGCATTGTGAGCTTGTAGATCTGCTCTAATTCTGCAGCGCAAGCCAGCACGGAGGAGGACAACAGGGGGGCCCACGACCGGACAGCCGGGTTTCGCTGGCCTAACCCATTATCACCTGTCCATTAACAATGGGACAGACATGCTCCTAAACATTCCACAACATTCACAACCCATGTCTTCTAACACAGTAGATAAAGGTGGAATTCCCTTATCCTACGACTAGATGCACTGGTATTGTACAGTAAAAATAAAATATAAAAACATGTTTAATTCATACCATAGGGCATTAACCAAACGTGATTTTTGATAGTCGACTCGACTACCATCAAAATCGATTCATAGTCGATTAGTCAGCGGTAAAATATGATATTTATTCCATCCAATCAAGCATTAAAACATCGCGTTCTGAAACAGCCAGCGAGTGAAGCAAAACAGAGCCGGTGAATGCACTCAATGCAGGCCGTGTGGAATAGTACTAAGAGAGTGGCGACACCTATGGGCTATAGTTCCAAACATTGGAACTGTATCCCATAGAATGAGCACTTCCGCATTCCATTGTTAAAGTGGGAGTCAACGAGAGTGTCGCCACTCTTACTAGATTACGCTGAATGCTACGGAGCCCCCTAGGGGACATTTCTAGGTAGATTATTTAAGAGATGGTGGTTTATGTTTTCTGGCATGGAAAAACATTTTAGATGTTGGCAGGAAAAAAACAAGGCTATAACATTTTTCTTTTAGGAGATGGAAATGTTTTGAAAGGGGAAAGATATTTTTTTTGGAGGGGATGACAATTTTCGAGGGGGTGACAAAAATAAATCAAGGCTGTGACTTTTTTTTTTAGGAGATGAAAATGTTTTTAAAGTGGAAAGATATGTTTTTTGGAGGGGATGACAATTTTTTTTTAGGAGATGGAAATGTTTTTAAAGTGGAAAGATATGTTTTTTGGAGGGGATGAAAATGTTTTGAAAGGGGAAAGATATATTTTTTTGAGGGGATGACAAATCTTTTTTAGGAGATGGAAATGTTTTTAAAGTGGAAAGATATGTTTTTTGGAGGGGATGAAAATGTTTTTAAAGGGGAAATATATATTTTTTGGAGGGGATGACTTTTTTTTTTGTTAAAGATGGAGTGCCACAAGTTTTGTATTTTTCCAGCTTTTCATGTGTCTATGGGGTGACAGTACTTCATTAGACACCCTGGAGTCGTTTTTATGTCCAATGGTGTAATAACTTTGTATTTAGGGTTTCTTCCTGGAGGCTGAACCCTTGACGGTCAAACGGGCCAATGAAGTAAACACGGATAGTGTGACGTAAAAATATTGCACGCACACACGCACCTCCCCCTCTATACATATTTTTTAAATACGACAACCTCTGTGGGCGGAGCTGCCTGCCACATACACACGTGTGAACTGAACAGCGCAGCCAGTTTGCTTTTGCTGCTCTGTGTGTGTCTAACTGTGTGGCAGATTTTCAAACAGTCATTTCACACATTACCAGTTCACAGCAGAGCAGACTGTTTTTCGTTAGATTGGAAGCAAGTAAATGTTCACGTCAGGTCCTCAGGAAGGAAACCACAACAAACCAGTCTTATAGCCTACCTGCTCTGCTGTATAGTTGCTCTTGTTGTTCTCAAGGAGTAGGTTGTTTCTTTTATAATCACAGTGGTCGGGCTTTGATACAGTGTAGTGTCACAGTGTGCATTCTTGTTGGCTGTTGTAGTCAATATGTATGTAGGTCCTAATACTTATACGAGGCTGTAAAGTCAAGAATTAGAAGTATGTTGTGTCGCGCTGGATGTCATGTTGCCATGTCTGGCTATTACAAGCGACTTGGGCTTGTTTTCATATAAGTAACTTTCAGGGGAGATGTGGTTGACTTGACCAATGATTCATGTGAAGGACCCTCAGATTAATATGTTGTTAAAAGGATTGGTGTTGTTGAAACGTTTTCATAAATATTCACGGCAATTTCTGTGACTTATTTTTGTGGACCTGGCCACTTGTTTCTTTAAATCTGGCGACTTTTGCTGAAACTCAACGCAGTCAGATAAAGGACAGTTTTAATGCCAGGGTGCTTAGCTGGAGGAAATCAATAGCCTACAATATATTGTAGGCTAAATGATCTATCAAACTAATTGTTTCTGCTGTTAAACTATGATCGAATTGGATGATGAGCTGAGCTGATTGCGACAATAGGGTCAATATAATTGGAGGAAATAAATAAATTATTATAAAAAATCAGAAAAAACAGATCTGATATGGTATGGATGCATGGATTATATGCCTATACATGGATGGTGGCAGTATAAGTGCATAATGGTGCCTATACGATATCTCAGAAATATTGGAAGTGTTCACTTCTAACATTCACAAAAACATGAGTTTTTGTTACATTACAGACACCATTTTGCCATTTTGTAAACAAAAGGGCAGAGCCATGGGCTGTCCTTTTATAAGGAGGGGGAGGGACTAGGACAAGTGGGTGGTCTTAAAGGAGGAGGCGGAGGGACTGGATTAGGTGGGTGGTGCTATGGTTAAACTCACGCATACCTAATGAACTGGTGGGTGTGTCCACATAAAACCATCATTTTAACAAATACTGTACACTTTTTTGAAAAAATTATACCTCATATACACCTAAATACACCTGATGATCATGTTTAAGTGTGGAAAAAAATCACGGCACTCCATCTTTAAAGTTTTTTTTTTTTTCACTTCCAAGTTTTCTTTTCAAACTAAAAAAAAAAAAAAAAGTCATCCCCTCCAAAAAACATTTTCATCTCCTAAAAAAAACACCTCTTTTTCCAAATGGCTATAAATAGAACAACAACAGAAGCACATGGCTACTTGACCCCCAGTGACTCCCAAATGGTAACTCTGTCATTCCTCTACCGTTTTGGACGGGGGTGGGCTCATTTGAATCTGTTGAGTCTTTGGGGGTCTCAAGGTTCGGGGACCCCCAGGGACCCCCAAATTGTAACTCTGTCATTCCTCTACCGTTTTGGACGGGGGTGGGCTCATTTGAATCGTGTCGCCCCCCTGGGGGCGTCTTTGGGGGTCTCAAGGTTCGGGGACCCCCAGGGACCCCCAGGGACCCCCAAATGGTAACTCTGTCATTCCTCTACCGTTTTGGACGGGGGTGGGCTCATTTGAATCGTGTCGCCCCCCTGGGGGCGTCTTTGGGGGTCTCAAGGTTCGGGGACCCCCAGGGACCCCCAGGGAACCCCAAATGGTAACTCTGTCATTTCTCTACCGTTTTGGACGGGGGTGGGCTCATTTGAATCGTGTCGCCCCCCCGGGGGCGTCTTTGGGGGTCTCAAGGTTCGGGGACCCCCAGGGACCCCCAAATGGTAACTCTGTCATTTCTCTACCGTTTTGGACGGGGGTGGGCTCATTTGAAATGTGTCGCCCCCCTGGGGGCGTCTTTGGGGGTCTCAAGGTTCGGGGACCCCCAGGGACCCCTAAATGGTAACTCTGTCATTTCTCTACCGTTTTGGATGGGGGTGGGCTCATTTGAAATGTGTCGCCCCCCTGGGGGCGTCTTTGGGGGTCTCAAGGTTCGGGGACCCCCAGGGACCCCCAAATGGTAACTCTGTCATTTCTCTACCGTTTTGGACGGGGGTGGGCTCATTTGAATCGTGTCGCCCCCCTGGGGGCGTCTTTGGGGGTCTCAAGGTTCGGGGACCCCCAGGGACCCCTAAATGGTAACCCTGTCATTTCTCTACCGTTTTGGACGGGGGTGGGCTCATTTGAATCGTGTCACCCCCCTGGGGGCGTCTTTGGGGGTCCCTGGGGGTCCACGAGTTTGAAACTCATGCGAACGAGTTTGAAAATAAAATGTTGAAGAAGAGGAGAAAATATTCATCTAGCAGCACCAAAAAAAATCACCTCTCTTTACACCGGTGGACGATACATTTTATTTTGAAGGACAGGCCTTCCGCTCAAGGAGTTCCGGGAACTTAATGAACTGTGATAGGTATATAGAGGAAACAATTTACATAAAAGCATTTATCATGAAACATGCGTAAGCTAAGAAAGTAACAGTGGAATATCTATATAATGAAACTATACATACACTATACATATAAACTATACATATTTACTACTATGCTATACATATGTACATGCATGCATGCTATGACTATATACGATACAATTATAGTGCTGTCTACATAACATGCTATAAGTCTGTGTCAAATGCTATCTAAGCCAACAGAAATGCTATCTAAGGGTTTAGGGTAAGTGCTATGGGCCATGATGGAGTCTGAAAAGGTGAGTTTTCAGGCTACGGCGGAAGATTGGGAGTGATGCTGCAGTTCTGACTGCAATGGGAAGTGCATTCCACAGTTTTGGAGCCTGAAGGGAAAGAACACAACTGAACCCACCTCACCCCTGCCCACTTTGACAGGCTGGGATGGCTTAGGGTCGACGACAGAGTACAGCATCTTGCAATGGGTCTGGTCCACAAGATTCGATACACCACCAAGATACCCATGTACCTGTCTAAATACTTCCTTAATGTAAACGAAGTCCACACCCACAACACCAGAGGGAGTGCAACAAACCATGTGCAACCCAGATTGGGCACAAACAATTAAGGGACTAAATTCTTTTCACTCCTATGCCACCAAAATGTGGAACGCCCTACCAACAGTCATTAAGACATGTGAATCCCTTGACTCCTTCAAAACCGCTCTCAAAGGGCACCTACGGATGGCTGCAATTCGAAACTGGCCTCTGTAAAATCTGATTTTTATACACTACAAACCTGAGTAGTAGGATATAAATAACACTAGAAAATTGAAATGATGTTACATACTCTTGTACAGTAGGTGGCGGTATGCATCTTTATGTTGGTTGCGATCCGCAATAAAACTCAGAGAAGAAGAAGAAGAAGAATAAGAGTTCCGGGAACTTCCCGCGTAACACGTCACTTCCTTCCAGTCCAACAGTCAGTAGTAGTACTTAGTAGTAGTAGTACTACGTCATTGAGTGCAGTTTACCAGTCTGTTAGAGCGAATACTAACTTTCAAGGGCAAAAACACAGAGGCTGGGTGTTATGGCCAACGGAAACAAAACAATTCATATCAAGACACTGGCTAGGGGAGAGGTGTTACTGTCAGTGGGACAGAGGGACATCAAATGTCAGTCACAGGGCAATTCATAATCCATGATTCTTCAAGACCATAGGGAACACCGGGTCATAGATCACATAAGAACCGTCATCCACCAAAATAACAGATCTACAAAAGAAAAATACCTAACAGACGCCCCCAGAGGGGCGACACGATTCAAATGAGCCCACCCCCGTCCAAAACGGTAGAGAAATGACAGAGTTACCATTTGGGGGTCCCTGGGGGTCCCCGAACGTTGAGACCCCCAAAGACGCCCCCAGGGGTGCGACACGATTCAAATGAGCCCACCCCCGTCCAAAACGGTAGAGAAATGACAGAGTTACCATTTGGGGGTCCCTGGGGGTCCCCGAACCTTGAGACCCCCAAAGACGCCCCCAGGGGGGCGACACATTTCAAATGAGCCCACCCCCGTCCAAAACGGTAGAGAAATGACAGAGTTACCATTTGGGGGTCCCTGGGGGTCGCCGAACCGTGAGACCCCCAAAGACGCCCCCAGGGGGGCGACACGATTCAAATGAGCCCACCCCCGTCCAAAACGGTAGAGAAATGACAGAGTTACCATTTGGGGGTCCCTGGGGGTCCCCGAACCTTGAGACCCCCAAAGACGCCCCCAGGGGGGCGACACGATTCAAATGAGCCCACCCCCGTCCAAAACGGTAGAGAAATGACAGAGTTACCATTTGGGGGTCCCTGGGGGTCCCTGGGGGTCCCCGAACCTTGAGACCCCCAAAGACGCCCCCAGGGGGGCGACACATTTCAAATGAGCCCACCCCCATCCAAAACGGTAGAGAAATGACAGAGTTACCATTTAGGGGTCCCTGGGGGTCCCCGAACCTTGAGACCCCCAAAGACGCCCCCAGGGGGGCGACACATTTCAAATGAGCCCACCCCCGTCCAAAACGGTAGAGAAATGACAGAGTTACCATTTGGGGGTCCCTGGGGGTCCCCGAACCTTGAGACCCCCAAAGACGCCCCCGGGGGGGCGACACGATTCAAATGAGCCCACCCCGTCCAAAACGGTAGAGAAATGACAGAGTTACCATTTGGGGGTCCCTGGGGGTCCCCGAACCTTGAGACCCCCAAAGACGCCCCCAGGGGGGCGACACGATTCAAATGAGCCCACCCCCGTCCAAAACGGTAGAGGAATGACAGAGTTACCATTTAGGGGTCCCTGGGGGTCCCTGGGGGTCCCCGAACCTTGAGACCCCCAAAGACGCCCCCAGGGGGGCGACACGATTCAAATGAGCCCACCCCCGTCCAAAACGGTAGAGGAATGACAGAGTTACCATTTGGGGGTCCCTGGGGGTCCCTGGGGGTCCCCGAACCTTGAGACCCCCAAAGACGCCCCCAGGGGGGCGACACGATTCAAATGAGCCCACCCCCGTCCAAAACGGTAGAGGAATGACAGAGTTACAATTTGGGGGTCCCTGGGGGTCCCTGGGGGTCCCCGAACCTTGAGACCCCCAAAGACGCCCCCAGGGGGGCGACACGATTCAAATGAGCCCACCCCCGTCCAAAACGGTAGAGGAATGACAGAGTTACCATTTGGGAGTCACTGGGGGTCAAGTAGCCATGTGCTTCTGTTGTTGTTCTATTTATAGCCATTTGGAAAAAGAGGTGTTTTTTTTTAGGAGATGAAAATGTTTTTTGGAGGGGATGACTTTTTTTTTTTTCAAAGTTTTTTTTTTTTTTCAAAGTTTTTTTTTTTTCAAAGTTTGAAAAGAAAACTTGGAAGTAAAAAAAAAAAAAACTTTAACAAAAAAAAAAGTCATCCCCTCCAAAAAATATATATTTCCCCTTTAAAAACATTTTCATCTCCTAAAAAAGATTTGTCATCCCCTCAAAAAAATATATCTTTCCCCTTTCAAAACATTTTCATCCCCTCCAAAAAACATATCTTTCCACTTTAAAAACATTTCCATCTCCTAAAAGAAAATTGTCATCCCCTCCAAAAAACATATCTTTCCACTTTAAAAACATTTTCATCTCCTAAAAAAAAAAGTCACAGCCTTGATTTATTTTTGTCACCCCCTCGAAAATTGTCCTCCCCTCCAAAAAAAATATCTTTCCCCTTTCAAAACATTTCCATCTCCTAAAAGAAAAATGTTATAGCCTTGTTTTTTTCCTGCCAACATCTAAAATGTTTTTCCATACCAGAAAACATAAACCACCATCTCTTAAATAATCTACCTAGAAATGTCCCCTAGGGGGCTCCGTAGAATGCCGCTCTGGTTGGCCGAAATTAGCTCAGCTGTTTCAAGTCAAAGTTGCAAGTCCACAATGACTCACGGATGGACGCGTTGTGAGCTTGTAGATCTGCTATGTTTGATGCGCAAGACCGTTCTACGGATAAGCATAGCATGTTACGTTGTTCACAATGTTTTGGAGTGGAGACTGAAGCGGGGAGGAGGCGAAGGAATGAACCTTGCAATGTTTTTCATACAACCATAAATGTTCAACAACAAGTTACAACAACAGTTCCTTTGGGTTTTTAGAAGGAGCTACAAGCTAGGGGGAGGTTTGCTAGCTAGCAGGCTGCCAGGCTATGAATCAGATGATCAACTACTTAACTCCATCGTGAGTCTTTTGCGACTATTAGAACTATGATCGTGCGGCATAGCTGTTTGTTTTTAATAATGCCACACGCGGCACGCCTGGACTTTTGTTGGATAAGCATGAAGAAACATGAAATCACGGCAAGAGCTACTGTAGTTTGACTGTCACCAAACTGGATAATATTGGGCAGAGCGAGGAGGAACTCCTGCTATACTTTACTGTACCGGATGACGACGACACGTCTCCAATCTAACTTGTTGAACAAACTACAGTAATAAACTCACCAATAGTAAAAGAATTTACACACTGCAGTTGTCCCCATTGATCTTATGAGCCTATGAGGCATATCGCATATGCTTTTCCCAAAGAAAATCTGTCTTGAATGCTGCTAGTGCCACAGCCGCCCACCGCACCTACACGAGTGAGGATGACGGCAAAACCCACGTACAGTAGGCTTGTATATGATATGAAAACAATCAGCCAAGAATGGATTAGTACTGAAGTTGGCGAACTACCAACAAAACAACCGAGCTCACAGCTGCATGACTGCATGTCTGCTGTAGAAAAGCAAAAAAAAAAAAAAAAATCATAAAGAATATTAAAAATTAATATTAGCGAATAATCGGATGTCAATTAACAGTGTCGACTAGTGTTTTGCTAGTCGACTAGTCGACTATTCGATTATTATGTTAATGCCCTATCATACCAATTGTCAGATAACATATAACACAACTACTATTATTTTGTCATCGTTTTAACCATCATCACAGTATGGCTAAGAGATGTGTCACCACCCTTACAGACAATTGTTAGAACATGAAGCAACTCCCAGAGGACCTCAGCAGCACAAAGTCATGTGTAGTTGTTTGAGGCAGAGCTGGGAGAGAACTCCAACTCCCAGAGGGCCTTGCAGCACAGCAGTACAGCACACAGCCAGGTGTAGTTGTTTTAGGCAGAGCTGGGAGAGAACGCCAACTCCCAGAGGGCCCTGCAGCACAGCACACAGGTGTAGGTGTTTGATACAAAGCTGGGAGAGCAAACAAATTGATTGATTGCATACTGTATTGGCAGAAATGTAAACAGTACAGGCCAGGGTACAGTCAAACAAACACGTCCAAAGGGATCACCGGAAAAAAACTCATTGCGGTCTTGTTTCCATTCAGGTCCAGACAGTACAAGGAAGGACAGAGAGCTGAGGGCTGGACGAAGCTGGACCTCAAGGACTGAACGGCAACAAGTAAGTCACTGTTTGGACATTATTATTCTCTCTTTGGGATATTTTATGTTGTCTTTGCAAACTGCCTCATGTTGGCCTATATATACCTGTCTGAGTTCATTATCTGTGGGAAAGTCAAACCTCATTTCATGTGTAACCCTGGATTCAGCCTGCTGGTTCTGCAATGCCTCACACTATCCCGCTCTGTACCTCTCATGGTGACATTACAATATGTTGTTTCTCTGCATTATATTGATTGATTGAATGACATGAAGTCTAGTCAACAACATGTTCACAGCAGTAGGAGAGCAGAGAGTGAATTACATGAAGTCTAGTCAACATCAATCCTACAGTCACTATTCTGGACATGTCATCATAGATGACAATACACACTAAATAGCAGATCTACAAGCTCACAATCACTGGTCATTTTGTCGACTGAAAGTATGACAGAAAAACAATTCTGTCCTATATTATTTTTTTTCATTTTTTCAGAGCATGCAACCAGAATGACTTTCCTTTTAGTTCTACTGGATCTATTCTCCACCCTAACATTTTAGTCTAGGTTTTATTTGTTGACGAAATTGCCAGTATATTTAGTCTTTAGTTTTAGTCATCATGTTAGTCTTCCGCAGTGAAAAACTCATTTTATTTAGGTGAGGTACACTGTTGTGTTCAGAACAGGAAGTGATGTAGGCGCATCGTTCATGCCATACGAATTTTGTATATTGCTGTTGTGTTGTCATCCATAGTGTTGTATGTTGTGTACTAATGTTCATTGTGTTGCTGTATTGCTGACAAATACTGGGGCACAAAGAACATTAAGCAAAGAAGAATGCTGCTGCCATTGCATAATTTGCACCTTTTATATTAAAATTGACATTATGCAGGAAACATGGTCTGTCTGGAAAAATACTCGTTCCACGAAAACCTAAGGCCTCACTGCTTGGGCAGAGACCAAGAAAATCTATTTTGTTCATGCTCATTGTGAGATTGCCCGAACGGCCAAGGCTCCAAAAACAGTCAGCAATGTTACTTAAGGGTTTTTATTTTCCTTTAACTCCTCCACCAACATCCAGAACAGCTTCAACAGTGTGAAACCAGAAAAATAACAAAAATACTGAGAAAAGAAATGAACACTTGAGCAAAACACTATGAACAAACCCAAACTGGATACGAGCTCTCTCAGAAGGTCCCTTGTTCATACAAGGGCCTGCAGCTCTCCCTCAGGGTTGTGTCATGGCTCACATCTCCAGGTGGAGCGAAATCCCGACCCGACGTACGACGGACGTTGTGACTGATTTTTTTTGCGTCGCGACCTATTATTTTCAGTCGCAACGTATAATATCAATTCGTCCCGTCAGAACGGACTCGTCGCGGCTATATCTACCCGTTTGCGACGTAGTAGGTTGACTATTCTTTTACGTCGCAACAGAACGGGACACGTCACGGCTATATCTACCCTTCTCGACGTAAAAGGTAATTCGTTGTGGCGTGTGTGGACTCGTCGCAACAGAACGGAACTCGTCGCGGCTATATCTACCCTTCTCGACGTAAAAGGTAATTCGTTGTGGCGTGTGTGGACTCGTCGCAACAGAACGGAACTCGTCGCGGCTATTTCTACCCGTTTGCGACGTAAAAGGTTGACTTTGTTATATGCCCGGTGCCCGGCTCTCTCTCCGCCGTCTCCAAGCGAGCCTGAGTGGTTCTCTGGGGTTCCAGCAGGCCTTTTTCCGCGCGCATCGTGCCCGGGGAAGGGCCATGCGCTGGGCCTGGCACCAGCGCATGCACCTTGTCCATGGAGCCCTTCTCCGTCCCCAGGCGACCCTGCGTTCCAGAGCTGTCACCTTTTTTTGCCCACCGAAAATAGCAGATCTACCAGCTCCTATACGGGATGGCCCGACCCGCGTCTGTGGACCCCTGGGGATCACGGTAGTCCACGGGGGTCCGTCTGTGTGTGTGTGTGTGTGTGTGTGTGTGTGTGTGTGTGTGTGTGTGTGTCCCCTTTGCACTTGCTGCGTATATAGCCTCATACTGGAAAAAAAATACTATTTTACGCACAGCGCAACGGCTATATTCAAAGCTCACCGCGCTCGTATAGCGCATTGACTGTCTGTCTGTCTGTCTGTCTGTCTGTCTGTCTGTCTGTCGGCATCTGATCTACAAGCTCACGCATCGCAGCGGACAGCGGTTGATTATATCCCCTAATGTATCAGCGAATGAAAGCAAACGTGTGTGTGTGTGTGTGTGTGTGTGTGTGTGTGTGTGTGCGCAACGCCGTTTCTATATGTCAGAAACCATTTCAAATATTTATATTTCACTATAGAACTTATGCTCCATTTGATCTAGTCTGTCTGTCTGTCGGCATCTGATCTACAAGCTCACGCATCGCAGCGGACAGCGGTTGATTATATCCCCTAATGTATCAGCGAATGAAAGCAAACGTGTGTGTGTGTGTGTGTGTGTGTGTGTGTGTGTGTGTGTGTGTGTGTGTGTGTGTCGCGTGTGCGTGCGTGCGAACTTCATGACAGTGGTGCAGCATTACATTGTATTTTGATTTGAAATAAATAATGATGAATAGATGTCTATACTGTTGCTTGTGTGTGTGTGTTATGCTATAGGGTTAGCTGGAATGTGTGCACATGTGTGCTTGTAATAAAAGTGGGTTTCCTATGTTTGCTATAAATTGTAGCTATGTCAGAACCTGGACGGACCACAGACAAGGGAATTAAATATATAACAGAGCAATCTTTATTAAAGGTAATACTCAGTGGGTTATAGCACAACAATAATAGAATGAGGCAAAAAGGTAATAAACTATAACAGGACATTTCATATATGCACAGCACTTAATGATAAAACCACTCTATAAAATACCAGCCTATTTACATGTACACATAGTGACATAATACAACAGTGTTTGGTCATGTACTTAACTAGCCGCCAGGGCGGGACCCCCCAGGGTCTGAGCTGTGACGCCGTCCAACTCCCCAGGGGATGCTTAGCTGGCCGGCGTGCCGCGCTGACAATACAGTCTCTTTAAACTTGGTCAGCTGTCATCGTAGGTCGCGGAGCGAGGCGGCCGATCACCCTGCTACTTGCCCAGCCCTGTCTATCTACAGGAGACCGTAAGTGTAGTCTCCCCTCCTGCTTCATTCAAAGCTAACTCCCCCTCGCTGTCTGTCTTCGCTGTCGGCTGGACTAAAACCAGCGAACGGCCCCTCCCGTCCCCAGAGTGCCGTGCCGCAAGACGTATGCTCCGACCTGTACAAACACCCAAGTGTCCCTTTTATACTGGCGTCCACCACCTGAATTCACTGCCGTCAATCAGTGCGTCTCTGCTCATCAATCACTGAGCTCCTCCTCTGCTGCACACATCACAATATGTTATAGCTCTAGAGACGCAGAGACAGAGAC
Organism: Protomyctophum parallelum; assembly: GCF_964188405.1. Taxonomy (NCBI): domain Eukaryota; kingdom Metazoa; phylum Chordata; class Actinopteri; order Myctophiformes; family Myctophidae; genus Protomyctophum; species Protomyctophum parallelum. The sequence continues at coordinate 45,751,626 of NC_139697.1, read as the reverse complement.
ATATTTATTTAAAATAATCCTGTCTCGCACGGCCTATATAGAGCCAATGAACGGAGCACCCCCCCCCCCCCTCTCTCTCTCTCTCTCTCTCTCTCTCTCTCTCTCTCTCTCTCTCTCTCTCAGCACACGCTGTGCTGTGATATAAATCAGTCGGCAAATGATCATTGAGTAACGTTAGCTCTGCCTCTGACTCGCACATTATGTGAGATCACATATAAAAGGCCTTTAATATAGCCACAGATCATATAGGAATAGGCTTGGGCACTACCCTACCATCTCTCTATAGTGGGGCACCGACTATCTGCAAGCTCACAACGCTGCATGTGCATGGACGCAACACTTGGAGCTTGTAGATGCGCACCACAGATCATACAGGGCGTGTGTTCCAGCTAACCCTATACCTATAGCATAACACACACACAAGCAACAGTATAGACATCTATTCATCATTATTTATTTCAAATCAAAATACAATGTAATGCTGCACCACTGTCATGAAGTTCGCACGCACGCACGCACGCACGCACGCGTGCGACACACACACACACACACACACACACACACACACACACACACACACACACACACACACACACGAGATTCTGACAGAATGCGGCGGCTTGCTTAAAATAAACAGATATACAAGCTTATAGTGTACCATAGCGTATACATACCAGCGTACTTACCGTTCAATAATAATTAGCATGCATTATTATTAACGAAAAACATAAATACTAGCCTACTATTTTATTGGTCTAGTTCAGTTGATTGAAACAAAAGTAATGGAATTAAATTGCCTACATTCATCTAGAGAAGTATGTGTAAATTGATTTGGTACAATAATCCAACATTAATGGTCGATTTTTTTCCAGGCGAGACGAAGAAGTGGAAGAAGAGGTACAGTTATCTTTTACTATTCATGAACATATGAAAATAACAAACATGCTTGTGAGAATGTACAACGATTTAAGTAATGTAATTTCTTTTGTTTATTCCACAGACTGACAGTGAGGACTAAAGGAAAAAGAAATCTGCGTTTTTTCAATGTTTTTAGGCGGTGATTCCGGAGGAAAATCTGTGGGATTCTGCGGAGTGTATTATAATTTTTTCTTTTGATCCATGCATCAATGTGTTTAGAGAGCAAAAATAACTCTAAATATGCTAAATAAACATTAAAGTACAAACCTTTAAAAAAATTAAAAACATCTCCTTAATCCTTACAGTACAAATATCTTACTGCCTTGACAACATCACTTTTAGGTATAAAATAACAGCAAATATAGCACATCTCGGGGAATTTAATGTTGTAATAACATATCCAACAGGCTGTGTACTGATAACAGGTACTTGTACGTGAATATGCAATGTACTTATATATGTGCAGCCGCGTCACGTTCCTATAACGGCGGTGGGTGCCAAAAAAATAATAATAAAAAAAGCCCAAACTGGTACACCCGATACTATTTAATATTTCCCTTATTTTTGATACATTTTCTTATCACATCTATGGTATGAAAACAATGCTAAGGAGTTGCTTCAATGAAATATAATTGCTTTAAGCTGAAAACGATATGTTTAATGATGTTTTTTAGCGTTGTTACATTTATCATGCATGCATGCCAATTAATCCGACATGCGCAGCAATTGTAACACTGGAACAGCGTCCACGTTCGGTTTAATAACTCCCGACCTGTTTTATAAAAAAAATAACTTGAAGTGGTTTATGGTAGCTGACATGTGTAGGTCCGTTGCCTGAAAATATTACATGTGTAGATAAACGGATCTCTGAGTAAAAAAATGAAACGTGCAAAGTGTTACATCGTTGGCGGCTGTCCGAACCATGGAAATGTCAACCGGGTCGTCACACACCAGAACCAGACGAGGGTCCGAGTACTTAGATAAGAATCATAAAGTGTTTATCATAACATTTAATACAACAGTAAATTGAATGAAAGAATGAATGAATGCATTGATGAATGAACGAATAGTTTATTTCGGTGCTAAGACAATGTAAGTGAATGTTAGTCAATAAAATGAGAAAGACAGGCTGTTATAGAAGTAAGAAAACAATCACTATATATTTAGCGTGCTCTGCGCTGGCTGGCTGGCTGGCTGACTGACTGACTGACTGACTGACTGACTGACTGACAGAAATGACGCTATGAGCGTGGTGAGCTTTGATGATCGGCTAAAGTATAGGCTAATATAGCCTTGTATAGAAATGCATATGACCCCCCCCCCGGCCCCCTCAAAGGGTCCACATGGGGTGGGGGGGGGGGGGGGCACGGATAGGAGCACAAGCGCTCAAACTATAGGTGCATGCGAGAATAGGCCCTATAGTATTTGCACATGGCTATGTGCACAAGCCACGCATTATCACAGTTTCTCTGTAAAGGTTGCTCACACACACACACACACACCCTCACACACCCACACACCCACACCCACACACACACACCCACGCACACACACACACACACACACACACACACACACGTTTGCTTTCATTCGCTGATACATTAGGGGATATAATCAACCGCTGTCCGCTGCGATGCGTGAGCTTGTAGATCAGATGCCGACAGACAGACAGACAGACAGACAGACAGACAGACAGACAGACAGACAGTCAATGCGCTATACGAGCGCGGTGAGCTTTGAATATAGCCGTTGCGCTGTGCGTAAAATAGTATTTTTTTCCAGTATGAGGCTATATACGCAGCAAGTGCAAAGGGGACACACACACACACACACACACACACACACACAGACGGACCCCCGTGGACTACCGTGATCCCCAGGGGTCCACAGACGCGGGTCGGGCCACCCCGTATAGGAGCTGGTAGATCTGCTATTTTCGGTTCCATGGACAAGGTGCACGCGCTGGTGCCAGGCCCAGCGCATGGCCCTTCCCCGGGCACGATGCGCGCGGAAAAAGGCCTGCTGGAACCCCAGAGAACCACTCAGGCTCGCTTGGAGACGGCGGAGAGAGAGCCGGGCATATAACAAAGTCAACCTTTTACGTCGCAAACGGGTAGATATAGCCGCGACGAGTTCCGTTCTGTTGCGACGAGTCCACACACGCCACAACGAATTACCTTTTACGTCGAGAAGGGTAGATATAGCCGTGACGTGTCCCGTTCTGTCGCGACGTAAAATAATAGTCAACCTACTACGTCGCAAACGGGTAGATATAGCCGCGACGAGTCCGTTCTGATGGGACGAATTGATATTATACGTTGCGACTGAAAATAATAGGTCGCGACGCAAAAAAAATCAGTCACAACGTCCGTCGTACGTCGGGTCGGGATTTCGCTGTCTCTCCACATCTCACTCTCCAGCCTGTCCCTGCAGCCTCCTTTATATAGGAGTGGATCCTACCACTGGGCAGACTCACTCAGCACATTGCTTCTCAATTACATTACTCATATAAACACTTCCATCAACAACCCCTTGAATAAACAGTAACCTAAACCTTCTCAATAATGTGTTACAAGTAAACAAGTATAAATCAGAATGAACACTCCATGACAATTACTCAAAGCATCACGAAGAACACCCCTCTCCTCCACAGTACTTGGCACCTTCCTCCCCTTCTTAAAGTGCACACTGGGTGTGAGCACATCTAAGCGTCAGGAGCGTGAAGCTGAAGTTTTCTTCTTCGTGGGGTTTTTAGACAGCTGGTGGATGGAAAATAAGCTCCACCTCCGCGCCCGGACGCGACGGACAGACTCAAATGGACGCGACGGACAGACTCAAATGGAAGCCGCGCACAAGCGTGAAAATGAAGCGCGTCACCCGGCAGTGATAGGCACTAGCCAATGGAACAGATGCAGCCTGCAGCCCATCCACTGGGCGGGGTTTTACTTGTAGTTTTCTTCTTTCACGCTTTCAAACGCGGGTTGAGAATCACTGCTAGAGCCATATACATATCTTCTCTTATGGGAGTCCCTGGCATATATTTTCAAATGGGGGGAGGGGTCTTCAGGCTAATTAGTGTCAACTTGGGGGTCCTTCACATGAAAGTTTGGGAACCACTGCATTACATCATAAGTATACATGTGAATTCAGTTTAAGCAATCATGCATAATTTACTGTAATTTTCAGTTGGTCCACTCTTTAGGTGGCAGCGGTGGCCGAATGGATTGCGGAGTGGTCCTGATACCGGAAGGTCGCCAGTTCGAATCAGCACTCAGACACGTTAAAAAAATTAGCACCACTGAAGTGCCCTTGGACAAGGCATTGAACCACTACCATGAAATAAGCAGGGCCTGGCTGTAAACAAGTGTCTGATGCTTAGTCCAGTTACCCTGGGTAAACATAGTACCTTTCCTTTCCTTGGTGCCCACCAATCTGTTACCTCGTCAAGTACTGATCTTGTGTCAAGTCTGGCACTGATTGTGGAGGGCCCTATGCTATAAAACAGCTCAATGCACATATATATCAGAGAGAGGAGGCAAGCATGTCAGACATAAGAGAGGAGACCGGGGATGAGGCACTCATTATGACTGTGAGCCAGTATCCAATAATTTATGATTTAAGTCATGAGGACTACAGAAAGTCCCTTAACCCTTTGACTGCTGCCATTTATTGAGAAATTAGGACCTAATTCACGCCAGCATTTTTTTAATTTGAGCTCTTATTTTGAAAAGCCACATTCTGCCTCAACCGGAAGTGAGCTTATCCCTGCCAGCTTTACGTTGCCAAGACAACCTTTGTTTACATGATCGAATCAATGCCGGCACATTATAGCACTGCACAACGTCGGCTCGTGCCGTCAAAGAAACGCTGTTTTGACCAAAAATGCCATCTGGGACAAGGAATAGGAGATACAGGCGATTGAAAGAAACGGATAGAATGGATTCTTATGGCGACGGTGATTTAATATGAACGATCCAGTGCAGTGCTAACAACACTGCTAGCTAACCGGCTAACGTGAGTAGCATTATGGCTTGATCAATCATATGAACTATAAAAGCGCAATTGCCGAAGGGCTACGGCAATGGCGGCAAGGTTTATTATCAAATTGAGGCTTTGATTGGCGAAGGGCTTCGGCAATGGCGGCAAGACGGTTAATAGAGAGCGAGCCTGGCGACTAATAAGTCTCGCTACAGACATTCAAAGTAAGTAAATCAAAATGTAATATGTACCAAAGACTTTGATCCATATTCCATACATAGATTATAGATTATGTGGCTACACTTGTTGGTTGAATGTGCTATTCTCGTCTAACCTCCCAATCCCGGTCATGTAGGCAACTATATTGCTATTGTTTGGTAATTGTCATTGCTGCAATGTCAAGGAGTGAAACATGGAACAATATACTCAGCATTACAAAGTTGCAAGTACACAACTATCATGTACTGTCAATGTTCTTCCTACTCATGAAACCAGAATACACACATGACAATGACATGAAGACTTTTATTTTCAATACAGCAGCTGCATCACAACAGATGATGAATCCTAAATACCACCAGTTAATTTATACTGTATGTAGTACAGACATCAAATATTGGACGAAATATTTGTGGCCACTATACACGTATTCCATAAAGAATACTGTCAACATACACTGCAGTGTAGCTTGAAAACAACAAACATGTGTCAGGTAGACTTCATCCCGTCAAGATATGAAGCAGAGATGGTTGCTGTTGAAGGGTTCAGGTGTCCCAAAATAGAATCTCAATCTAAGAATCTCCATGGTAGGCATATTGCCATAGCCCATAAATGAACAGGACAGAAAACAAACCATTTCTACTTTTGGTGTCAACCACATGCAGTTGAAAAGTGCAAAGATCGGTGGAAGTCCATCCGGGACTACTACCGAAGATTGAGGATCAAGGAGAAATTGAAGCCAAGCGGGAGCACAGGGGGACGCAAAAGCAAGTGGCCTTACTGGGGGATCATGGAATTCATGGATCCATACATGGAGCCCAGGGCTACAACGTCCAATTTCCAACAGCTGACTCCAACTGCAGGTCAGCATGTGCTTACTGAAAGATAGATTGAATGACATTGTCATTGGCATTGTGGGGAACATTCAGTTGTCATTGCTGTACCAAATAATTGTTTGAACTTTTATAGAGAGCAGCCAGGAGGCTTCTGGTGAGGCTGGAGACTTCAGCCCTGCTGGAAGTGGTAAGAGATACATATCAGTCATGACAGTTTACAAATACAATCATAATTAAAGCTGTACACAATAAATTATCTTACTTTATAGAGAGCAGCCAGCAGTCCTCCTTCAGGCCAAGCCAGGGTCTTTTTGCCTCGTTTGGCACTGCTGCTGAAAGTGGTAAGAGATACATATCAGTCAGACTGTTTACAAATACAACAGAAAACTCTAAAGATGTACACTAACACAATGTTTAAACTTTGCTTTATAGACCGCACACAGCAGGACAGAAGACAGCACACAGGAGGACAGAAGACAGCACACAGGAGGACGTGGGACACAGGAGGCCAGGACTGTTCGCCCGAAATATTGTAAGATATTCTGATGACTCACTCAAGCCAAATTACTCTTTGGTAGAGGTTTGTGTTTTGTAGTAATGTAGTCATGATGCAACTCCAAACCTTTTTGAGATATGTTCAACAGTTGTGCTGTTGCTAGATAATCCAGAATAGTCTCCCCATTTACACAGCACAAAGAAAGAGGGGAAGGTAAACTACACAACCAAAACCTCTACTTAAGTCTAGTTGTGCTTTAAAGTTTACAAATTTAACAATTTAACCCAATGTGAGACATGTTTGAATATTACCCAATAGTAATACTGCTGAATAATCCTGCCTTGCCGGTGGCACCCGGGGGGAGGATAATTGCCCCACGCCCAACAACTACCACTTCACCACCCACTTCCACAAGTGGTAAGATATTCAGATTTGCAATACAATCCAGTACAGCTCAATATAACACATAATTCAATCTTACTTCATAGTCCGCCAGGCCGAATCCAACACGGGGGTAACGGTGCAGGGACGCCGCGGTCCGCCACCACCACCTGCTCCTCCTGTCTCAGGACCTCCCTCTTCTGCAAGTGGTAAGATATTCAGATTTGACATGAAAGTTATGTAATACCATACAAAATATGTAATACAATACAAAATCCAGTGCAGCTCAATATAGCTCAATGTTCAATGCTTGAACCTTTTTAAATAGCATCCAGTCGAAGGAGGACCAGGAACGTTGTGGGGGAACAGCCTGGTCTAGATGATGCATTTGGGAGGGAGGTGATGGCGGAGCTCCACAACAGACCTGATGGGTCAACATATTTTTCATTATTTGTGACCAGCGAGCTCCGGGACATGGATCCCCAAACAAGGCTGGCGTTGGAAATAGACATTATGAACCGAATTTTCCAAGTGAAATATCAGGCCAGAAATTAGTGGCTGTAACATTTTGTTTGTTATGATCAGTGTTGGGTATAACGGCGTTTAAACAAACGGCGCTACCTAACGTCGTTATTTTTTTCAGTAACGGGTAATCTAATTAATTACAATTGTCATCGTCACAACGCAGTTACCGTTACTGACAATGAAATGTGCTCCGTTATTATGTTAAGCGTCCCCAAGCTATCGGCTAGTAGTCCCAACTCTCAAGTGTCTGCAGCCCGTCACGAGCCCCGTAATGAACTGATACGGGACGCACGTTGTTCCGTATTTTATTGTCGGGTCGGAGAATAAATACAGTATGAATGACGGCGGGATTTATTTGACAACTCTGTCCTGCTTTCTTCACGAGAAGAGAAGACCGCTCACCGCTGCTAATATGGTAGCAGACCTGTGTGGCTGTCAGCTCACTTTACGGCATAGATGAGATGTGAAGTTTTTGTGAACCTGGGTCTGGGCTTAGAGTATATAACTCTATGGGTCTGGGTCTGGGAAGCTCAGAGCTGCAGCCATTGGCTCATGATACGAGCACACGACCAATGGGACAGATCATTCAGTGTTGCTAAGATCCCACCACACACACACACCCTTGGACGATGGGGTCTACTCTCAAACTCAGAGCCACAGCGCTCTGCTCAAAGTTAATTTGCATGTATTCTCTCAAGACTGTGTGTGTGTGTGTGTGTGTGTGTGTGTGTGTGTGTGTGTGTGTGTGTGTGTGTGTGTGTGTGTGTGTGTGTGTGTGTGTGTGTGTGTGTGTGTGTGTGTGTGTGTGTGACTGACCACTGACCAGTTGTCTTAAGTTCTGAGCCAATTTGTGTCTTTAATTAGACAGTATTGTCTACCAGTTGTCTTGTCTGAAGTTGTTGGACTTTTGAGGTCCAAAAAGTTTGAGAGCCACTGGTGTAGGCAATTACATCTGGTTTACTGTTGAGGTTCAATAAATATTATATTGAAGTGCAATACATATATTGAAGTTGAAGTTTATTTCTCCCTCATGGCAAAAGGTTATTATGTCTTATGTGTAAGTTGTAACTTGTAAGTACCTGTCTATGCTGTTCTACTCTATGCACCTTGTGAAACCTGCTCCCAAAAACAATCCAAATTCTTAGACATATTACAACTTTTTTTACGCAAATAGTTACTTTTCCTAGTAACTAGTTACTTTTACAATAGAGTAATTCAGTTACTAACTCAGTTACTTTTTTGGAGAAGTAACTAGTAACTATAACTAATTACTTTTTTAAAGTAACGCGCCCAACACTGGTTATGATTGACCCTTTTTTGCATTTTTGTTTTTTTGCCTTGACTTAGCCTATTCAGTGCATTGTAGGCCTACTTTTGTGCATTCTTTTTCAATCTACTGTGTTTTTTTTTTCTTTTTCTTGAAAATAAATGAAGACTAGACTGTCAAATCAGTTCATTCAGTTGTGATTTGTTTGTGTGAAGATTGACAGAACAGATGGGTAATAGATCATTTTTAAAGGTTATTTTGTATGTTTGTTTGTCTGCTAACTAAAACCCAGAAGAACCCAGATTTGTTTCTAACAGAAATTTAGCCTTGAATAATATAGTGGGTGTCAACTATTTCAATACTCATGTCATGTTTGTTGCTCAACTTAGTGCTTAACCACTTAAACCCTAGTCTAGTCTTGGCAAAAAATAGCCGTTCTACTAGCTCACAATGCGTTGCATTGCAAACTTGTAGATCGGCTGTTTTTGGCTAATGTTCCCCCAGACTATGGACTACTATGGGTTCAAGTGGTTAAAAAAAAGGACTTTAAAAAATACTACTAAAGGAAAGGACTGTTATTCCAAGGCTAGGATAGGGGGAACTACCCATAGATCCGAAGTCCCGTTAGTCCGAACATGCACTGCTCCCGTGCTTGCGGTTAGGTTTAGGTTTGCTCCCGTGCTTGCGGTTAGGTTTAGGTTAGGGTTAGAGATAGGGATAGTAATTTCGGAACAATGAACCTTCTGACTAATGACACGGCACCAGGATAGGACCCGCCACAGTGGTGTCCGATTAGAACTTGAGCCACGTCATTGGAAAGATGGTCTAAGGAAGCTAGTTAAAGGTACCTTGGACTGTCGGAGTCGTATATGGTCAGTACCTTGGCTCGTATGGGTTGAGGTGTGCTTGATCGTGATCGTCTACTGAAGGTCAAAGGTCTTGAATGTAGTCTTGAAGAGGTCTTTGTCCTGTATCCTGTGTCTTGAGTGCGTTGGTTGAAATCTGGGGAGGTCTGCTCCTTTTATACTATTCTGCTGAACTGGTTTAGTCATCCTGTTTATGTGAGAGGTGTCGTCTTCTCTATGTATGGAGATCCAGCTGATGATGGATGTGTTGGTTTTGCTCCATATATGGAGATTCAGGTGATGAACAGTCAGTAATGTCGAGGTTAGTCAGCTCCATATATGGAGATCCAAGTAATATAGAATTGATGTCAGTTGTAGTACTAACTTGGCAGGTAAGTATGATAACCTGACAAACCATCATCAAGGTGATGTGAGAGCATTTGTAACAAACTTTGAACTATTTCTTTTGTGTAGCTTATCGGTTTCTAAACAACATTTTTCCCAGGGTAGCTTTTCCATAGTTCAAACCATTTCCATGGTGTCGTTGGTACTTTAAGGTAGATAAATTCACACTGTGACATGACTAAGAAGATGACAGAATAATTGTTACAGTGGGAGTAAATAGCCAAACCCACCGCAGTCATGGGAATCCAAATGTGTTGCATTGGTCAGTTTTTAATGGACAGCCCTTTGAAGGGTTCGCAGGATTAGAATGGTGCTGTTTGATTGTAGTCTTGAACAGAACATTGTCTTGCAGGAGGGAATCCAGGTGGGGAGGGCAAATGCCTGTCGCTCAGACGATTCCTTCTGGGGGGTGAGGTGAGGATGATTGCTCAGTGGGCTGTGGAACTAGGATGAATAGTGTGGAGCCTCCCAAATGTGTTAGTTGCTCACGGTGACACTACTCACCGTCAGTTAAAGGGATTTAGACCGGTGCAGGGTCACCAATGTACTAGGGCTGTCAAAGTTAACTTGATTAATCGCCATTAACTCATGGTTATGTTAATCTAGATTAATTATTTTAATCGCATAATTATTTATTTGAGCTATAGCCTACATATAGTTTAGGACACAGCTCTCCATGTCCGTCAGCATGCTCCTTCCCAGCGAGTGCAGTACTTTCATCCGACGGAGCATTGGTCCGAACGACAACCTACCTCCTCCCTCACCCTAACCCTAACCTCCCCCGGGGCAGACACCTAAACCTAACCGCAACCCTCTCCCGACCCGCAGGGCACCTCGGAGCAATGCTCTGTCGGATGATAGTATGCCTCCCCTTCCCAGCAAGCACGGTCAGGACCTGGACAAATTAGTGACGTCTCGATTGGGGCCAGATTAAGTCAAACCAAGTCCATCTGGCCCAGAATAGATCAACCGGTTTTCAACCAACATAAATTCTGCCCACAGACATCTCTGGATGAATCAGAAAGAGTCTGATAGAGGCCAGATGAAACTAGTCAGATCTAGCCCATAATAAGCTATATTATTTCAACTGGTGAAGACGTCCTGGAAATGACTAAAATATCATAATCATCATCATCATAACGTCAACATGACGTAATTTGGCTTGCTGAGTTATGTTTGGCTGGTATTTGTTGTGGATTTCCATGATCAGATCTTAACAGTATAATCAGCCTATTGTTAATAGACAGAAATGTAGCTAAAAGGATAATACAAAAGTCCTTCAATTGTGGTCCTATTGGAATGGAACATATATATCTTTTTTCTTTTTCACATGTTACTTGAAGATTCTAGACAGTATTTGTCATTGTTCCAATAATAAACAGCAAGCAATTAAGCAAAGCATTTGCCTCCCTACCCCCATGTTGATAATACAGGTGTGCCAATCAATATATCGCAAAACTTCCTCAATCAATACACCGTTACAGATATCGTGATATATCGTTCATGAAATCGGTCCAGGTTCATTGCACGTTATGCTTAGCATTTCAATATGTCCATCTTATTTTGTTGCTTGTCAATTACATTGTCACTACCTACAGTATTTGATTGATTAGTTAGTACGAGTAGTACCCATTGTGGACAGACAAGTTGTGGACAGGTTGCGGTCAGTGATTTACTGTTTGGAGGAGGCAAGTTTGTGACGCAAAATATTTTGTACGATTTTGGAATAAATACATAATTCCAATTTTTTGTTTGCCTTCTTCTTTCTTAACGTTTTTGCAATATTGCAATATATCGAACATCGTGATAGAGTTATCGGGCCTAATATCGCAACAGATATCATTGCTAAAGATCTGTTTATGGTAGAATTAGAACAGATAAAAATATGCGGTTAATTTGTGATTAATCAGATTAAATATGTTTATCGATTGACAGCCCTAGTACTCTATACACAGACAAATATGGCTGTGGCAGAAATAATGTTGCACAAAAAATGTCCACCACAGTAAGGACCCCAGGACTGCTGGCATCAAGTGCTCGTCTACAGCCTCCCCCTGGGTGACAGCAGAGTGACTCCAGTACCAGGAAATGTAGAAGTGACAAAATTACCGGGAAGGGGGAAAAACTCAACATTTGCCCTTTACAGTCTCTCCACCAGTGTCTTGATAAGACTGTATATGACATTCTTCGTTGATCTTCAAAATAGTGTTTGCCTTTCTCTCTTTTTGGTCCACATCTGCATACACATATCCAATATGAAGGATGAGGGAAGACTTGAAAATAAATGAGGGATGTCATGGTGGCTAGATTCCCTTCATGGAGGACAAGTCTGCAGCAAGGGCTGAATCCAGTTCTTGCGACCGACGCTGTCTTTGCGACCGACGCGCGGTCCTTGCGACCGACGCGGTACGTCGCTTTGTCACGTCAGCCGGCCGGTATGTGTGTCCGTCGTTGCTGCCCCCTGTCGGCCGGTCTTTGTCACGTCGGCCGGCCGGTTTGATGGGTCGGTCGGTCGCTATAGTGTCCGTCGCAATTTTTTTAGGTCGGTCGGCCGCTATGTGTGTCGGTCGCTCGCTCATTCAGGTCGGCCGGTCGGTGATTTGGTCTGTGTTTATATATTTTTTTTTCTGCTCTCGTTGGACTTAACTTTATAAGTCCATAGAACACTTCTTTAACGTATGGCCGCTGTAGTGTAGCGGTCTGTTCCGACGCCTTTCTATTTATTTTTTGCTGGGGACGCTGGTTCGAATCGCGCGCCACACAAAAGTTATTATATTTTAGACAGACACACAGACAGACAGACAGACTGCCTGTCTGCCTGCCTAATGTATTGTAAATAATATATTCATTCCATACGGCTATTTTTTTTAAATATAATAACTTTTGTGTGGCGCGCGATTCGAACCAGCGTCCCCAGCAAAAAAGAAATAGAGAGGCGTCGGAATAGACCGCTACACTACAGCGGCCATACGTTAAAGAAGTGCTCTCATTGGACTTATAAAGACAATAGCACCCAGCTGCAGTCTCGCAAAGGGAGGGACCGGAAGTGCTTTTTTCCGGTTTGCACGTGCACAAGCGCACATACACGCACGCGAAATATAATGCGCGTGCACGACACGCACTTGCTGGTGCGCGCTTAAATGCCGGGTGTATATAGTACCATCTGTGCTTATTCATAATTACGTGCTCGGTTTGGAAAAGTTTGAAGTAGTTTGTTGTAGGTAATAGTTTAATTGAAAGCTTATTAGTTGGTGGTATAAGTGTGCATATTTGAAGAAATGCAAATCTAACAATAATAAAATGATATGCAATAATAGGCTAGGCCTATATGGTCGATTATGACATAATGATATCAAGGCATTTAAGTAATGTAATAAGTTGCTATAACCCCGTACCCCTGTCCCACACACACCATGTCCAGACCATAGACCACAGACACACGACCATATGCATTTAATTTACTATGAAAACCTGCATTTCCCGTCAGTCAGTCATTAAGTGTGTCATGTCACGCCTCGTGTCATGCCTCCATATATGGTCACGCCTCGTGACACGTCACACCACCATACGGCCATATATGGTGGTGTGACGGGAAATGCAGGTTTTCATAGTAAATTAAATGCATATGGTCGTGTGTCTGTGGTCTATGGTCTGGACATGGTGTGTGTGGAACAGGGGTACGGGGTTATAGCAACTTATTACATTACTTAAATGCCTTGATATCATTATGTCATAATCGACCATATAGGCCTAGCCTATTATTGCATATCATTTTATTATTGTTAGATTTGCATTTCTTCAAATATGCACACTTATACCACCAACTAATAAGCTTTCAATTAAACTATTACCTACAACAAACTACTTCAAACTTTTCCAAACCGAGCACGTAATTATGAATAAGCACAGATGGTACTATATACACCCGGCATTTAAGCGCGCACCAGCAAGTGCGTGTCGTGCACGCGCATTATATTTCGCGTGCGTGTATGTGCGCTTGTGCACGTGCAAACCGGAAAAAAGCACTTCCGGTCCCTCCCTTTGCGAGACTGCAGCTGGGTGCTATTGTCTTTATAAGTCCAATGAGAGCACTTCTTTAACGTATGGCCGCTGTAGTGTAGCGGTCTATTCCGACGCCTCTCTATTTCTTTTTTGCTGGGGACGCTGGTTCGAATCGCGCGCCACACAAAAGTTATTATATTTAAAAAAAATAGCTGTATGGAATGAATACATTATTTACAATACATTAGGCAGGCAGACAGGCAGGCAGACAGGCAGTCTGTCTGTCTGTCTGTGTGTCTGTCTAAAATATAATAACTTTTGTGTGGTGCGCGATTCGAACCAGCGTCCCCAGCAAAAAAGAAATAGAAAGGCGTCAGAACAGACCGCTACACTACAGCAGCCATACGTTAAAGAAGTGTTCCATGGACTTATAAAGTTAAGTCCAACGAGAGCAGAAAAAAAAAAATATGAACAGACCAAATCACCGACCGGCCGACCTGAATGAGCGACCGACACAGATAGCGGCCGACCGACCTGAAAAATTTGCGACGGACATGCATAGCGACCGGCCGACCTAAAAAAATTACGACGGACACAAATAGCGACCGACCGACCCATCAAACCGGCCGGCCGACGTGACAAAGACCGGCCGGCAGAGAGCAGTGACGGACCGTGTCGGTCGCAAGATCCGTGTCGGTCGCAAGATCCGCGTCGGTCGCAAGAAATGGATTCTGCCCTCCCTCCAAGTCTGTGCATTTGTGTAATGTGGGGAGACACTGTCCTTAACAGATGTGGGTCAGGAGGATCCAGGACCCAGGGTACAGTACCGAGTACAGTATTGCATCCCAGGACCCGCGGAGGCTGACAGGTTTGGGTCCTTTCTCATTTTAGTGAGTCTAAGGATGCAGGATGCTATTTGCATCACTGCTGAAGTATGCTGCAGCTTTAATTTGCCTTAGTTGGATCGCACTTAGTCTGGAACCTCCCCCTTGAGCTTTCCGCCATGGGTGACCCTACCAGGAGCAAAGCTCCAGACGGCATAGCTCTCAGGTTCATTGGAACTCACAAGCTTCTCCACCACTACAAGGTGGCGACCCGAGGAGAAGAAAAATTAAATGGAGAAGGAAAATTAAATGAGGGTAATGGGTAGGTGAGGATTAAACATGGTCGTCCTGCCACGACACAGCACCGGCTGGTGAGTTAAAGAACTCAACAAAGGTCCTTCTCACGGCCCGAGCAACTTCACCTGGATCATTCTCAACAATCACCATTGGGGGGAGGGAATCGGGAGTCTCCTCTGCCACGTCAGAAGCAGATGACTGAAGGTGCCATCCCAGGAGGTTGTGCAGGACAGTGATGGCTCTCACAACCTTCCCTGCATTCTGAGGATTCAGCTGGATCACCGTGTGCAAGACGCGGAATTGTGAAGCCATCAAACCAAAGGTCATCTCCACCATCATCCGTGCACGGGACAGACGATAGTTGAAAATGCTCTGGGAGTAGGTCTGGAGGTACCTTCCAGGAACTGGCCGCATCATGTCCCGCCGCAGAGGAAAGGCTTCATCTGCCACGAAAACATATGGGACCGGTCCCAGGTCCTCAGCGTTTGGGAGTGGTTCATCCTCAGGGAGGTTCAGTGTTCCGTCCCTTAGAGCTTCACCAAACGCTGATGCCCAGAGGATGCCGCTGTCGTTGGAACCGCCATAACCTCCCACATCGACCATGCGGAACAGGTAATTGGCATCTACAACAGCCAGAAGGACGATGGAATACTGGCCTTTGTAGTTGTAGAAACGGGAACCCGAATGTCTGGGTGCCTGTATGACAATATGTTTGCCATCCAGTGCACCCACACAGTGAGGGAAGTTCCACTTCTGCTCAAAAACATTGGCTACAGCTTTCCACTCGTCCTTCGTCGGCACAGGCATCAACTCTGGTACCAAACACTCCCAGATGGCTTCAGCAACGGTCGGCACAATCTTGATCACAGTGGATTTGCCTACACGGAAATTGTAAGCAATGGTGGCAAAAGAATCCCCATGCGTAAGTTATCTGAAATAGAGGTATAGACAACAATCATCATGTTATAACACAAGCTAAACTCACATGTTACAAGTGTGGTTGCCTGGTTGGTAATGGGATTAAGGTTAATGACTCACAACTCCACTACATCTGAGGCAAATAATGTACTTTTTGATCCACTACAATTATTTTACAAGTTAACCACTTGAACCCCAGCATCCCAATTCAGAGAAAAAAGGTTTTCCAAAAAGAGTTGATCTACAAGCTCACTCACAATGCGTAGCAATGTCACGTGGTGCGAGTTTGGATAATGGCCATTTGCAGCAAAGACATATGGTGTAGAGGGGATAAAAGAACGCCATATACAGCTCCATCTCAATGAATTTGAATATTGTGTAAAACTTATTTTTCTTCCGTAATATAATTCAAAAAGTGAAACTTTCATATATTCTCAATCCATTGTGCATAAAGTGAAGTATTTAAAACCTTTTTTTGTTTTAATCTTGATGATTATGGTGTACAGCTCATGAAAATCAAAAAATCCCATCTCAACAAATAAGAATATTTTACGAGAGAAATGTGAGAAATGTCGACCATCTGAAAAGTATATTAATGTATGCCGTCAATACTTTGTCTGGGCTACTTTTGAACAAATGATTTCATCAATGGGGTGTGGCATGGAGGTGATATGTAACCTTGTATTGTTGAGTCTCATGTCTCACACTCTTGACAATACAACCTAGATTCTCTGTGGAGTTCAGGTCAGACCAGTTGGCTGGCCAGTTAAGCACAGTAATACCATGGTCAGTACACCATTTACCAGTAGTTTTGGCTCTGTGGGCAGGTGCCAAATCAAGCTGGAAAGGAAAATTAGCATCTCCATGAAGCTTGTCAACATACTGAAGCACTCTAAAAAGATGGCTGTGTTGAAACCATTGTTAAGTTTTCACTATCAGTGGCTCAACACCAGCAGATAACATGGCCTAAATCATCTCTATGTTTTGTCATGTCCAGAGTCTCAACACAACCCTCTATTATGATATTTTACAGCACTATGTGCCTCCGTACATTGACAAGCTTTTTTTTTTTTTTTTTTAAGATATTTTTTTGCGGCTTACGCCTTTTATTGATTTTTGAAGGGACAGACAGTAGGCTGACAGGAAACGGGAGAGAGATGGGGGGATGACATGCAGTAAAGGCCGTGTCGGGTCCGGGAGTCGAACCCGCGGCACACTGCGACTGGATTACCAGTCCGGTGCCCAGACCGTTACGCTACGGCCTGGGCCCATTGACAAGCTTTATGTTGATGCTGATCTTCCTTTTCAGGCGGCACTTAGCACCTACCTGCCCACAGAGCCAAAACTACTAGTAACTGGTTTACTGACCATGGCATTACTGTGCTAACTGGCCAGCCAACTGGCCTGACCTGAACTCCACAAAGAATCTAGGTTGTATTGTCAAGAGGAAGCTGTGAGACATGAGACTCAACAATACAAATTAATGTACGGCTGTTATCAAACAAACCTGGGCTTCCATAACACCTCAACAGTACCACAGGTTGAACTTTTACACATTAGCCTATTCTATTTCATTGAGATGGAGCTGTAGTATAGTTGCAACTAGGAATCTGTTTTTAGGTTTCAATTGGTTAATGCATTTCTTGTTATAATAATGAAAATCTTCAAAGTGGCCAGTACGCTTACCACTTAGACTCTCGCCTCTATAAGTATATTATAACAAGAAATACATTGACCAATTGAAACCTATTTTATGGTTTCATCCTTGGAAAATAGCAAGGCTACTGTGCTGTAAAGCGACACGCTTGTATTTTCAAATACATTTGAGTACTCTTACTTAGTACTATAATACATGTATATTTGGAAGCCAAGTAGGCCTAAAGCAGCTACTAAAACTTTACTCAAGCTGTGGAAACATGACTTTTACTTGTGACTGAATATTTTCTACATTGTGTTATTGCTACATTTATTGAAGTAAGACATCTGAGAACTTGTTCCACTACACATTAAATACACTTCCATGTACCATGCCTCACAGTCACAGGCACAGGCTTGGTGAGTTGACATTTTGTGAATACAATGCTAATTGCTAAGGCATTTTCCCTTTACAGTCTCTCCACCACTAACAGTGTCTTGATAACACTGTAGCCTATATGACAGTCTTCGATGATGTTCAAAATAGTGTTTGCCTTTCTCTCTTTTTGGTCTACATCTGAATACACATATCCATATGAAGTGCTATTAAACTCTATGGCCACAGATACAACTATGAACTATGTAACAGAGTGCAATACACCCTCCAACCGATAGGGTCACGTTACTCGCGTAGTTGAAAGCATACAGAGAAATGGCCACCGATCACATTAGACTGCTTTTTTATAGAACAATGCGAAATATATGGGTGCTTCCGAGAGCCCGTGCACAATTGTAATATTCTTGGCCATGGGGCAAGCAAGTTATATTTTAAATCCGAAAGTGCAAACACTATTGTGGAGACCAAGACGGGCATGACAGATAGTATTGTGATCCAAGGCTACTAGCGACCGATCACAGTAGAAATGTAAACAACAGCAATGAACATGGTGCGGTAGTTACCGTAAACAGATGGCAAGACGTTCGCCCGGACTGATGGCTTTCCGGAAAAAAGTGTCTTGCTTCTCGATCTGTTCCTTCACCTTGTCCAGCACCCAGTCGAACTGCTCCACAGAGAGCCTGCAGTACTCTTGAAAGCGTTCTTCGTCCTGGCGTAGCTCCATGAATAGATGCAGGTACTCCCCTTGTTCTGGTCTTCTCGTACCGATCGGATGGACCCAATACCTCCTTCTGGGTCTGGCCCCGTTCTCTTCAGCCTCCGCTGCCCTCCTCATCATCATCATCCTCCTTCTCCTTCTCCTTCTGACCGCCAACAATAATAGAATGCGCCTTTCCCTGGGTGTCAACATCTTCTCCGCCTCTCACGCCCACTTCGCTAACGAAGAAATAGAGGACTACAGGCGTTTAAATAGGCTTCCGTGTGCGTCTCCTCTAGGAACCGCCCAAAGCCCCGGAAGGATTTAAAGTGAGACCTGACGCGACGTCCAACTGACGCTTTCACGCCTGACAGTGTATTCACAGCCTGTGTGTGTCTGACTGCCCAGGTGATGGCCGTTGATGCTCATCAAGGAAGGCAATTATGTTTCTGCACTGTCAAAAGTAATGCTACTTCTTTTGCAATGTAGTTAAATAAAGAAATCTCATGGGGGAAGATAAATTATATAAAAAAATTGTATTGTGAACCTCATATCGTGATACGAATCGTATCGTGAGTCGAGTGAATCGTTACATGCCTACCTCTAAGTATGGACTGCTATTTCTTTCATTATATCCTCTCCCTGGGTGTAACGGACCCCGGAATGAAATGGACGAAAAGGCTTTTATTTTGAAAGGCTATGTGGGCAATCAGGAAGCTTGCTCACTCACCAGAGTCATACTGTCTGATAAAGAAAGCCCAGCATGCATCAGTCAGGGAGAAATGTTTGTTCCTCATGTGCTCCAAACCATGAGCATGGAAAGCTAAGCCTAACCTCACCAACACAACAGGATGGAATGGAACACCAAACAGATCAAGTGAGTGCAGACCAATGAAATAACAAATGAAATGAAATGGAAATGGAACTGCCGGATTTTAATTATTGATTCATTGGTTTTAGTGACTTCTCTGGAGTATGACATGGTTGAGTGACATCATGATATTGGGACACCCTGGAACAAGTTAGCACCTAGCTGGAGAGGGAATAAGGTGAATGTCATTTTTATGGTTATTGGTTTGTGTCATATTGTTGGGGGATCTTGTTTTATTGGTTTGTTTATATGGTTTATTGGTTATTTGTAAACTTATTTGTTTATATGAATGCCTCACATTATTGGATATGTCTGCCTGTTGATTATACGTTTGTGTCTTGTTTTTAGTTTTCACGTTGATCCATTAAAGAAACTTCACATCATCAGTCGGCCTTCAACCTCTTTGTCCAGCCTGGTTCGCTACACTGGGTTGTGTCTGGACTCTGGACTACTGGCCACCCACAGTTACCAGTAATAAGCTACCACGTCATGTTGACTGGTTCCCAAGGGCTACCCAATCCTTGTTTTCATTCTACACCAGTGGTTTTTAACTAGTGGTCCGGGGACCAACAGTGGTCCTTGAGGGGGTTCCAGGTGGTCCCCAGCTAAATGGAGCGTTAGTAACCAAATGGACCCTTTTACATCTTTAACTCTTGTGTAAAATTATGGAGTATAAGGGTCCATGTTATGCACTCAAGAGTAAAACTATTGTTATACAACTGCATTATTTAATTTAAAAGAAGTATTATACACAATTAGAGAACATAGATAATTTTTTTTACCAACATTTGCCTGTTATCTCTCCTATGTTAGCAACATCAAAACAGCATGGCATTGTGGACAAAATCGTATCAAACGGCTGGCAAAATATTCTACATTTTGAGTCTGAGAGGCTAATGCAATATTAAGATATTATTCAAAGAGACCGGTCCTGGTGTTATCAGCCATCTTTCTTTGTGAGCCATACCATATTCAGATTAAACCAGAAGGGAAGCCTGTTATACACACACCCAGGAAAATACCAGTGACACAGGTACTGACAAATTAACTACAATGGATATGGAGGCAGATCTTTTGCCGTAGTGTCGTTTTTTCCCTTTGTTTCTGTGCGTCAATTGTCTCCTGAATGATAATATTCAGAGATACCGGTCCTGGTGTTATCAGTCGGCCATCTTTCTTTTAGAACTACCTGCATTTGCGCAGGGGCAGTCTTACCTCTTATGACAACAGCTAAATCCCAAATGGTGGTCCATGGCTCAAATGCCGAAAAAATAACGGACCTTGATATAAAAAAAACCTGTTCAACGCTAAATACCTTCAATAAATTACAAACTCACAACACGTCACATGCAACGTCTTGTGAGCTTGTAGATTTTTATATATATTTTATGTGAATATAAGCCCCATGCAGAAAAAGGTTTTAAGCTGGTGAGACTTGGTGTGGTTCAGACAAAACTATGTCACTTCACCTGTTCGTCCACCTTCATCTGCAGAGCCTCTGCAGATTCATTCAGAGTTGCCAGTTGTTTCTCCAGAGACACAATCAGCTGGAAGACAAATATGCCCACGATTATGTGCAGAATCTTGAGCTACAATAAAAAGGCAACCAATTACGGTTGAAGGGCTCGAATATCTCAGAAGGAGCCTTCAAGGGGAACAACCCGTTTAAGCAATTCAAATTGTCCTTTTACCTTTTGTTTATCCACACACATGTCCTCCACTGCACATTTCAACATATAGAGCCGTTTGTGTCACTCTGCATCTGTGAAGACAAAATTGTGGGAATTTTGAGATACTAAATAAAATTTATTGTGGATGTTAAGTACTTTCAATCTGGCGTCCCCATTTTCAGGTCTTATAGGTGTGTCTGGAGATTTTCATGATCTGTGGTGAAATTCTCCACTTCTCAACAAAACGAAAATCAACATCTCAACATGTAATGGTTATCTTTATATGGCTGCATTGAGAGCAGTAGAGCAACACAATACTCGGGAATCCCCAGTCCCACATGCGAGTCGGTCTGTTCCCCATGTGTTGCACTATGCATCACCGGTGATGCATGCTGCGTCACTGGTGAGGTCTCAACGCTCGAGTTGTCTCGAACCCGGAGCCTCGAGTTGAATTTCGCATGTCTGGATTCGTCTCGGCGAGCCGATCGTTATGACACTAACTTTTTTATATGGGCAAATTTTTACGAAAATTCCATTACTTTATTAATTTTTACGTCATCTGTGCTGCGTTTATTTTCTCGAGATGCGACGGATTCCGCGACAGCCGCCTAACGGTGCGCCCGACACAGTTGAGTGGCGCGCCGATGCGCTCGGCAGGTCCGGCTCAACGCGGTATGCCCACTCTCGTGCCCGTAACTCGATTTTTCAACAATTTTCAACAATTTTCAAGGTTTTTCAAGTTTTTCAATCCAAAAGTCGATTCATACGAGGTTTCCACTGGACACACACTGGTCTGATTAACCCATTCTGACCTGAGATCAGATTCATACGAGGTGTCCACTGGACACACACTGGTCTGATTAACCCATTCTGACCTGAGATCAGATTAATACGAGGTTTCCACTGGACACACACTGGTCTGATTAACCCATTCTGACCTGAGATGAGATTCTAATAATGTCAGTCGTATTTTCATAGCTATGTTTCTATGTCCAGTGTCATATTCAGTTCAATGCTTACAGTACACGAATCAGAAGTTAGAGATTATTGCCTTTGCAACACTGCTAGCTAGAAGAAGAATATTAGTATTACTATGTTGGAAGTCGCCAAATCCACCCTCTCACTCAATCTGGCTCAATGATGTGATGTAGGTACTTCTTAAGCTTAGAAAAAAAAATCACACCCATGTGAACTGAGTGGTGCAATTCCCCCCCCCCCCCCCCCCCCCACCTCTTTCTCTCTCTAGCAGCACTATCCCTCTCTCTCCCTCTCTCTGTTTCTGGCGCCCCCTACTGGTACTAATATGTCATATACTCGTGCTCATAACAACATAGGTAAAATGGTAAATGGTGCATTTATATAGCGCCTTTATCCAAGGCGCTTTACAGAGATTGTGCATAACATTCACCCATTCACACACACATTCATACACCGATGGCAGCGGAAACAATGCAAGGCTATTAATAGCTGATTTTCGTTTTGTTGAGAACTGGAGATTTTCATCATATGTGGCAAGTAGAAATGTATCCGGGTGTTACAGGGTTAAGCTGTATCAAATACTTGCCATTAATATAGTGGTTGCAACATGTATTAATTGATTGCCCGAGTCCCGTGGTGGGAGTTCTGCTCTGGTTCTGCTAATCCACAAAACAAAATTCATTTGTCATTTGTATATTGTTGACCAATTTCTAAAATATTAGCGCAACTTTCGTTCAACTTTGACCCCCTCTATCAAATGTTTTGGGCGTACTGATATGGACACAAAAAACATAGTTCCGTGTGATAGTTCCTGATAACAGGGTATGCACATGCATAAAGTGAATGGGCAACGGGGCATGGTGGCACAGTCGGTAGTGCTGTCACCTCACAGCTAGAAGGTCCTGGGTTCGATTCCCCCTCGGGACGCTGTGGGTGCTGGTGGCGTGTCCTCTCCTCCGTGTCATCAGTGAGGCCTTTTCTGCGTGGAGTTTGCATGTTCTCCCCGTGTCCCCTATAGGGTGCGTACCCTCACAAAGAACACGCAGTAATGCTGGTCTCTAAACTGCCTCCCCCTGACCAGCTGGAGGAGAAAGGAACTGGTTAGCTACGTCCAACCAGGGAAACTCCCCCCCTGTCAGGTGTAAAGGAGCAACTTGGACACTCATGCATGAAGGAAGCATGAGTTAAGTCCGTTGCTCTCCCCAGGTTGGCGGAGGGTGTGCAGAGCCCAGGATCACATTAAATAGACACAGGGGTGAAAAATGGGTTACAAAATCGTGGGATAAAAAATATTTAAATAAATAAAGTTAACGGGAAATCGAGTGGCAAAGTGAGTTTAAAGGGACACTTCACCCTTTTTGCAAAAAAATATATGTTAATGACGTTTAGAAGCTTTAGAACACTTTCCTGGGGGTCTTTATGTATGTAATATGTGGTTTTAGATATTTTAGATTGTAGCAGTGTCTCTGATGTCATGGACACTGGGCTCACTTCCTTCCTCGACTACATTTTGTCTCAGTAAGACAGCTCTCCCCCTATCCACAAGGAGGAACAGTGCACCAAAGAAGTATGGGAATTGTATTCCAGGAAGGTAGTGAGACCAGTGTCCATGACATCAGAGACACTGTGCTCACTGCTACAATCTAAAATATCTAAAACCACATATTACACACATAAAGATCTCCAGGAAAGTGCTCTAAAGCTTCTAAACGTCATTAACATATATTTTTTTGCAAAAAGGGTGAAGTGTCCCTTTAATGTTGTTTAACATTGTTCAATGTAATCAGATAGGACTTTTCTGTGTTCCCACATAACATCCGGGTATGATGATGATGTCACGCGCATAACCTCTATAGCCCTACACTTCTATCCACTGACACAATATCACTGTATAGGTTTGACTTTAAACTGTTTTACTATGCACTAATAGTATGACCATAGCTTAATATTACAATGCAATCAGTGAGCATGCACCGATTGCGATCATGCACCGATATTACATTGTAATATTTGCCATATTGTAATATTTGCAATATCATATTTATATTTGTGATGTTTGCTGAACAGTGGCGGTGACAACGCAGTGACACCAATAAGGCCAGCAGTCTGAGCAGAGACGATCAAACCACGACAGGAAGCACATCATCCGACCACACTTTCGCAGGAAGACAAAACATGTAAGAGCTCTTTTTCTGATGAAAATGAAAGGAGAAGAAAAGAAGAAGAGGATGTGGTGGGCAGTGTTGTTTTTTCGCAGCAAATTTTGAGTTTAGTTTTAGTCATAGTCTCTTCAATAGTTTTCATTTTGTTTTAGTCACATTTTAGTCACCTGGAATGTGTTAGTGTATAAGCCTAGTTTAACTTTTAGTCGACTAAATATCAAGATTTTATTAGACTAAATCTATACAGATGATTTAGTCGGGCCTTGATGCCGTTGTAATGACTGTGTTTACACTTGCTGAAAGTTGCAGATCTACAAGCTCACAACGTGTCACACTGCGACTGTGTTATGAGCTTGTAGATTGGCTATTTTAAGCATGCAACCAGGTATTTAGTCTTAGTCTTAGTCATCGTAGCTTAGTTTTCATTTAGTTTCCATTTAGTTTTCGTCGGTGAAAAACGGTAGTCGACGAACATTTTTCGTCTTAGTTTTAGTCGCCGAAATCACATTCACCCTTACGAAAGGAAAATATATGTACCAATATATTATTTGAAATATATTGTAATATATTGTAATATATTATTTGTCCAATACATTTTCCAATATATTATATATTGCAAATACATGGAATAATATATTGATGACGCATATATTATACAACATATTATATATGCATGTAATATATTGCAATATATTGCAAAATACATCAATTATTGCCGTTTTCCATATATTGCAACATATTGAACATGAATATATAATATGAGTTTATATATCCCAAAATATATGCAAATTTATATTGATAAATATAAAACAATGTATTGCGATTTATATGGTCAAATGTATTGGTAAATATATGTAAAGATATAGTGTCACATGTATGTTCAATATAAGGTAGAATATATGTTAAATATATGCAATATTATATGAAAACCTACATTATATATATGGAGATATATATGGTAGAATATATTTTAAATATATGCAATATTATATGGAAACCTACATTTTATATATATAGATATAAATGGTAGAATATATTTTAAATATATGCAATATTATATGGAAACACACATTCAATATATGTAGATATATGTTTAACATATATGGTAGAATATATATTACATATATGTAGTTTTATATGGAAATATACACGTATAGATATACCTGCAATATATGGTAGAATATATAATATGTAAACATTTGAAATATATATATACATATATTCTAAAATGTATGCAAAATATATGTATACATATATGAGAACATGCACATACAAAGCAAACATTTATACTTCATACTAAGACAGACTAATGGGTAATCTATCAAAATCCACCTTTATTTTCATTTAAGAAAAATACAAAATATAAATTAAAGCAATGTCAATGACCAATGTCCATTTCAAACGTTCAGCAGTGCAGTTATAAATATATAAATACAATATAAATAAAATATCTTTAAACAAAATGCACAAAAAATAAATAACTGCAGATGTGAGATGCAAAAAAAAAACCCTGAATTGATAATGGATAAGTTCTCTCTTTTTGGGGGCAGTCATCGTCTTAGATGTTTTGTTTGTTTCGAACAAGGAATCGAATTACCGGTAGTACAGATATCGGGAGATTTAAAATTATACCCAGCCCAAACTGTCGAATATTGTCTACTAGTAATTGTTATGTAGTATAATGTAAGTATATACGAAGCAAGTCACAAGATTTCAAGATTCCAGACTGACCCCAATGTTGGATGAACTTATCCATTAAAAGGACCACTTCACCACTTTTCAACCTATCTTCATATAATAGGTCATAATAATCATGAAAGAAATGGCATAATTCTTTTCTACTCTGTCTGTCTCATAGGAGGGCTGTGGGCAGTTCAGAAACCGTCATCCAGTCACAGTGACACCATCAATGGGGAATACAAGCTAATATAAACTGCAGGCTTTCTAGTCCTGAAAAGTTGCAATGCGAAAATGGAAGCCATCTAAACATTTTTGTAAAAACATCTGCCTAATGATGTCAATGGAGGACGGTTTCTAAACTGCCCACAGCCCTCCTATGAGACACAGACTGAGTAGAAAAAAGCGTCCCATTTTATCATGATTATTAGTGAGAACCTATCATATGAAGGTAGGTTGAAAAGTGGTGAAGTAAATTAATATTAACAAAATACGTAGCTTCAATTGTCACTTTCAAGGAACAATTTCTTTTTCAAAACATCCAAGACCTTTTTTTTTAAAAAACAAACTTTCACAGCAAAGAAATAAATTGCAAAAAGAACAGTCCTTTTTCTAGGTTAACAGTCCATCTTGGTACTTAACCGATTTAAACTTGTTGCGGAACAAAATACAAATTAAACAAGTGACTTATCTTATAACTTCTCACTCTTTTGTTTCACCTGGTGCCTAAGCTCGCAGATTCTGCAGTCGATGGACTTTTTCACATCACCTTCCTTGGCCGTCGGAAACTGGTCTAGAACAGCATCTGTAGAACAGAACAATGATTACTCTCCCCCTCCTCAAATCTCCCTTTTTCTGTAGGGCAAAGATGTTAATTTTATTATTTAATCAATGATAATCCTATACACAAAGTATGCCTAATATAATGCTATCAATCTCTGCTGTTTAATTACCAGTTTGGGATTTCCAGAGCCAGACTCTTTGTCACCACCACCATTATTGGAATCTTCTCCATCAAAGTCCAGGTTTTTTGCTTTCCTCACCCTATTTGCCAGGATTTGGTACGTCAACTTGGTAGAGTTCCCGTTCAGCAGCTTTGAGCGTAGCCTCTTTTTCTGCATTAAATATAGATTAGGATAGATTAAAAATCAACACCATTGTTCAAATATGCAGTGGTGGAAAAAGTAAATTTTTTTAAACTTTAATAAAAGTATTAATATGTAGAAATACTCTGTAAGTCTGTAATTCTAAATATACTTCAGTAAAAGTACAAAGGTATTGGCATCAAAAATGTACAGTAACAAAAGTAAAAGTACTAATTATGCAGAATGTGCAATTTAAAGTTTTCAAATGTATATTTTGTGTGTGAGTGTGTGTAAAGACCGACTTGCCTGCTAATTTAAGAATATCAGCCTTCTCGACCGGCCATCAATTAGGAGGTTTTTTGTGGCCTGGCGTACGGCACTCCACAAGACAGGTCCTGTCAATTTCAATTCAAATGAGCTTTATTGGCATGAGAAAACATACGTTTACATTGCCAAAGTACAATAAAAAAAAAACAGTTGAAAATGGGGAAAGTACATACAGTTGGAGGGGGTACAGCATTGTGTAACCAGAGCAATGTCACATTCCATCATTATATACATCTTATAGGGTATAAAGCTTTTTTGAAACAAATAGCAATTATTTTGCAACCATTTTGGTACAGATAGCAGCTTATTTTTTCTCATGACTATTTTAATAGTAGATACAGAAAAACTCAGACGTGTTAAAAGGTAGCAGCTCTGTTTACATGTGCATGTGTACAGATAGTAGCCCTTAGGGTGGTTGTATTGGTAAAAAGTACAACTACCGGTAAATCAGTGAAAGGTCTCTGATAATAGACAATTTGGTAGACAGATCACTGTTATGAATGTTGTCAAAATGCAATAGGCACTGAGCATTACAATATTTCACCCATAGATGTGGGCATTGACTGAGTAACTGACCAGTAAGGATCCACTCTGTAAAGATGCATTTCGTTATCAAACCTCCTAATTTCAAGGACCCCTCTGAGGTCCTGATGAAGGAGATGGTGACAGGACATATGGGTACGGTCTTGACGCCGTCGCCTGATGGAGGTAGCACCAAGTTTGTTCCAACCTGAAAAAGACAAACAAAAAAGATACATAGACCAATGTAAAAGACTGTCAAAAAGCAAAGTGTATAAGCAAGATAATGGTGTTCACCGATTGCAGTCTGATACAGTATTCTGAATAATTCTATAACAGGCAGTCAGGCACATTCTTAACCACTTAAACTGGACATGGCTTGGCACTGCACTTGGAGCTGGCACGGTTTTCCCATCTACACCAAATCTCTTTGAGAATATTGTTGCTGGGTTCAAGTGGTTCAAATTAATTTGATTAATTCATTTTAATTTAAAAAACATTTCCATTTAGATATGCAGAGGAACTTACAGGCTTACAATTACAATTTACAATTTAGGCATTTAGCAGACGCTCTTAATCCAGAGCGACTTACATTTAAGCAAGAACAAAAGCATGGGAATACATCACATAAAAGCATTTATCATGAAACATGCGTAAGCTAAGAAGGTAACAGTGGAATATCTATATGATGAAACTATACATACACTATACATAATAAACTATACATATTCACTACTATGCTATACATATGTACTATGGCGTGCTATGACTATATACAATACAATTATAGTGCTGTCTACATAACATGCTATAAGTGTGTGTCAAATGCTATCTAAGCCAACAGAAATGCTATCTAAGGGGTTAGGGTAAGTGCTATGGGCCATGATGGAGTCTGAAAAGGTGGGTTTTCAGGCTACGGCGGAAGATTGGGAGTGATGCTGCAGTTCTGACTGCAATGGGAAGCGCATTCCACAGTTTTGGAGCCAGAAGGGAGAAGAGTTTGGGACGTGTGGAGCGTTGTCCCGGCGTTTTTAGTGAGGGTACTTCCAGTTTCCCTGCGTTGGCTGATCTTATGGTGGAACACAAAGTTGGACTCCTCGATAGTGTGCTGGTACACTTTTCGCCCAACTTTGTACACTGTTGGCAGAAGCAGTGTTGGTAGCTGGCTCAGGGAAAGTTCCCCCAAACTGTAGTCTGTAGGAAGATGATTTTATATCAATATGTGGAATGTATTAATGTGGCATGGCCAACCAAGTCCTTAGCATTTTGTTTCAAGTCCCAACCAAGTCCTTACCTTTTGTTTCGAGTCCCAAACAAGTCCTAAGCATTTTGTTTCAAGTCCCAACCAAGTCCTTACCTTTTGTTTTGAGTCCCAAACAAGTCCCACCAAGACATAATACTAATTAATGGTATGTAAAGATTTACATAAATCATGAGCATCTATTGAGCCATTTAGATCATGTCAAAGGTCATGTCTCACCGAGACACAGGATCTGACACAAATGAAATGTTTCCCCTGAGCAAGCAGGCTATTATTATTACAATGGTAAAATGTCATTACTTGCACTGAAAAGGTGTTCAAATCCAGGGTAGAAGAGGAATGTTACATAATGCCTCGATCCACTTTTTCCACTCCCGATCCGATACCGATCTAAAATCATCAAAACCGATCCGATAACTGATACCGATCCGATATCGATCCAATCCGATCCAGCACATATTTAAGTCGCTCTATGCTTTCCCAAATCTGTCAGACTTTTTTTTATCTTTACCTTTTATTACAGATTTTATAGTCTGGAATGTTGAATCAGGATTGATCAAGTGATAATATTATTACTCAAAACAGAGAACAACACCTCCCCAGAATAATAGTCAACAAACAAGTTACACATGGGTATAGGTAGAGAATAACTGACCCATTTATTTTTAACAACTTGAGCCTATACTTCAAATGTGGAAGTGTTCTAGTGACAAATTTATTTTATTGTATTCTATGCCTTTTTTATCCATACTATTTATTATTATTATGCACATTATGCACACAATTTTAAGGACCCAGCAATTTGTATCTCTGTGACCCCAAATTATTATTTTGTATTTGTTTATATTGTAAAATCAATGTCAATTTAGAGTGTACAAATGGAACCTATCATTTGGCTGGGAGTGGGGACCCCTGATCCCCAAACCGTGCATACTGTCCTACAGCTACACAGCACACTGTCTGTCCGTGACAATGGAAATAGTGACATCTGTTTATTTAAGCATTGGTTAGCACTTAAGCAGTTATTAGCATCATAGCATGGTCTGTCACATAAGTATTGACAAACAGCGGTCATATTGTCAACCAACTGTTGGGGACTGTGGGGATATATCATTAAGAACATGAGCATGTCGTCATGCTCAGCTGTCAGCTTGTTGCGCTGTTCCGTCTCTCTCGTCTAAGATGTTGACGGAACTTGACACTAATCAATGCTAAAGATTAGCTTGCATGGAGCTAAGGCTGAAACTTTGCTGCTGTTGTTGCCACGGTGGCAAATCCATTTTTGCACTCGGCTGTTGGGTCTTTTTTGTTTTATAATATATAATACTCCCATGCGGGAGCGGCTGTCAATGAGGCTTTCTCCACATTGAGTAGCAGCGCGCAGTAATGGCTAGTGGCTAGCCTAGCAGCCTGCACTGTGCAAGACTGCCACTGTGAAATGTGACTGGGGCTGCCAATGCCTCTGTAGCGCACACTGCTGGAGGAATAAAGTCCTGGAGTGGAGTACTAGAATGGACTGGAGTGGAGTGCTTGCAGTGCTTGGAATGGATCGGTCATTTTCACTGTAGTCCGATCCGATCCCGATCACGTTTTTTGGCTGATATCGACCCGATATCCGATCCGCGGAATCCCTTTATATACAAATACCAAACTATTTTACATGTCATAAAAAAGATAATCAGATGCTGTAAGGTATTAAGTGACTTGAAAATGTTCAAGCCAAGAGGGCTCAAGTCAAGTCAAGTCTCAAGTCCTTAGCGTTCAAGTCAAGTCAAGTCTCAAGTCTTTGGCATTCAAGTCCCAAGCAAGTCCAAGTCTATTTTTGATTTGATCAAGCAAGTCTAAAGTCATCAAAATCGGGACTCGAGTCCAAGTCGAGTCTCGAGTCCAAGTCCCCACCTCTGCTACTAACTAATACATCTAAACTAAATATAATCGCTAAATATACTCAATCACTTTCGACACGCCACCAACTGTCTCCCCATGCAGAACCGCAGGGGGCGGGCACGTTTTATAGCCAACGATGTGCGCACGTGTTACGTGACATGGGATTTCTGGGTATTGTAGTTGGAATTTCAACAAAGGGACTTCACACAGCGATGCGGAGGTTATTAATATACCGATATTAATAAAAAATAAAAAATCGAAAAAGTTCGTGTTTCACCACACACAGAACGCTATTACAATTGAATTTTTTCGTGTTTGCCCTTTAATGACGTGACGTTTAGAAGCTTTAGAACGTTTAATGACGTTTAGAAGCTTTAGAACACTTTCCTGGGGGTCTTTATGTATGTAATATGTGGTTTTAGATATTTTAGATTGTAGCAGTGTCTCTGATGTCATGGACACTGGGCTCACTTCCTTCCTGGACTACATTTTGTCTCAGTAAGACAGCTCTCCCCCTATCCACAAGGAGGAACAGTGCACCAAAGAAGTATGGGAATTGTAGTCCAGGAAGGTAGTGAGACCAGTGTCCATGACATCAGAGACACTGTGCTCACTGCTACAATCTAAAATATCTAAAACCACATATTACACACATAAAGATCTCCAGGAAAGTGCTCTAAAGCTTCTAAACGTCATTAACATATATTCTTTTGCAAAAAGGGTGAAGTGTCCCTTTAATGTTGTTTACCATTGTTCAATGTAATCAGATAGGACTTTTCCGTGTTCCCGCATAACTTCCGGGTATGATGATGATGTCACGCACATAACCTCTATAGCCCTACACTTCTATCCACTGACACAATATCACTGTATAGGTTTGACGTTAAACTGTTTTACTATGCACTAATAGTATGACCATAGCTTAATATTACAATGCAATCAGTGAGCATGCACCGATTGCGATCATGAACCGATATTAAATATTGTAATATTTTGCTATAGTGTAATATTTGCTATATGATATTTATATTTGTGATGTTTGCTGAACAGTGGTGGTGACAACGCAGTGACACCAATAAGGCCAGCAGTCTGAGCAGAGACGATCAAACCACGACAGGAAGCACATCATCCGACCACACTTTCGCAGGAAGACAAAACATGTAAGAGCTCTTTTTCTGATGAAAATGAAAGGAGAAGAAAAGAAGAAGAGGATGTGGTGGGCAGTGTTGTTTTTTCGCAGCAAATTTTGAGTTTAGTTTTAGTCATAGTCTCTTCAATAGTTTTCATTTTGTTTTAGTCACATTTTAGTCACCTGGAATGTGTTAGTGTATAAGCCTAGTTTAACTTTTAGTTGACTAAATATCAAGATTTTATTAGACTAAATCTATACAGATGATTTAGTCGGGCCTTGATGCCGTTGTAATGACTGTGTTTACACTTGCTGAAAGTTGCAGATCTACAAGCTCACAAGGTGTCACACTGCGACTGTGTTATGAGCTTGTAGATTGGCTATTTTAAGCATGCAACCAGGTATTTAGTCTTAGTCTTAGTCATCGTAGCTTAGTTTTCATTTAGTTTCCATTTAGTTTTCGTCGGTGAAAAACGGTAGTCGACGAACATTTTTCGTCTTAGTTTTAGTCGCCGAAATCACATTCAGTGACCCCTGGGGGTCACTGAATGTGATTTCAGTGTTACAGGGGGTCCCCAGCAAAATGAGTTTTAACATGTAAAATCAGTTTAATCAATGTAACAATTCATCGCCTGTTTGAAAATAGTTGATCTTACAAGCTCACAACGCGTTGTGATGCTTTGTGAGCTTGTACATACAGTAGATGAACTATCTATCTAGCTATCTAAAATTACAATATTCCTGATAATCTAAAATTGTAATTTTTTTCTTTTTTGAACTGCCTGAGTGTCCAAGTTGCTCCTTTACACCTGACAGGGGGAGTTTCCCTGGTTGGACGTAGCGCGTGGAAGGAACACGTCATTCCGACCAGTTTCTTTCCCCTCCATCAGGTGCCCCGGCTGGCCAGGGGGAGGCAGTTTAGAGACCAGGATTACTGCATGTTTTTAGTGACGGTACCTACCTACCCTAGGGGACACAGGGAGAACATGCAAACTCCACACAGAAAGGCCCTTTCGCCAACCCCACCTCGGATAAGGGCAATGATGACGCAGGGGAGAGAACACGCCCACAGTGTCCCCAGCGGGAATCTAACCCAGGGCCTTCCAGCTGTTAGACGACAGCACTACCGACTGTGCCAAGGGTATCGCCCAATTGTCTCGGTCCCGACGTGCCCTTGAGCAAGGCAGAAAATCAACGCTTGGCCAATCACAGAGAAGCACATGGCAAATTAACATATATTTAAATTATGACCATCATATGCAAATTAGCCATGCGGCATATGCCACATGGAAAGAGGTGCAACATATAGTATATAATTACAATATGTATTATATGTAGTATATAATTTACAAATATGTATGAACAGGAAGTGTCAGTTGTATTCAATGTATTCTGTGAAATGTGTCATATAATCCCATATGGGATGGGCCAAAGTGGCATGACACGGAAATAAAATTTTCATTCATTCATTCATTCATTCATATAGCTTACTCGTTTCCATTGCATGTCAGATAAGACATTGATGTGAGTGAGATGATACAAACATTGCTTGACTTGAATGAATAACATACATACATACTATCATAAAATACAAGTGTGTTGGTATACCATAAAAGAACACCATGTGATATCAGTGATATTTTATTACAAATGCAAAAAAACAAAGCAACAGTGCAAAAAAAACAGTGCAGTAATATTTTTATAGTGCAACAATTTTGCATGTAGGCCTATTGAATATATTCTGTCTGACAGCAACGATATAACATGCCTATAACATTTAACATAATAAAAAAACATTTTTAAACGAGGTAGGTTTACTTAAAATAGTTAGAATAGTGCTTTTTAGCTTGTAAACATAAACTTTTGAGGTAGTTTTTACTTTTTAGTTTTACTTGTGCTTTTTACTTGTAGCATGTAAATAGTAGCTTGTAAACATAATTATTGTGGCCGGTGTCATCGCATCATTGTCCTTTTTTTCGGCCATACCCCTTTGCAGCTTGAAGTTCAGCCTTCCATTCAGCCAGAGTTGTGGTGGCTGTTACCTGGCAGTACCAATTGCCATAATAGTTATTGTGGGTTGCAGGGTCCCGCTCCGTCTGACACTGCTTGCATGTGATGATGTCAGTCCTCTTGGTGTACTGTCTCCTCTTTTTGCCACTTGCTTCCTCCTCTAACTTCCTCTTACGGTAGAGCAGGGTGCTCTTATGCACATTTTTTGTGGAAGTTACAGGAACGGCAGATTGGGAGGTAGGTGCAGGAGCCAGCGGAAGTTGTGAGGTAGCCACCGGAAGGAGAGGTTGGGAGATAGCCACTGGAATGGGAGGTTGGGAGATAGCCACTGGAATGGGAGGTTGGGAGGCAGAGAGTAGAGGTTGTGGAGCAACTAAGATTGTATGAGGCACATGTGTTGTGGAAGCTGCAGCTCTTGGACCAGCTACCAGAACCAGAAACTGGGTGGGATAGAGAGGTTGAGTTGGCATTGGCAAGAGACGTCGCTGCACAGGTTGGACAGCTGTTGTGGATGTCGGGATAGTGTCCTCAAGGGCTGCAAGGAAAGGTGGCCTAACACTGGCACATGGTGCCACTGACCCCTTTCTCCTTTTTCCCAGGGCTGTCCCTGTAGTGTCAGGGGGGAGAGCAAACACATGTGGATTTTCCACAACACTGGTCGGCACACAGGGTCTGTCTTTCCTCTGAACTGCAGGAGGCAGGCTCTCTGGACTCACAACTGGGTTTGTTGTCCTAGAGATGCCTTGTTCCAGCACACTCCTGTCCAGTCTATCTTGTCGTTCCCTGTACCTGAAAATATTGATAGTATCATTTTTTTGTGTAATGCAAGTGTAATATGTAAGTCGCCACCTCCTAAAATCTTTAAATAGCTTCCTTGAGGTATGCCTTTTCACAGGTATTTTATCATGTCCTTCCCCACACTGTGATTTATATAGCCTATGTACACAGAAAATAGCATGGAAAGTCATTTGTTGCCTCACTATAGGTTAAGTGTTCATCAACTCACCAGGTACCAACAGTTTTAGTATTCATCAATGGGAGCTGGACAGAGGTTCTCTGCTTCACCTCGTGATTGTCTGTAATGAGCTCCCGGATGCGCCTGTATGCTCTGTGTGCCAAATTCCAACGTGGAATCCTTTTTCCACCCTCACGCCTGTCTCCAGGGAACTCCTCCGAGATTTTGACCCAAAGTGCCTCACAGTACCGGGTGCATTTAGGTGACGCAGCTGGTGTGCCCGGCCCTGAAAAGGACCTGCAATGGTATTGAGCAACATTAGTGCTAGTACAAGAAATTGTATAATAGCATGCAACATCGTCATTCTTGCTCAACATAACATAGTACTGTACGTACCGTTTTGTATACTCCACAGAAGGCACAGCCACTCTTTTTGTAGCCCTGAAACTCCCTTTGAGTGTGTGTGGGGAGATTTCTGGGAACTTTGCACCCTTTTTGTCATATTCTGACAAACACTCCCATAGGCTACAGACTTTGTCCACCTCCTCTCTGGACAGGGCATCATTGTCTTTTAATTGGAGTAAGAACGCTGCAAAGTTCTGGACTGCTTGGAAGCCCTCAATATTGTCAGGTCCAACACAGTCCTACATCAAACAAAATAGTGGTGAAATTTGTATGCAGTTACTACAGTTACAACTTTAATGAAGTTTAAACATTAAAAAAGTAAACCTACATCATGACTGGTGGAGGTTGATGCTGTTGATTGCTGTCCGCTGGCTGTGTCTTGCTGGGTAGCTGAGAGAGAGACAAAACATTAATGACAATATAATGTTAACATTATAATGCTATGGGGTCCACACAAGACACATTTACACAAACACAAGTTTAGTGTGAGTTCTTTGTTCATGTTTTGACCTCTGACCTTGAGTGGAGAGCAGCGTTGCATCTCTGGAGGTCTGAAGGCTCTGGCTTGGAGCAGAGGGTTGCTGCAGACTCAGGTGGGCATCAGGTTCTATAACAGTCAAGCTGGGGGTGTCTTGCTCGGGAGCTAAGAATAAATTAGGAGGGGGTATTTTATATAGATTGTTTATGTTCAATCAAAATACAACTCTCAATTACTGTCACTTTTAACAGTTAAATAGAAACATACCACTCTGCAGAGTAGCCTCCTCAGGCAGTGCTGTGACTGTAGGTGGAGTGATGCTGCTGCTAGCAGCTGATGGAGTGGACTGTGGAGCATATATTGTGTCCAGGGAGGCAACATCATCCATTTCCAATGTCCCAGGAGGATCACCCCAGCTGACTGTAAGGTTCTCTGTGATGTCTTCTGTCTCAAGCGTTGTGAGTGTCAAATTGTAGTCCTCCATCACTTCCCCAGTTTGGTTATACAGATATTCAATCCCTATAAGCTCTCCTGAAATTATCAAAAAAGCATGTCACTGACAGGAATGACGATGTACCTGCCTAAAAACATATCAAAATCATAATGAACTACATACATACCGGTGTATTCTCGTGGGGCTGTGTACTCCACCAGTTTTTTCCCTAGCACCTCCTCTGACAGATGGTTGCCAGCATACCGAAGGAGGCCACTATAGGAGTGTGGCCCTACCATCCTCTCTGCAGCCTTGGACCGGTCCTCATTCCACCGGGCGAGACCATCAAGCAGATAGGCCTGGAAAAAGGTGTCACTTGCCAGAGTTCCTGAAAGATATTAAGTATTTGCAATGTGATTCCTTCATGGTAACATATCTCAATATAATTATGTTAATATAAAATAATAAGTATTCCAAGTATTTTGTATAATTTCAGTCTTAACACAGTCATTATATTTACTTATATTTAAAATATTTTTCTAGTTATAGTTGTCTTCATATATGTGGCCAATTCACCTGGGATGAATCGGTTCATGTGCAAATGAAAACTCTCAAGGGAAGTTGAGCCTCTGGCACACCGGTATGTGGGAAGCACATGGCCAGCCTTCTTCAGGGTTCCAGTCTGTGTGTACAGCTGGAAATCTAATGGATCCTGTAGGCAGGGCAGGTGCTTGCGCTGGGTCTCAAAGACAATCATCATCCTCTGGCGGCTGTTGAGAGGTTGACCGAGGGTATTGTGACCCCTGTCTCCATCATATGCCTCTATGCACTGCTTCAGCATGGTCTCCATCTCAGTGGGTTCCCGGACAGCTCTTCTGCAGTGAAGCTGCATCTCTGATCTGGTGATGTGGCGTGTCACGTCAGCTTCTGTGGGACGCTGGTTGGCTGCTTCAAGCTCTGCACGTTTGGCTTTCCTGAGTCGGTCCAAGTCAGTCGCATCCCACTCAAAGACGCAGTGGCTGAGCCGGGCCATGAAGCTCCTGTAGAGAGGATGGGACTCTGTGAAGCATGCAGTGGCAATCCTCCGCATGAAGTGCCATACATCCAACCGGATCTTCATGCCTGGCCAGTTCTTAAAGAGCTTGAAGAGGTGAGAGTTGCCGCAGCAGTCACAGTCCACATATAGGATCTCTGGGGGTGGCATCCCAGCATCCTTATACCGCCCCACAAGACCCTCTGCCATCTTCATCAAACCCCAGCCCTCTTTTGCTGTGAGCACAGACATGATGACATGCCCGTTCTCATTGCCAACGTTAGTGGCCCAAGAAGCTGTACCTGTAGACTGGCCTGCCAGCTTTTTCACAATCTTCTTTGTGGAGTCCATTTTGAGGACCCGGCCGAAGAGTGAGGTGATGGAGGCCTTCACTTCCTCCAGCCTGCCGAGGACATCCTGTGCATAGATCTGCATCAGCCAGCGATATTTTGGCACTACAGGCATAGCTGGCAACTCTGGACATGGGACCTGAATGAGCTGTTGGCTGTTGGCACGGCTAACTGCTTTGTAGCCTGTGAGGAACTGAATCTGTTTGCAAAGCCAGGACTCGGCATGCTGCTCTTCCAACTGCCTCTGAAGCTGGCTACTGCTGTTTCCCAGGCCTCGCTGACGCATCATGCGCACAACTTCGATGTCACACCCCAGCCTGTGTGTCAGGAGGCATGGGAACATGACTCTGTGGCCAATGTCGAGCTGGGAGACTACTGTGTGGCTCCAGGCGATTACCCTTTTCTTGCAGGCCCTACAGGACAGATATTCAGATCCCATGTAGAAGCAGTCACTCACACCTACCACCTGCCTGATCCTCTGATGCATGCCAGCAGGGAGAAGCTCTGCCCCACAGCCTGGATGTGGACAGAGCAGTGTCACTCCCCACAGCTTCTTGGGCATCCAGAGCAACAGGCGGTGTCCAAAGTATCCCTCTAAAACAGGGATCTTACCAGATTTCCTGCCCTGAACCAGAGGTGGGTAATACCACAGTCTGTCCAACTTGTCCTCGTCCATCGTTGCTAGGTTTCTTTTGGTCCACCGGAACAAGGCCTTGGAGATCCAATGCTGGTCATATTTAGGCAGGGGGGGTTTCCAACCAGCATAAAGGCAAATTCCGCTCTCTATGAAGCAGATAAGAAGAATAGAAAATGAATGAAGACATACATAAACCCATAGTCTATATAAACTAAAATAAAAATAGTTCATTAACGTATTGAGTCACTTCGTAAGTAAATATAATTTACCACATTGCTTGTCCGGGCACAAAGTCATAAAAAAATAGCCATTTCACATTAATTTATTAAATCTACTAACATTTGACTATATCTACTGGGGGTTTCTGCAAAAATAAATTAGAGTCTGCGAGAGAGATATATAGAAGGATATTGATATAAATACAATTTACAATTTAGGCATTTAGCAGACGCTCTTAATCCAGAGCGACTTACATTAAGCAAGAACAAAAGCATGGGAATACATCACAAAAAAAAGCATTTATCATAAAACATGCATAAGCTAAGAAAGTAACAGTGGAATATCTATATTATGAGACTATACATATAAACTATATCACATACATACATACATACATAAATACATACTTGCTGTCTGTGGAGGGGCTGGAAAAACAGCCTCTGTGGTTGAGGATGTAGCAGGAGGAACAGCTGAAAAAGATTAAAATAAAATACATTTACAATATGAAAAAATCAACAACTCCTCCAAGGTGTGTGTGTGTGTGTGTGCACGTGCGTGCGTGCATGTGTATTCATGTATGTTTGTTGAGACAGTCCAGGTATTGATATAAATACATACGTGCTGTGATTGACTCTGTCTGCTGAGGGCTTGGGAAAACCTCTGTTACGGCCATGGTTGATGTACCTGTAGCATCAGCTGAAAATAAAAATAAATATCATCATCATTCTACATACATCTCCTGAAAGAAAGAGAGTATGTGCGTGCGTGTGATTTCATAAAAAACATACGTGATATGCCTGCCTCATCGATTAATAGCATCTCGCTGTCAGAAATGACATCCCCTAGAAGTGTGGTGGATTTCACAGTGGACGTGGTAGGAACAGCTTAAAAAGGATGACATGGCAGCAATATATGAGTCACTATAGCAAGGACTACACAGGATACACATTGGATGAGTTGAGCATAAGAAGACCATGGGAAAAATGTACTCAATGTTAAACAAAAGCAATGTTTTAGTTGTAAACTTACAAGGCTTAAACTTTTTCTGTGATATCAGCTGCTTAGATTTGTCAATGTTTTGCTGAGATCTACTCCCTGTCAGTAAGAAACGCAGTGAGGATACAGACACTGAGGCTTGTGTGGATACTGAGGCTGTTGAACCTTGTGTGGACACTGAGGCTTGTCGTGACGAGGAGGTTGCTGCTTGTGATGAGGAAGTGGTAGTGTTTCTCATCGTATTGCCATTTTCCTTCCTCTTCTTCTCAATGGCCCAACGGCCCTCAGCATATGATGAGATGTACTCGGCGAGTGCACGTTGGTTGCTCTCCTTCTTTGGGTCCTCGTTTATTTTCTTTTTTGCCCCTGACTGCTCCAGTCGCACAGCATTCACCAGAAACGCAGCATAGCCAAGAGCATTTTCAGCCAACCATTTAAATGTCTCGCCTTTGTACACCCCATACGTCAACACGTATTGCCCCAGAACATTATTTTTTTTGTTGGTGTCCCCACCAAGACGCACAACAGCATCCAGCGCAGCCTGCCTTACTCTATCTGGTGACAGGGGTCGAACCCATGGCCTTCTCTCCTGTTTGGCTTTTGTGGCTGGCCAAGAGTCTACCAGACACGGAGTGCCATCCCTCTCCTTTCTGAATGAAGGATCGATTCTGCATGTTTGAAGAAAACAGCAAAGTCAACAACAACAACAAACAAACCAACAATTAGAATATGCTTGGTATGAACTCTTTAGCATATTCTCCCTTCTTACATTCTACCTCAATATGCTCCATGAATGGAGCCTGTGTAAAAGTCAATAATCTCTGCCTGCCATTGCATTGAAAGGTGATCAGATCTGGCTATAAAACAAAGAACTGCATTGCATTAAACTAGTAGTTTTCAACCAGTGGTCCGGGGACCACCAGTGGTCCTTGAGGGGGTTCCAGGTGGTCCCCAGCTAAATGATGGAAGAGTTGGTAATCAAATGGAGAGATATTTAAATCTTGAGTGTAAAATGAAACCAAAAGGACCCGTACACGTTTTACACTCTCAAGAGTTAGGCCTACAGTTTTTTTTAATTTCTGACGTCTACACAATTGGAGAATGTAGAACAATTGTTATTTTGATCATTTGCTATCTCCTAATGGTAGCAACATCAATACAGCATGGTCTTGTGGACAAAATCTCATCCAACAATAACAAATATTCTAAGTTCAAATGGTGGTCTGTGGCTCAAATGCTGTCTAAATAATGGGCCTTGATACAAAAGGGTTGAAACCCACTGCATTAAACTTTGACTATTATGACTGTCTTCTGCTATACTGAGCTACAAATCTAACAAAAATAACTGAAATTGAAATCTCTGTTGTGTCACTCCCCATGCAAATTCAGTCATGAATAGCCTACAGTTGGGGACACCTATTGACTCAGAAACATTAGCCTAGTACAAAGCATTACACATTACACATGTACTAGGGTGCACCCTTTTCATTTCATCATAACAAGAGACGTACAAATATACAATCATATCATGCGTGGACATGCATTGCACAGGCAGATGAAGGCTGGCTATGTGAGGCTCCTAGAACGTCACATTGTTAACTCAGTTTATTGCACCGAACTTTTGTGCTGAATTAAAACTCCTGAGTTTATAATGTGGCAAACCCCCCGGGCCATCACCCGCTCTGATGGTCCATTATAGTCATTTATTAGCCCCACAAGTCAGAACCCAATGGTAGTGAAGTTTCTGACTCCATACGTCGGCACGATAGATCGAGCTGACCCAGGGGGTTCCGAGAGGGGGTAGTCATTTATACGCTATGGGCTATGCAATACGCTATGCAAAAGACGTGTACAACGTGTCACATTATACAAAACAATAACAATATAGATTTAACTCACGGTCATTCTGACTTGACGATCGAATCAACAAATGTGATTGTGATTGTGATTGACGATGTTATTTCGTTCTCTTGAAGCTGGCGTGTTGTGGTCACGTGTGATTTGTTTTTATCCAGACTGCCGTTCTGAGATTCTTGCAGCCGGCATCCGGCATTTTAACCAGGACCGCGATTGGCCGCCCAAACTCGACAAAGAATGTGATTGGCTGACTCTCAGTGCAGGCATTTTTGGTCCCAACGAAAATCCAGGGCCGCGATTGGCTGCCCAAGCTCGACAATGAAGTTACAGCAGGCGCCACCGTGCCCCCTTTTGCAATATTCCTGATACTTTTGAACAACACAAATCATTCTAGGTCATAATCCGAAGAGCCCTCCATCGTCGCTTCCAGTCTCTGCACTCCTGTGTCGTTCTCGAGCACATCCACGTATGTCAATGTGGGACGTGATGTCCTCGTGACCGTCAGTGCCCGTGTGTTGGTTCCCACAGCACCGATCTGGCTTGCAGCTCTTGGTGTCTTCTTTTTGGTAGTCTCATTCTCCTGGCTGCTATTTTCTGCCTCATTGCCACTAAATATTCTTCAGATATTTTTTTCAAGTAGCTCTGCTCTTTGTTAACAGTTGTGACAGCTGATGAAAAGAGTTCCAACGTCAGAACTATCGACTTTAAAGCGAGCTCAGTTCTCCCAGAAAAGGAGCTCTGATCAGTGCCTGCTAAAAGAGGACATTGGAGGCCACATCTTTTAAATGGTGCATATAGCTTTATTTATCCTATAGATTGCAATATTGATGCATGTTTGCCTTTTTTCTCTTTAACTATGTCACACTACCATTACACATATTCTAATTTATGTATTTCCCCAACAACTTATGAATATTTTTTCTTCCCTTTTGTAACAACAACTGCAGCCTAGATGAGGAGAAGACTGTGACCGAGCAACCATGTCAATGTGACACGTCACAACAAGCAGCGTGTGGTTAGTTAGTGTTCACTGCATCCACATCTCTTCTGAAAGGTTGGAACATTTACACCAGTGTTGAATAAAACCATGATGACTAAAACTATGACTAAATATTCTGTCGATTTTGTCAACAAATAAAAACTAAACTAAAATGTTAGGAAGGGACTAGTGGACAAGAGATCCACTATAAGTCATTTTTCACTTGGTTGCATGCTGAAAATAGCAGATCTACAAGCTCACTACGTGGCGCCCTGCGACACGTTGTGAGCTTGTAGATCTGCTATTTTCAGCAAGTGTAAAATCAGCCATTGCGACGGCATCAAGGCCCGCCAAAATACATTTTAGTTGACTAAATCAACTGTAGATTTAGTCGACTAAAATCTCATGGTATTTTGTCGAATAAAACTAGACAATAACAATAAAGCATTCCAGGTGACTAATATGTGAATAATGTGACTAAAACTAAATAAACTATTGAAGAGACTATGACTAAAACTAAAATAGAAATTTGCTGTCCTGCATCAATGCTTCTGAATCTGCACACATTCTGCTGTCTTCCATTACAATTACAATGGTGTGTGTGTGTGTGTGTGTGTGTGTGTGTGTGTGTGTGTGTGTGTGTGTGTGGCTTCCGAAGTTCGCAGTGCTCCATTTCAAACACAATGCTGCAAATCATGAACACATCGTGTGATTTCCGTGGAATTTTGCACGCACAATACCACTAGGCCGAGGAAGAAATGCCACTTGCATATTTTCAACTCAGCCTCATGGTGGCGCTATAACTGGCCGATTTGTGTTTTTACCATAGACTGTAAAAAATATGGACAAAGCGTTCGCCGGGTCTAACATGGACGTAAAATGAAGCCTGTTATTCCTGCACTGTAAGTCGCCATCTTTCTAGATCCGTTTGGTACCAGCTGGCCATTGGCTGGCTCCGTTTTGGACCAGCTGGCCATTGGCTGCCCAGACAACGAGGCGGGACTTCCCCCCTTATTCTCCGTTGGTTTTTATTTTGACTCGAGTGGGAGGGGAATCCCGATCATAGACTGTAACGGTAGCCACGCCCCTCAGAACACACGCGATGTTTTTTTTTCTTTATGGTAATTTTTTTAATTAATGGGACCATCATTTTCCAAAAAGAATATTATGACATTAGAAATTAGACTTTAAACTAGTGACTGGAAGAAGAAAGTATTCATGACCATGTTTATTAAGGTAATACAGTCTAGGTGAAGTTGGGCCAAAATACATGGGCCTCTATGGAGCTATGGGGCTTTTTGGGTCCAGTCCAGCGCCACAACAGGCCATTATATGAACTACCGATTTCAAATGAGGCTTCACGAAATATCTGGCTGACTGCCCCCCTGGTTTTTACCTATAACTGCACCGATCTGTGTAAAACCTTGTATGCACACTCCCTAGAGGCCAAGGAAAAACCTTTGCCTGGAATTTCTCACATCTGCTCTTTATAGCGCCACCAGGAGGCCGCTATTATGTAAAAGACATTTTCTAATATTACTCCAAATTTCACGCAAATCGGTACACATGCTCTCCATAGTCATGTGATCATGTGATTTGTTTGATTTCTCATAATTATCCATCCTGATTGGCTACGATTGTCTTCTAAAGTTTTCAGGAGTAGCCTGTTTTGTATAAATCACCTCAACTCCTCAACGCAGCGTCCGATTGTGGTGAAACTGTGCATGCCTATTCCCACTAGGCTGAGGAAGAAATGCCACTTGACACACACACACACACACACACACACACACACACACACACACACACACACACACACACACACACACAAATCCAAAAAAACATATTACTCCTAAACTTGCCAAACATCACACACTCTCCTATCCTCCTGGTGGAGACCTGTGCCCAGAAGGGCACTTTCTCTAGTTTTCATCTGTAAATGACCATGTAGTGACATCTTTCATACACCATTACACCCCCCCCCCTCTGTCTGTCTGTCTGTCTGTCTGTCTCTCTCTCTCTCTCTCTCTCTCTCTCTCTCTCTCTCTCTCTCTCAGAGCAGTATAGACCGACACCACAACGCGTATTCAGGGCA
Source organism: Protomyctophum parallelum (assembly GCF_964188405.1). Lineage (NCBI taxonomy): Eukaryota > Metazoa > Chordata > Actinopteri > Myctophiformes > Myctophidae > Protomyctophum > Protomyctophum parallelum. The sequence continues at coordinate 45,706,973 of NC_139697.1, read as the reverse complement.
AAGTCACCACCCCCAGGGGAAGTTGTGATTTGCTCTCGTTCACTGCAATGCAATTTGCGGCATTTCCAAAACCATATTGCGCAGAGTAGCGATTATCAAAACGTATTTGCAATGCCATACGTTGAAAGATCTGTTGCCCGCGTGGACAAGGCACGTTACCTCCGCAAGTTAGATATTATCGGCATAGATGTTTGTCCGTATGTGAATAAGGATTGGAATAAGTTGCATTGGCAGCCATAGAAAATTCTTACCCTGCATGGGCTAAAACCGGATGTGACGTTTATGGGCGTTCCTGTCTAGCGTGGTGTCAGTCTATTAGTTCAGAGTGAACAGGAAGTATAGGTTATTGAGAGTCATTCATCACAGGAGAGGATCATGGGTCACATCTTTCTCTGTGTTCTCTGTGAGTATACTATTACTCTTATTACTAGTAGCTCTGTTGAACTACGATATGAAACTAATATGAACAGGCCTATACGTGTCTGTACGGAGTTAAAAATGCACTGAAATCATGTCAATTCTATCAATGTAGTTGTTTTATGTTGGATGTTTTCACCTTGCTGTACATTTATCATTTCAATAGGCCAAATAATACACTACTCTTCAAAGGGATATTTGAAAATGTAAAACATGTGATCGTTTTATCGTCTTCTCAGGCCTTTGGGAGCAGTATTAAAATATTTGCTACATGCATTTAATCAGACACACCCCCTTCCTATACAATCCCATGCACTGTAATTTCAAACTCCATTTTAACCGTGATATATTCATGGAAAACACCCATCCTCCTTCTGGTGACTCATAGTGCCCTCCTATAGACCGATTCCGTAGCGGGTCTCATGGTCGCAGCCTACGTATTTCCTGTAGGCGGACTCGACGTAGCTGCGGGGGTAAAACCCTCACCAGGCGCACCTCTTCCACTACAGTGAACGGCAGAGTGACTGATGTTAGTTTGCCTCAAACTTTACTCCTTTACCTGCTTTTTTACTAACACTAACATTACAAAGATGCCCAGAACATCGAGATGAACCTGTGTAGTTTATGGCTGCTCCAACAGTAGTGGCAACATAACAAATAAAATAAAACGGAATGTCAAAATATCCACCGTTGTGGCTGAGACCAGAGCCATTGAGTAATGGTTGAGACAAAGCAGTGAAGGGTCCTGAAAGATACCTAATTTCAGTCTTACCCAATACCCAATCTTTCTGTTTTATGAACACAAGGCTGCTGTATTTTATACCTCATACTAAGCATTTAAAGTATGAGGTATAAAGTACAGCAGACTTGTGCTAATAAAACAGAAATATTTGGTATTGGGCAAGACTGGTGTTATGTATCTTTCACTGCTTCGTCTCAACCATTACTCAATGGCTCTGGTCTCCGCCACCGCGGTGGATATTAGACATTCCGTTTTTTTTATTTTTTATGTTGCCACTACTGTTGGAGCAGCCATAAACTACACAGGTTCATCTCAATGTTCTGGGCATCTTTGTAATGTTAGTGTTAGTAAAAAAGCAGGTAAAGGAGTAAAGTTTGAGGCAAACTAACATCAGTCACTCTGCCGTTCACTTTAGTGGAAGAGGTGCGCCTGGTGAGGGTTTTACCCCCGCAGCTACGTCGAGTCCGCCTACAGGAAATACGTAGGCTGCGACCATGAGACCCGCTACGGAATCGGTCTATAGGTGAGGGGCAGTGTTTTGTTATTTGCTTTATTAAAGCTGGAGTAACACTGATCGAGCCACAAACCACCGTTTTGCTTTAAAGGGACACTTCACCCTTTTTGCTAAAATATATATATGTTAATGACGTTTATAAGATTTAGAACACTTTACTCCGGGTCTTTATGTGTGTAATATGTGGTTTTAGACATTTTAGATTTTAGCAGTGAGTCATGGGCACTGGGCTCACTAACTTCCTGGACTACAATTCCCATAATGCTTTGGTGCACTGCTCCTTGCGGATAGGGGAAGGGCTGTCTTGCTGAGACAACATGTAAAGTATAGTCCAAGGACTATTTAATGAGGACAAGAAGCGAAGACCGTACGGTGGACTCCATGTTGCTTCCTGGAAGGAAATAAACATGCCCAATGGGCTATATGCAGCCAACACTTCTGCGTTCAGCTTCCTTGGTCTCAATTGTGCATGTTTCTTTCCTTCCAGGGAGCAACATGGAGTCCACCATATGGTCTTCGCTTCCTAACCTTATTTAATTAACCATGATGTAGTCCAGGAAGTAAGTGAGCCCAGTGTCCATGACAGCAGAGACACTGGGCTCACTGCTAAAATCTAAAATATCTAAAACCACATATTATATACATAAAGACCCCCAGGAAAGTGTTCTAAATCTTCTGAATGTCGTTAACATGTATTTGTTTTGCAGTTTCCCTTTAAATCAACATATTGCTCAGCGATCCTGTCTATGTTGTTCGAGCATCATTAATACAACAAAATGGATAATATTGTCTCATCAAATGTTTTCCAGTGCTGAGTAACTTCCTGTCACATGGACACAGTCAAGGTGAATATTCATTTCATATAATTACAGTATGTTAATGTAATGTTTATTGTTTGTATCATTTGGTTCCATGTGTTTGTGTAGAAGCAGGGGTGCCCAAAAAAGGGACTCCTGCACATCCAAAAAGACCCGTAGGAGGTGCAAGTCTAGTTAGCAGGCATAGACATCAAAAAAGAGAAAAACCTTCCAAGGATCAGTGCTAATAAATAAGTTTGATGCAGTAAGTTGTCCGTCTCTGTTCCCTGGAGTGTGCAGTGTCTTCCTTGGAAGGTTTTTCTCTTTTTTGATATATATATATATATATATATATATATATATATATATATATATATATATATATATGGGGGGGCATCTTCCACTTGATCAAGGTGACTTGATTGAGTGACATCAAAAAGGGCCTATCAACTCAAACCCACAATGCAATACTTTGCGTCAGTAATTTTAGTTTTATAACATAAAACAAAAAATATATACCAATTCCATTTCCCCCCCCTTGCAATGGATAATATATATAGCGTCACAGTCACGCCCCCTACCAGGGCCCAGGAAATGATTCCCCTTTCATTTTCCGCACAAAGCCAACTCGAGTTGTGAGAAATCATGACAGTAAACACAATGTTTTGGGCCAAACAAAGAATTAGAAAGAAGAAAAAAACGGCAGGTTTCAACACTTTTTTGTTGTTTTTTATTCTTTGTAATTATTTGTTTGTTGTCATGATTTCTCACAACTCGAGTTGGCTTTGTAGTTTGTACGACGCTTAAAAGGTAAAAAAAATACTTTTTGAAATGTCTGGGGAAAATGCATAGGGAATTATTTCCTGGGCCTGGCGTCGTCATGAAATGGGGTGGGACTGCGACGCTCTATATACAGTATATTGTTGAGCTGGTCAGTGTCATTTTGAAAGTAGCTCTCAAGTCAAAAAAGTGTGGGCACACATAATGTAGACATACCACAAGCTGAACCCAAGCGCTCTCTCATATTTAATGAAGAATCTGTTGCATTCACATGAGAGAAGGACAGGAGAGTGATTGGTGGTATTACATATACAAAGATGGCGAGGAGTTTGTCAGCTAATTCCAAAAGAATACATACATACGTTTGACACATTGCCAAAGCACAGTGGTGAATACCAGTGTGCAGGTGTTCTCTAACCTGACGCTGCCAGATGAGGGCGGTATTGGGTAACCATGTTCCCCAACACAGCACTCATCTGGGATCTCTCAGGCAGTTGAGCTGACAAAAATCCGTTCCATACCGGACCAATCAGCGTGAGCTAAGGGCGGTATATGTGCGAAACCGGACGTGAAGCTATATAGACACGTCAATATGATTGGTTGTGTTTGCACGCCCACACGGTGATAGACAGACGGTCCCATCCAATCATCTACCAAGTATCTTGAAAAAAAGGAACAGCCCCGTCATCAAATTTGCTTCCGTGATCCCAGATCCCAATAAGCTGTGAAACAAATTTGTGTAGCAAGCTTCTTGGATCTGGCAGCGTCAGGTTAGGTGTTCTCATCATAAAGGATGACTGCAGGTTAGAAAAGGCAGTAATACCGCCGGTAAAGTCTCTTTGATTTTTATCTCATTATACTTTTATTTTCACTGCCATATGGTTAAGATCATGTACAGTATCAATCATATCGGGTGAGTGTGAAAGGAGTGAACCCTGCTTTGGGTACATGGTTAAAACCTGCATCTCATGTGCATTACTAAAGTATGATCAACATTCTTAGCCTGGCTCATCTATTACTCATCATTTATTTCTGACAATTATATATGATTACATACTTGTATATACCACTTTGTTCAAGAACTGCCCGTCTAATATGTTGCTACCGATAGCTACGGGTTGGACAGGAAGGCCAGAATATAGGCTTATGTCTTGTCTTATTGTGTTCTGTTTTAATAGAAGCAGCAGTGGGCAGGCCTGTTGTGGTCCTGCAGCCAAATAGGTCTCACATCTTCAAAGGAGAGAGGATCACTTTCAAGTGTGAGATAGAGGGGAGTGGTGACGCAGACTGGACTTATGAATGGATATCACCTAGGTCATCTCACTACCAAGCTGATAGCATCGACAGAGTCCATAGGTCTGACAGCGGTGACTACAGCTGTAGAGGCCATGCCAAGAATGACCCGCAGACTTCCACAGAGTGGAGTGATGCTGTTCAACTGACTGTGTCAGGTAAGTCACAATATCTCATTTATATATTAATGTCTATATTTTTAATTGGATCTTCGATCCACACAACTGGCATTTCATGACACATCAACATCTTCAACAGATTGATGGATTGATTGAATGATTGAATGATTGAATGTGTGTGTGTGTGTGTGTGTGTGTGTGTGTGTGTGTGTGTGTGTGTGTGTGTGTGTGTGCGTGCGTGCGTGCGTGCGTGCGTGCGTGCGTGCGTGCGTGCGTGCGTGCGCACGTCTGTGTAAAATTAATCCTATGTGGGGAGTAGCAGAGATTTTAAATCAGTAATAAATGCATTCCTACAGTTTCAACATGCTAGACAAGTAAAATAGCAAAAAAGTTCAACAAGGGTTCTATAAAAGGAACTGGTTAGAACAAATAGTCATCTATTCAGTTAGCCCTTTGGAGGACTTGCAATTAACAAACTAAAAATGTTCAAAATTGCACAGAGTCCAGACATTTTTAATTTGTGTGAATTTCAGCCTCTGTGGGGGGTATTTATATGCAAATATCATGACCAATGGCATTGAAATGGCATTGCAATGAACATCACTGATGCCGTTTAGGTGAAAAAAGAACAGATAAAAATAATTAATAATTTAGTAATTAAATCAAATAAAATTGTTGCTAAAAAGCAACGCTGGGTGTTAGAGGGTTAACTTACATATTACACATAACTGCAGCAGAGTATCACCACTATAGTCCTTATTAGCTTTTGAATGAACTTCTGCTAATTACCAAAGTCTGTGGAGCTCCCCTTGGTGGAATGTATACCATGTAATTATGTTAAATAACAAACACTGTTTTTAATCTATATAAATGTTCTTTCCAACAGCCAAACCCAAGCCTGTCCTGAGTGTGTCTCCTCCATGGTTGAGCCCTGGAGCCTCAGTGACTCTGAGCTGTGAAGTTACAGAATCATCTGCAGACTGGAGGTTCTACTGGTACAGAGCTGTTCCTACACCACCACACAACAACTACACTTATGAGCTCTTACCTGGTAGCCTCCATGGGACTGTAGAAGGTTCCTACATCATTCATGGTCCTACAGGCACAGGAGGATATGTGTGTAGAGCTGGGAGAGGAGACCCACCTTATTACACTGAGTACAGTGAGCCTCGCTTTTTGTGGTCTGGTGGTGAGTGGGACTCATATAATTCATGTTTGTTTTCTAAACAATTTACAGAATAGACCCAGTGACTGAGACTGACTGATTCACTCTATTATTCTGCTCTATCGATCTAATACTTCCCCTGTTTGTAATATTTGATCCTGTGTTGTGTTTCAGATCGTAATTCTTCAGCTTCTCTCACAGTGAGTCCTAACAGAACTCAACACTTCCCCTCCACGTCTGTTTCACTGAGCTGTGAGGGACAATATAGTACTAAATGGAAAGTTAATAGTTACCCTGGTGGACTGTCTTCACCTGAAAGAGGTCCAAGGGCCAAATACAGATGGGATGTCGGCAAGTTCAAACTCATCAGTGGAGTGTACTGGTGTGAGTCTGGACTGGGAGAGTACAGCAATGCTGTCAACATCACAGAACGCGGTGAGTCCAGCCAAGCCTACTTCCTTCACTACCTAACAGAATGCCATCTACTCATCAGTAGCATTAGCAATTCAGCAGACATTACTTATTTGACTGAGGAGGTGACTGGTGGAATGGTCAAAATATTTTCTGTAACAATGTACGTCAGAAATGTAAAGGTAATCCTGTAATCTGTCGGGGGAAATTAAGTGCATGTGGTTTTGATTAATTAATCTATAGGTTGAAACAACCTTTTAATTTTGATGTTTTGACAGTCTGCATCAAATTTAACAAGGTTGTGTCTCCATGCTAAATGTCAGATTTAAGAAGTTGTTTCAACTTTATTATTATCATCATCCTATCTGTAGGATACAGGACTACTATTAATTTTTTTTATACATGGAGGAGGACACAAATGCATTAAAAGTATGTATGTTTTTCTTGCACCTTGTCTTACAGCTGGTTCTGTCATCCTGGTCAGTCCTGTACACCCTGTGACTGAGGGACATTCTGTCACTCTACGATGCAAAAACAAAAGAGTCTCGTCTGAGTCGTCTCTCTTCAACGTGGAATTCTATAGAAATGAAGTACTGGTCCAAAATAAACCCAGCGAGGAGATGATCATACCTGCTGTGTCTAAGTCTGATGAGGGATTCTATGAGTGTAGACTTCCTGGAGGACAGTCAGCACAGAGCTGGATGGCAGTGACATGTGAGTATACTGGTAACAATTGTCTCCACCAGGTCAAAGGCGTGGCTGGGATTACGTTTACGTCCCCGTCTGTCATTCCGTCCTGTTGGCTGTGCACACACAGCAAAATCTCTGCCCCAAACAGAGATTGGACGCACACACCCACCCACCCACGCACGCACCCACGCACACACACACACACACACACACACACACACACACACACACACACACACACACACACACACACACACACACACACACACACACACACACACACACACACCGTCGGCGGTCACTCGTATCCGAGTATGACTGTCCTCCTTCTTGGTCCTTGTGGGTCGTCAGGTGGCGATGGAGGCCGATTCTGGACCCGATTACTCACACACACACACACACACACACACACACACACACACACACACACACACACACACTAAGCATGTTAGTTAGCTGTATATGACAGTAGTTGAATTACAATGTCTCGCAGAATTTCTATAGACTAAATGATGCTAAAATGAGTTGTTCTAATTCTAACCTATTTATTTAAAGTGCTATTTTCTTTGTCATCATAGTGTGTCAACCTCAAGTGACTGATGAACCATCTAAACCTTCAGTGAGTAGATATCCTCCACCTACAGTGAGTGGATCTCCTCCACCTTCAGTGAGTGGATCTGCTCCACCTTCAGTAACTGCAGCATCACCTGAGGAACGGAGTTCCACAGTGTGGTTGATTGTAGGACTTGTTCCTGCCATGATTCTTCTACTGACCATCCCGCTAATCCTGCTGTGTCGATACAGAACATCATCTAAAGGTGAGAAATATTACATTAGATCCATCTAGATTTACAATAATTGAGCTACTCCGCGTACAACATTATGAGTATATTATATTTAGTAAGTTGATGGTGCAAGTTGGTTTTAATTTACAGATCCATGCTGCTGTGCCTGCAGGTAAGCGTATTTCATCTCTGTCCATTCATCAACAGAAGTTTAACAGCAGTATAGATTCACTTTTCTTTTTCTTTTTCCCGGCTTCATTTCTTCTAAATGTCATTTATATATATATATATTTTTTTTTTCTTTTTTTAACAGACATGCTCAGTCTCAGGGAACCAATCAGGGCTCCGCTTCAAACCAGAGGACCAATCAAAGTGGAGCTCCTGATGACGTCTACCTCCCACTGCAACACGGTCAGTGTTATTTCTATATGGTTGTTGTCAGGCGGAAACCTTGTATCTCCATTTTTCAACTTTGTATTTTTGAGGTTAATGTTTGTTTTTAGTTCAATGTTTTTTTTGTAAACGCCATTGACAATGAATGGAAAATGTACGTCATATTGTCCCTCATTACGTCATATTAGCCCTCATTACATCATTTATTGTCTCATTATTGTTAATGGCATTTAATGTTTGTGTTTGCACCGTTTGTTTTACATCACCATTACATCACCTAATCAACATGAGTTAAGACGCCGGGAGTGATTTTTATAAATTAAATGAATGCCCTTCGTCTTCGTACAACATTGCCACATAAAAGTATAGCGAAAACAGCCGATTTACAAACTCACAACCCGTCTCATTTCAACACGTTGTGAGCTTGTAGATCTGCTACTTTTGTGTGTTTATGTGTGTCTATGGGTTTTATAAATAGGCATCCAATTAAAAGTATTAAAAGCTTTTGACTAAATAATACATTGGATCATTTGGAACACATTTTTCCACAATAGTCATTCTGCATGAATCTTCTGTAAAAACTATATGTTTTCTTTATATTTTTCCCCATGTGTGTTCAGCCCTTGGCACTCACACCATAATGACGTATAGGTCTGTAATAGCACTGGAAATGTATTTATGTATTTTACAGTTATTAACACATTTATGTTAACAAATTATGTTAACAAATCATGATTTTCTGAAAACCCCATGTTTCTAGGTCAGTGGTGCTCAAACATTTCCATGTCCAGGACCCCCAAAATGATATGTAATTTAAACCGACCCCCATCTGAAAATATCTTGTTCCAGGGAGATTTGAGTTAAAAAACGTTTGCGCTGAAAGAATATATATTCAAAGATTTGCGACCCATTTTCACGATTTTTCAAAAATATACGCTATACGAGCTTGTAGATCTGCTATTTTTCAATAGCTAAAGTATAACATATTGCTTAAAACACAAAAAGGGGTTCCCGCCCTGAAAGGATTAAATAGTGTTTCTGACGACGTGTTGCTTTCCAAAATACCATAATCTTTCTTGGGCCGTAAGACTTCACCGCATTCATTTATCCATAGACACACACTGTAATGACAATGGAGCTACAAGGGGTGACGCTAAAACACAATACAAATATAATGTCTCACAGTATGACTTTAATTAGCAGAAATTAATGAAATAACAACCATATTTCTTTACCTTTTAGCCGACACAAGTGTCTATGGCGTAATCCAGCACTCGGACTATGAAAATGGTACAGTATATACTTTTTAAACATCAACTCCAATGATTTTAATCCGATTTTATTTCATTTTATTGGTTTTGGAATATTAATGTTTTAGTGTCTTCTCAGTAGGTTTAGGAGGCGTGGCCCAATTTGGGGCAGTTTTGTTATTTTAGAAACTTTAATTATGAATCCAAAGGCAATTAGCAGAATGTGATTAACAGTTTGGTGAATATGTCGATGTTTTCACCTGTGACGGTTGCCAGAGTCTTGTCATTCAATGAGTTAAATTCCTATTCCATCTTAATAAATCACATTTAGTTTAGTATGACTAATTAAAGTCACTATTCACACTCCAGTAAGCCCATTTATAGTTCGTACACCACCTCACTCACAGGCTCTCTCATGAATTCAGGAGAAACTGCCTAAAAGATAGGCCTCTGCTATTATCTGGTACAAATATTTACAAATATTTATATTTGTTTTTGTATTATTATTATTTTTACAGATCCAGATTATATCGTGTAAGTACAATTTCAATCTCTGTCTATTCACCAGCATGACAGCAGTAGATTATACATCTTGTTTTATACTTCATTTCTACTAAATATTGTATATATATTTTTAATTACAGACCCATCCCGTATCCGGCAACCAATCAGGACTCGGCAGCAGACCACGGGACCAATCAAAGTGGAGCTCCTGATGACGTCTACCTCCCACTGCAACACGGTCAGTGTTATTTCTATATGGTTGTTGTCAGGCGGAAACCTTGTATCTCCATTTTTCAACTTTGTATTTTTGAGGTTAATGTTTGTTTTTAGTTAAATAGTTAAATAGTGTTTCTGACGACGTGTTGCTTTCCAAAATACCATAATCTTTCTTGGGCCGTAAGACTTCACCGCATTCATTTATCCATAGACACACACTGTAATGACAATGGAGCTACAAGGGGTGACGCTAAAACACAATACAAATATAATGTCACACAGTATGACTTTAATTAGCAGAAATGAATGAAATAACAACCATATTTCTTTACCTTTTAGCCGACACAAGTGTCTATGGCGTAATTCAGCACTCGGACTATGAAAATGGTACAGTATATACTTTTTAAACATCAACTCCAATGATTTTAATCAGATTTTATTTCATTTTATTGGTTTTGGAATATTAATGTTTTAGTGTCTTCTCAGTAGGTTTAGGAGGTGTGGCCCAATTTGGGGCAGTTTTGTTATTTTAGAAACTTTAATTATGAATCCAAAGGCAATTAGCAGAATGTGATTAACAGTTTGGTGAATATGTCGATGTTTTCACCTGTGATGGTTGCCAGAGTCTTGTCATTCAATGAGTTCAATTCCTATTCCATGTTAATAAATCACATTTAGTTTAGTATGACTAATTAAAGTCACTATTCACACTCCAGTAAGCCCATTTATAGTTCGTACACCACCTCACTCACAGGCTCTCTCATGAATTCAGGAGAAACAAAATATTTATATTAGTTTTTGTATTATTATTATTTTTACAGATCCAGATTATATCGTGTAAGTACAATTTCAATCTCTGTCTATTCACCAGCATGGCAGCAGTAGATTATACATCTTGTTTTATACTTAATTTCTACTAAATATTGTATATATATTTTTTAATTACAGACCCATCCCGTATCCGGCAACCAATCAGGACTCGGCAGCAGACCAGAGGACCAATCAAAGTGGAGCTGCCGATGGCTTGTACCTCCCTCCAGGTAGTAGCGTTAAACACAGGAGGTGCAGCCAGACAGAGTATAAGAGTAGAGAAAAAAACATGTACAGTCTGATGATCTTATAGCCATGTGCGACTGACTTAAAATAATATGCTATACAATACGAACCAATCATGTTGGTTATGGACACTTCTGACTGTGTCTAATGAACTTATACTTCCAGCTATTAAAGTAGAATTCACTTAAATTAAAATCAAAGTCCACCACTTGAGTTGTGTTTGCTGTTCTTAGTCATTATCGGCACAATTAACACAACTGAAACAATGTTTAAAATATAAACTACATTTATGCGTCGACCTCTAGGAGACACCAGTGACTATGAAGAACCGAATGGTCCTGATGAAGACTATGAAAATGGTACAGTATATCATATTGTTTATACTGTCATATTGTATAGTTATTAATTCACATTTTGAGGTCAAGTTGTTGAGTAATGCAGAGGTATCTTTTTGATTTATGAAGCTGGAATGGGAGGTGAACTCAGTGAGTGAGAAGACTGGCAACCATCGAGAGGTGAATACAGCAACATATTCATCTGTTAACTGTTAAAGTATTACAAACATTCTACAATCATCATCATCATCATCACCTTTATTTATACTCGGAAATTAGCCCTCATTCAACGTAGCCGAGTTTACAATACACAAAATACAGTCAAAAAGCAATACATCAAACACAACATTATGAATCAGGATACATTTACAAAGGAACTTTATACAGAACAACCATCAGTAAAATAAATCAATTGAAGCAGGAGCAATCACGGTGAAAAATGTTCTGGAGCATTCCTTTGAACTGACTGGCAGGGAGCTCAGCTTTAAAGAGTTCATTGCACGAAGTTGGGCCATTGACAGAAAAAGCTGTCTTGCCCAACTCTGTCTGGGCCTGAGGAACCTACAAAGCTTCTGATTGCCTTTAACTCATGTTTCGCTCACAGGATCATCAGTTCCTGAATCTGCTGCAGTTGATCCACTTCATTCAAATGTCAGGAATAATCAGAAATGAGTCTGTAAGATGAAACTCCGCAGTGATAATGGATGCGGAGGTATTGATCACCTGCATCGTTGTTGCCCTCTGCAGAAACCCGGGACGTATCTCCATATATTTCTTATTTTTATTCTGAATTAATGCCCTATGCTTCATCGTACAAAAAGGCCGATCTACAAGCTCAGAACGTGTCACAATGTGCCTCGTTTTGAGCTTGTAGATTGATCGTTTTGCTTATTTTGTGAAAGTGAACTTGGTGTGCTCACACTCGCTCACACTCGCTTTGAATGTTATCAACAGATAATCTAAAAAGGGCATCTTTGAAAAACAAAGAAAAGGTCCTCCACACTGTCAGACACTTGCCAAAATGTTGCTCTTTATTAGGTCGGACAGTCTGTCCATTGAAAAATAACAGTAGTTACAGTAATGGTTTTGGGGGTTTAACTTTTAAATGAGCTCACATGGTGAAGGATGCTGGTCCACAAGACCATGATAGTAATTACTGTAAAGAACCCTCAATATATTTGTGTTTCATTATATTCTGTTGATATCCATATTCTGAACCCAGGCGATAGTCAGGCAATCTGCCGGGATCACATTCTTACCAAGACATTTCTCCACCAAGATGTTTGTAAAGGTGTCCAATGCTGACATTCAACTCCCCTATTTGGAACCCATGACAGATTTTGTTCCTCAAGTCACAAGAGCCTTGATGGTTTCACCCCTAAAGACATGTAGGAAAAAGCTTTCGCACACCTAGAAATCAGGCGAATGTACAGGTGCGTAGGCCAGTGGACATCAATGAAAGGAATGATACACCCGCACACTGTATATCTGCTCGGTACATTATTTTTTAAGGCAACCTTTCGGTCCCCCCGGACCTTTGAAGAACGTCCGGAGGTACCGAAACAGTGTGCGGGTGTATTTTCACCCCTAAAGACATGAAAATCGTTGATTGTTTTATTAAAAGTGATAAAAGACGTCTTTACGGCCCTGGCTAACAATGCATAGTTGGATTAAAGACGGGATAACGTCCCTGGCATTTTTTACGGTAGCCTTTGTTTTCAATTTTAAAATGTATTAAGGTATTGTTTTAGTTTGATTGTAAAAATGATTTCAAATTATTTGTAAAAAAAAAAAAACGTGATTGAGACATCCCTAGTGTTTAATGTTTTTTTTCCTAATAATATAATAATAATCGAAATCTACACAGAAGAGTAACTATAGTTTATTAAGTTTTCAAATAAATGCCTCTGAGATGTAGTGATCTGATCCCTATAGAGTGAAGCTAGAATATACACAATACCATTCATTATAAATATAATAGTGTTTTTGTTGTATTATGAACCTTTATCAGCTTTCTAAACTAAAAGAGGATTTCCTGCACCTTTTTTGCCCCGGTGCCGCACTAACATCTCTGGCACCGTGCCAAGACAAGCCAAGAAAAACAAAGTGTAGTGAAATATTTAATATTTAATATATTATTAATATTATATTACAGGCAATTGGTTGAAATAAGCTCTCAAGCTGTGCTGACATGGGCATGACAGCCCACTCAGACGTTAATAGAAGATTTGATTGGATTAATACAAAATAAAAGTGTGTTAAACTTCTCTTCTCTAACTTCTATTTTGAGGGCAATCAAATTAATTAATTAATTAAAAAATGTCGGCGCACACGCGGTTATGGTGCGCTTTGGGCGTGCACAAGACTCCGAATAACGTCTCTGCATCTTTTAAATCACTTCTCAAAAAATTTCATTATGTTTATTTCACCACTGTATTTGATACTGTACTGTGCATGTATGTTTACTTACTGTCAAATCACAACAAGTTGTGTCAAGACCCTTTACATGTAGAGCAGAGACCCGACAGAGATCCCTAGCATTGCCTTTTATGTGGTTGTATATATTTTTTTAATTACGTTTATTTCCCTTTGATTTGTACTGTGTGTAGGCTGTAACTATTGCTACCTTAACTACTGTATTTTTATCTTGATTTTATGAAGCACTGTGCATGCCTGTTTTGAAAACCGCTTAAAAATAAAGTTTATTATTGTTATTGTTGATGTTATTATTATTATTGAGCCATTAAATGCAGGGTAAACACACAAATGCAAGTGCTATGTCCACACATGCAATCTGGATTGATGTTAAAGGTATATTCAGTAATTAGTTTATTAAAATGGACAGACCGTCAATCATAATACTTGGTTGTATAGTCTGCACTGTTTACTTTTAAATCGTGCTGCTGGTCTACAAATACAACAATATTGTCCCGTCCAGAGGAGTTTTCTATTATTATGTCAGCTTCTATGTGTTCAAAACAAAAACAATTTGGTGTTTCAAAAATCACAGCATCCTGCTACTATAGACACGACTACACTGAAATACCCAACAAACTACCATCACATGACAACATGACTCCACTACTTCCATCCAACCATTGTACAATATTACTGTAGCTTTAACTTCACTTACATTCCAGTGGTGATCATAGCAAATATCACAATAATTTTTGTCAGATACAAAGCTTGTGGTAGAAGTGTAAAGGGGCTGTAGTTATGGGACATGGCCAATAGGAGGCCATGTCTAGGTCAAATCATTTACACAGCAAGGCAGTCAAGCAGACAGTCAGAAGGATACCACCCTCCAAATGCAAGTGTGTTTGCTCTCTTTCTCTAAAGCCAAATTCCAATACCCAGAATCTCGGCTACTCGCTCACTCTCACTCAGTCACTCCAGCAAGGTGGTGTTATGGTGGAATTGGTGACCTGCTGAAATATGTGACAACCGTGTAGACAATCACATAATGTAAATGTGTCCTAATGTCAATTGTTGCAGTTTGTTCATTAGCAGAGTTCAACCTAACTGTATTTAGGCCATGTATTTAAAGACTTCCATGAAATAGTTGTGTGAACAAGATGGTCACATATTTGGCAGGTCACCAATTTCACCGTCATTTGCCATGCTGGAGTGAGCGAGTGTGAGTGAGCGAGTGGCCGAGATATTGGGTATTGGAATTTGGCTTAAGTCTACCTGTCCAGTGTCAATATACAGAAACTTAAATGAGGATACAACAATGGTAATGTTTCTCAAGTAACTACAGATATAGGCCAGAGAACAGAGAAGAGATGATCAAACCACAACAGCTGGATGCACATTTTGTTCCCTTTAGAACATTCTCAGAGTAAACACATTGGAATTTATATAGATTACGGTCCAAGACATGACAAAATGCTATCAAATGCGGGTCCCTAGCCTAATGCATATCAAACTGGGGGTCCTCGAAGTTGAACAGGTTAAGAATCAATGAGCTATACATGACGCAGTGCTGCGGTGGAGTTCTATAGACTAATCCACGGAGGGGTGCCCTGGGCGCGGCCATAGCTGAGGTGTACACCATGAAGAGCAGCTCTACACCTCAGCAGAACTGATTAGCTACACCTGGCCTACAGGGCACCGCTCCATGGATTCGTCACTTGGGCGACACAGTGGCTCAGATGGGGAAAAACGTGAGGTTTCCGGTTCGATGCCAGGCTCCCCCAGAGTTAGTGTCGAAGTGTCCTTGAGCAAGACTCTGAACCCCTAATTGCTTCCGATGTGCAGGTTGGTGCCTTGCATCGTTTCCTCCGCCATCTGTCTATGAATGTGTGTGAATGTATTTTTTTCATGAAACCTTTATTTAACCAGTAAAAACACATTGAGACTGAGGGTGCCATTTAGGACTTCTATTTTACTTACTTCTATATTACTAATCATATTACAGTATTATGATCTGGGGGCGTGTGGTATGTCATATTGCAATTTTGGGCATGTTAAGAAGCGCTTTTGACACCCCGCGGAGTGCGCAAAACGGCCTTGAATTAGTCATGGGTGTGTTTAAGGCGTGTTTGAGACGTACCCAATCAACATGTCCGTACTATTCTATTTACCAGTCAGCTGATGTCACATACGGAATGCGCACTTTGGGGATCGTGGTATTACATTTCTTCAGGCTGGCACCATAGAAGACATGACATGACTTTGTCACATTTGGGTTAATTATTCCTATTGCACTGCATGCTATCACCTTTATGCCTCAAAATAACAGACCCACCTATAGGCCTACCTTTCAGATCGGAATGGAACTGCGAGTAGATAGCAGCATATTGGCAAATTGGCAATCCATGCGTAATGCTCCCAGAATCGTCTAACCCCCGAACATGCAAGTTCGTTAGATATTGTTTAATTCGATAACGATAGAACCATGTACCATACAGCGAATGAAAGCAAGATTCCTAAGGAATATGGAGATTTTTACATTTAATAAAACGGTTGAGAAATGAGAGAACCATGAGTGTTTATAGGCTAATATCAACGTTTTTTTATGAAAGACAAACGGGCTGTGAACTTGAAGAGCTCAATCACCATCCCGACACGGAAGAAATATAGCCTAGTGCATGCATGTATATGCACTGTTGCACTTGCACACAGTAGCCTACACACGCTCTTTATTTGTTTCTATTGAAAAACACCAGTAAAATAACGTTTATTATATTTTATTTCATTCAAGTCACGACGAAGGAATGAGTTGAATGCGTGCTGCGTAATGCTGTGGCCCCGATGGTATGGTCTTCGCTGAGTTCGCTCGTAGCATTTTATTGAAGAAGACTTGAATCGGGTGTGATACAGCATATGAAAGCAAACTTCCCACGGATTATGGAGATGTTTTTATTTATTTTTAAGGTTGAGAAATGAAAGAATTATGGCCGTTTCTAATCTCAACATTTTTTTTTTTAAAGACGCAAAACTGCCATGTCTCATAGAAACAAGTAAATAGGTCTATAAAAATAAGCGCATATAACAGGGGTCTGTAATCTATTTTAAATGAAGTGCCACGTTTTTATTTTCTAAATAGTGAGTCTGCCATATCCAGATTAATTTGAATGACACCACATTAAAATAAAAAAACATATTTTGATTGTCCACAAATATAAAGTTCTTCCTTCTTTTTAAATATGTTCTTGCACATTGTTATAATGATCATTATATATCCCCCTGCAGTCAGAGTTCATAGTTTTAATGAATGAATGTGATGCATTGTGAGCTGGTATAGATCTGCTATTTTCAAAAGTAATCTTTTAATTTAATTTTTGGATTAGCCGTCCTTAGTTGGGCAAATGCATTCATCTGGGGATCCTTGACATGGGAATGTGCTGTGTGAGGATCACTGGTTTAAACAACATTAGGAGAAAAGCCCAAATAACCACTTTAGAAACAAGAAAAGCAACCACACAGAAAGCAACTTTACAGAAAAATAAGCCGCTTATAATAAACAGACATGGCAACACTCTAGCAGCCTCACAGAGCCGCTCAAGTGTCAAATCAAACAGTGCTTTTTGCGTTTATGAGGTGGTCAGACCCACGTCTAATCGTTATGCTGAGTGGCTTTAGGTCAAGGGGCTTAATAGCAAATTGCGCAAAGCGAAAATAATTAACATATGGACACTCCCACAATGCTAAAATATTCAGGAACGCGGTAAGCCATACTGTGTGTGCGTTCAACACGGGCCAGTGCGTTCAACACGGGCCGATATGCCTTTCATAATACGAATGTGCGCAGAGCGAGGCCAATTTATGTATTACCATTGGTAAAACGCACCTTCAAAATCTAGGCCTGAGTCTCTTTTACAAGTGGGAACTGGCCAAGAGGCAGAAATAAATGTTCACTTCAATGAACCTACAAATCTCCAAAAAAGGTACACTATAGGCAGTAACCGGGCGCAATAATTGTGCACAGAGCAATACATATATATTATAGGCCTTAAAGGCTATATATATACACATCCGAACATGTGCAGGTGTTGGACTGTACATCTAAGATGATCCTTTTGAAACTTTTCAATGGAACTTTTGAGTCTGGTCTGCAGGTCATTCCACAACTAGGGGCCGAAGAAAGCAAGACAACACAATCTATGTAAAGCATTTTGGATAAAAGTGCTAGCCCATACTGTAAATGCACAATAGCAAATCCACTGACTTGTATTTACATGCACCCACTATACTCATCTATGTCATTTACACTAGGCTAGCGCTAGCCTATGTACTTTTTTTTTAAATATATTTTTTATCCCACAATTTTGTCCCCCATTTTTCACGCCTGTGTCAATTATCTAATGTGATCCTGGGCTCTACACACCCTCCGCCACTCCCCATATATGGGGGACACTTGAACTCATGCTTCCTTCATGCCTGAGTGTCCAAGTTGCTCCTTTACACCTGACAGGGGGGGAGTTTCCCTGGTTGGAGGTAGCGCGTGGAAGGAACACATTAGTCCAACCAGTTCCTTTCCCCTCCATCAGGCGACCCGGCTGGCCAGGGGGAGGCAGTTTAGAGACCAGGATTACTGCATGTTTTTTGTGAGGGTACCTACCTTAGGGGACACGGGGAGAACATGCAAACTCCACACAGAAAGGCCCTTTCACCAACCCCGCCTCACGGAGGAGGAAACACGCCGCCAGCACCCACAGCGTCCCAGCCTATACTTCTAACCAGTGTTATACAGTAAGTAACTAAATTAACGTATTACTTACAGCAATGTTATTACCTTTCCCCAGTAACTACCACATTTTGAGTAATATTATTACATTTACTATTTTCTAAAAGTGTTCTATAGTTACTATTTCCACAAGCATTTTGTAATACTGTGGGCTTGAGTGTTTTATTTATAATGGTAGACTAGGTTGGGGTGGAGTTGCTTTGCAGGCTGCTGATCCCTAGTTTAGACTCTAGAGAGCGGATATGGAAACGATGCCCACTTGTCTGTACGTGCAAATTACTGGATGCAGATTCTTGCAGAAATGGCGGGCAGGCCTCAAACCGTCCGGAACAAACTGGGTATAGTGTTGTGACTGTAACGACTCACCGGTTATTGTTGGAATAAGGCAAGGTGGTAAAATGCCAAAGGTGTTTATTACTCGTTGTGGCATACAAAATAATGGAAAACAATATATTTACATATGTATTCAATATGAACTACATTGGTTTTGACAAACATGAATGACACACGGAGCAACTAAGGGATATAATCAAAAGCATTCTAAAACTACGTTTTAGATACTAACCTACCACGGAAATAAAGTGACAATATACCCTACTATTGCCTACTAAGCTAACTAAATGTACAAAAAGCAGGCTTCCGTGGCACGGTGCTCAGAATATTGAATGACTTCATCATGGTTACAGCAATAAACGGGGTTTCACTCAATAGACTGTTTAACATAATAGCAACTCTTGCTATGCTGATGTTCCTACTTTACTCCGTGCATGCATGCTCTCTTTGCACGGAGGGCGCACTGCCTCTAGCCTACTCCACTCTGGAGATTAGCTGACGGGCAGCGGCCAGGAATGAAAGCTTCAGGACACCTTAAAGGTGCTGCCACACTATCCAAAGAGCCGCGCACGTTTTCGGCTGCGCACAGCTTCAAAACCGGGTTTTTAGACAGCTGGTGGATAGAAAACTTCCGCGGACGACTTGCGCGGCGGCCAGATTCCCGGAAGCGCTTGTCACGGCAGACAGGGAACCCAGATGCAGACAGATCAGACAAGGAAACGTGGTATGATGCAAAAATCCAGAGTATTTATTCACTCCAAAACACAGAAGTTCAGGGCAAAAAGGTATAAAGTCCCAGTTTCCAAAGCAGATAATAATACTTAGGTCTTCAGTTGGAGCTGCGTGGAGAGGTGGTCAGGCTGGCAGGCAGGTACTGAGAAAGGAGACCAACAATTAGGATCAGGCCAGTAGAGGAGCGGAATATGTTCTTGAGTCTTAGGCCCCTTTTCCACTATGGGGTGGAACCAGAACTATCCAGAACCTGAACCTATTTTTTTTAGTTCTGGGTTTGTTTCCACAGCGCACAGCGCGGAACGGCACGGTTTCAGACCAGGTTCTCAGAACCTTTTTTCGGCCCTGCTTTTGAGGTAGTACTAACGCTGAGTTCTGGGAACCTATGGGCGGGGCCAGCAGCGCTGCTGCTCTCGATTGGTCGAGCTGAGGTGACAGCACTCTGAGCACTGAGGAGACCGGAGCGAGGAGAAGCGCACACAACACAACAGCGCACATTTTAAACTCCTAAGTGCGACACAGCGACAGCGGACACACATAAAAATAACCTGGAAAAGCACACAGAAAAACTATGGCCACGAGAGAGGGAGAGACAGAGCTTGTGTGTGCGTGAGGGAGAGAGAGAGAGAGCCATAAAGCTGTCGCGACGAGTTGTTTGCTTGCAGTTGGTGTTCTACACTACAGCTAACAGCTAGGCTAACTGCAGATGTGTGTGTGTGTGTGCGTGTGCGTGTGTGTATGTGTTTGCGTGCGTGTATGTGTTTGCGTGCGTGTGCTCGCGCGCGAGAGCGCCATATAATCTATTCTAAATTGCCAGAACAGAATTTTCTTTCTTTTTCAGGGCAAGGCATTAGGCATATCATTACTAGAAATGTGCTGTACACAATACTACACATTGGAAGAATTAAATTCAACTAGCACAACGGTTAAATGATTTGTATTTGCACATTTCTTGATATTGACATTACAACTGGACTGGATGTTATGGCACAATTTGCTCAATCTGCTCAAGAGGCACTATAATTGCAACCCACACAATGTTAAATGCTATATTCAAAAGGTGGGTTATCATTTATCATATGAGCTATAGCCATTATGATATATATTTTTCTCTTGCAGTTTAAGCAAAATATTGTAGACAGGTAAAGGTTGGAGAACAACTGGTCGAAATCGAATGCATTTAAAACGGGTGTTTTACTGTTGTCCCACTCCCCACATGGAAAGGAAATCCATATCGGCAAATATAGCCTATATATAATGTATGCTGCATATATCCATGTTCATATAAACTACAGTATGTGCATATACAGTATATCTATTATGTATAGGAAATATATGTGACAGCTGTGGCATGTGGCTGCCACAGCTGTGGCACATGTGGCATATAAAAATATGTTCATATTATTGGTTTAAAAAAGTACAATAAAGCAAATAAATTTGAAAATAGACAATCTACAAGCTCACGTGTCTCATCGAGCTTGTAGTTTGTCTATTTTCAAATGGCCGAAATGTATTTAAGTAGAATACTATATACAGCTACTTTCCACCACTGTTGAATAATAACCAGTCATTATTTAAACATGAATATCTCTGTATTCCGGGACCCCCCCGGCCGTGCCAAGGGGGAGGGGGCCCTGCCGGCCGAGCTACTCAGCAGTGGGGGAATAGGGGG
This sequence comes from Protomyctophum parallelum, assembly GCF_964188405.1. Taxonomy (NCBI): domain Eukaryota; kingdom Metazoa; phylum Chordata; class Actinopteri; order Myctophiformes; family Myctophidae; genus Protomyctophum; species Protomyctophum parallelum. Next base: position 45,685,577 of record NC_139697.1, on the reverse strand, counting down.
GGGGGGCAGACTTAACAGGTTCTGGGTTCTGGTTATATGGAAACGGAAGCAGAACTTGGTTCTGGAACTACACATGGTTCTTGTTAGTTCTGGGTCCTGGAAAGTTCTGGTTCTGGTTCTGGTTCCACCCCATAGTGGAAAAGGGGCCTTAGAATTCAACTGACCTAGTACAAAAGCACAGAGGTGTGCCATCACAGCCAGGTATAAGTAGCCAGGTGATTGCCAGATGGGGACCAGCCAGGTAATCACCAGGACACACCTCTCCACAGGTAGAATGCAGCTCCAACCTAAAGGACATAGAAATAAAAAGTTAGAACGGACAGACATTCAAGCTGCCATGACAGCGCTCTCCTCCGCGTCAATCGTCCGCGGAGGTGGAGCTTAATTCCCATCCACCAGCTGTCTAAAAACCAGCAGCGCACGCGCCGCACAGCTTCTTCTGCTCGCAGAGCTGAGAGTCTACGGTCGTGCAAAAGTCTCCGCTCAGTCTCCGTTCGGGACCACGCCCACAGTCTCCGCTCGGCCCCGTCCGCTCCCATTGTGAAGCTCCTGTCTCCGTTCGGTCTCCGCTCGCCGGGCCCTCCCCCTCGAGTCTCCGTTCAGCTGCCCTCATTGACTCCAATGCATTCTCAGTCTCCGTTCGCCCCCTCCTCACCCGTCATCTCATTATGCGGGGAGAGCAGGTTCCCGCCCCCCTCCCCAGCTCTCAGAAACAGAACGGCGGCCATTGCTTGCTGCCTGCAGTGCCTGTCAGTCCGGACCGGAGAAGTTGCGTTGAGAACGATAATACTTTGGGAATTAATTTACAAGCACTTTGATAAAATAATTACGGTATAGATGTGTCGGTGGGGTCCCAACAACATCCCGATTTTTATGTTTTATAAGTTTGGACGAAATTATGGACGGGCGGACGGAAACAACTACAGCATCAACAGCAGCAGGTTTGGAAATTCATTTAACGGCACTTTGATAAAATAATCACGGTGTCAATGTGTAGGTCGGGCCCCGACAACATCCCGATGTTTATGTTTTTTTTTATTTGATTACATTATGGCTTGGATTTGTATATCTGTCTCACTGCTTTTGGTGGTGATGACAGCAGACAGCACAGCAGAGTGAGCAGACCGAGACCAGAGCTGACCCTCGAACGGATCGGTCGCACTTCAGAGAGCTCCCCAGACAACAGCGATTTTTAGCTATGTTTTCAACCTTTTCCGCCTTTTTCCTCCTCTTCATGCTATGGATTACGGACGCATACTTTAATTCAACATGGACCTTACACCACCAAGGAGAGATGGAACGTCACGGAATCGAAGCGGAGGAGTTTCACAGCGATTTTTACCTCCTAACTGGCGTTGAAAGTAAGCACATTTCTTTTGGGTCAGCAGCGATTCATGGCCTGTTAACAGCAAACCCGAATCGCAAGTACAAGCCCCCGACTGGCAAGATGGATCGCAGAACTGTGATTATTCTTTTCTTGTTACTATCGGGTGATATTCACTTCAATCCTGGACCGGTTACCCGATCACAAGCGAGACTGCACTCACAGCAGCAACTGGTGCTTCCGCAAACAACGAACGTTCCCATCGCAACGCGCCACGGCTTCCACGCCTTCCAGAGCGCCGCGAGCGCCTCGAGCGCCTCCCCCACAGAACGGACAACGGACGCAACTTCAAGATCAGCCCATGAACTGCAGACAACCAACGCCAGCGGACCCCCACATAACACCGCAGGCGTCTTGTTCGCCGAAGCCACCCCAGCGGCAGTGATCATGGAGCTGAACGAGGAACACCACCCCCTCCCCAACACCCACAGTCAACCCAGGACTACAGAGGATAATAGACCACCACCCTCCCCCATTCCCACCCCAGCCACGGACCCAGACATCAGGATGAATCTGACCTGGCCTACAGACATGTCCAGACATGTCCAGACATGTTCAGACATGTTCAACGGCGACACCCACATTCCACCACCCCTCCCCATTCACACCTCAGCCACGGACATTCCACCGCCCATCCTCAGTCACACCTCTGACTACTTCAACACCGACGAAATTAACACAATCGTCGCATCCAACGGCCTTCACTTGTTTCATTTGAATGTGAATAGCTTGAGTCCCAAACTAGCTGAGATCAGACATCTGTTCCAAAACGGTAAGGCAAACATACTGTGTTTCTCTGAAACTAAACTTGATGAGTCTACTAAAGACCCAGAGATTGAAATAGAAAATTACTCAGTCATTAGAAATGACAGAAACAGACATGGTGGTGGCGTGTGCATGTATATTCACCAAGATACTGAATACATTACTCGTACTGACTTGCAGCATGATGAAATTGAAACTGTGTGGGTTGAATTAATTTTCAAAAATGCTAAATCAGTATTAGTGGGCACCGTCTATAGACCCCCTGATCAGAATGAGTTCTATGATATACTTGAGGGGTGCTTAGCTGGGGAGGAATGTGTAGAGAAGATCCTGATTGGCGACTACAATACGGATATGCGTCGTAAGGAAGCTCCTGTGTTCAAGTCATTTAGTCGGTTTTGTGATCTGCATGGTGTCAGTCAGCTAATTACCCAACCCACAAGAGTGTGTGATTCTACTCAAACTGTCATTGATCTCATTCTGACCTCGGACAAATCCAGAATCTCAAAGAAAGGGGTCATTGTATGTGGGCTCAGTGATCATTTTATGATTTTCTGTACCCGCAAAATACAAAAACTAAAGTTTGACTGTCACAAAACAGTCATATCTAGGGACCTCAAAACCTACTCTAGTGAGGCCTTTAACCTGGAACTGGAGAATCTGGATTGGTCCGATGTGCTCAGGAGCTCACTAGTCGAAGAAGCATGGCTTGGCTTTAAAACCAAATTTACATCAGTACTAAACATCATGGCTCCTTTGAGAACCGTCAGGGTCAAAACCCGCTCGGAGCCATGGATGAATTCGGACATACTGACTGCAATGAAAGCCAGAGACAACAAATGCTCTGAACTTCTTAAATGCAAGTCCAAACTAGCCAAGTGCAAGCGCTTCGACAGTGATCTCCAAACTAAACTGCACAACCTAAAAGCCCAGTGTAACAAGCTAAGAAACGGTGTAATTGCCATGACCAAATCAGCCAAATGTAACTTTATCAATGATAAAGCCGAGGAAATCAAAAACAATCCTCGGGAGCTATGGAAGTTACTAAACAACCAACTAGGCTGTGGTCGGAAACTAAAAACCAGGTTTACTAACATAAACATCAAATCGAATAACACCCTCATCACTGACAAACTCGATGTAGCCAACCACTTGAACATCTTCTTTACAAACATTGCAACAAAGCTGGTTAGCAAACTGCCCTCCCACTCTGGGCGTTTTGGTGTAGAGCACATCAAAGCCTTCTACAAAAACCTTGGTGTTTGTAAAGATGATTTTAAAATGGCAATGGTAACAACCGAGGAGGTACTTAAAAAACTGAGTGCCCTCCAACCCCACAAGGCCACTGGCCATGACAATATTCCCTCCAAATTTCTCAGAGACTCAGCCTTTTCCATAGCTCCAGTCATCACCCACATAGTTAACCTCTCCATCAAACAGGGACAGGTCCCCCAAGATTTTAAACTGGCCAAAGTAACCCCCTTGTACAAAAAAGGGAGTAAATTAGAACCCGGCAACTACCGCCCTATTTCTATTCTAAGCTCCATCTCGAAAGTGATGGAAAAAATAGTCTATGAACAGGTTGAAAAGTATCTTGCCACTAATAAATTGCTGTACGAGTTCCAATCTGGCTTCAGAACATCCCACTCCACTGACACATGCCTCCTCTATTTGAGCGATCACATCAAACACGAGGTGGATGCTGGAAAATACTGCGGCATGGTCATGCTGGACCTCCAAAAGGCTTTTGACACCGTTAACCACTCCATACTGGTTAACAAGCTTAAAGCTATTGGTTTTGATAGCACATCAGTGAGCTGGATGCAATCCTACCTGGAGGGGAGAGAACAGATGGTGGAGGTGAACGGAACACTGTCCCCTCCCCTCCCAGTGAGCTGTGGTGTCCCACAAGGAAGCATACTAGGGCCTTTACTGTTCCTAATTTATGTTAACGACATGACTTCAGCTTGTGACTGCAACTTGTTCCTGTTCGCAGATGACTCAGCACTGCTGGTCTCGGACAGGAACAAACTGCAGGTTGAAAAGACCCTCAGCTCTGAACTCGGTAGAATCTGCACCTGGCTCGCTGATAACAAACTATCCTTACACCTGGGAAAAACTGAATCCATCCTCTTCGGATCAAATAGTAAACTCAGCAAGGCAGATGGCTTCTTGGTTAGAGTGGGTGACAATATTATCACACGAAAAGATCAAATTACCTACCTAGGTTCCATCCTGGAGGCTAATCTTTCCGGTGATAAAATGGCCACCAACGTAATCAAAAAAGTCAATCAAAGAACAAGATTCCTTTACAGGATCTCCTCACTGGTCAGCAAAAACACCTTGAAGACCTTAACAGGAGCCCTCGTACAAGGTTTCTTTGACTATGCATCCACCTCTTGGTACCACAGCACCTCAAAGGCCCTTAAAACAAGGCTCCAGACCTCCCAAAACAAACTGGTCAGGCTCCTACTTGGCCTCACCCCCCGAACCCACCTCACCCCTGCCCACTTTGACAGGCTGGGATGGCTTAGGGTCGTCGACAGAGTACAGCATCTTGCAATGGGTCTGGTCCACAAGATTCGATACACCACCAAGATACCCATGTACCTGTCTAAATACTTCCTTAATGTAAACGAAGTCCACACCCACAACACCAGAGGGAGTGCAACAAACCATGTACAACCCAGATTCGGCACAAACAAGGGACTAAATTCTTTTCGCTCCTATGCCACCAAAATGTGGAACGCCCTACCAACAGTCATTAAGACATGTGAATCCCTTGACTCCTTCAAAACCGCTCTCAAAGGGCACCTACGGATGGCTGCAATTCGAAACTGGCCTCTGTAAAATCTGAATCCCCCCCACCCCATTTCCCTCACTGTATATTGTATATTGTATATTTTCCCAGTGCTTGTATATTTTCCCTTTTTTGCTTCCCATATGATGAATTCCTGTTCTGTTCTTTAGCTACATAGAAATGTCTATTTGTATGTCTCTAAATGGTTGTATGTCTTTAAATGTTTTGATGAATTGAACAATGTGGACCCTGTTGTAAACAAGTGTAATGCTTAATTGGGTCGTCCACTCACAGTTGACAGTCTTTGTATTGAGTTTGTGCTTAAAATGTACTGTAAATTCTACAAACTGTTAATAAATATTTCAATCAATCAAAACAGCACTGTGGTAAAGTGCCTTCTTTAATGCCAACAGAAGCCAGTAACTATTAATCACATTAACATTGCACGTTTAAATCGTCAGATGTTTATCTTGCTAACTGAATTAGCGCCTTGGCAACGCAGTAAAAAGCTCAGTGGGGCACCGATCTGCAGACTCCATATTACTATAAATATAATTTAGCTTATTTTATTATTGAGGACATAATTGTGTCAACATGGCAAAAACACTGGTAACGGTACTCCTGGTGTTCTGCCCCGGGAACAGGGTTCGAGTCCCTGCAGTGTGTGCTTAATGTTTCATATTTTGTCCTGTATGTTTACAAGTTACAACTTTACATATAATGTTTAGCAATCCGGTTCCCCACATAGGCTACAAACAAGTTCGAGAAAATGAGAAAGTTCCCCCAACCACAATGAGGTGTTTTATTAACCTTAAAGTGAAACACTTTATATATATTATTATTTATTTCCTAATTAAAAGCTTGTGCAATATAACATTACAAAAGCCACGTGAATGTACAAGTTAATTGAATGTAAAAACCTCCTAATATAAAACAATATATTCACAATACAATTTAGGCATGCATCAGATCATGCTCTTGATCCAGAGCGACTTACATTTAAGAACAGCATGCCATATAAAAACAATAAAACAAACTCACTAAAACTAAGCACACAAACACAAAAGCATGCAGTAGAAAACAAAGAATAAATAAACAATAAAATTACAGCCAAGGCCTAAAGATCACTGCAGTGGTGGAGGTGCTACCAGCCACCTGTCGATTCCCACTGCCAAAAACGAATATTTTGTATTTATTTTGCCATGATCAAATTGACACATCAACTAGATTAAACAGCTTTCCCTTATTGAGAATCATTGGGCCAATACGTGTTGACATGGATAGTTAAAGATAAAGATACAATCTCTGTGTTATTAATGGTATTTATTTCAGAATTGTGTACGTGGCAATTATACAGTCAATATACAGTGCATGCAGATAAGCTCCTTTTGGAAACTTCTATACTCACTCACTCACTCACTCACACTCTCTCTCTGCACAAGAGGCGCAATACAATAGACCAACTCACTGATCAGAATTAGGTGACATTATATGGTCCAACCAGCTAAGATTTGATGACATACTATTACTTGACACTACTAGACTTTTACAAATATATACTAGACTATACAAATAAAATTGGCAGCCTATTTCTAAGTTTTTTCTAATTTCATTGATGAACATGATATCTGGAGTATTTGGAATATCTTGTAGTGAATTGACTTGTGTGTCATTGTGATCAAACCAGTCTATTTTGCTATGTGTTTATACATTCTTGTTTATCACATGCACACGCACACGCACACACGCACACACACACACGCGCGCCAGGAAGGACATCCCCAAAAGCCACATTGACTTCACACTATGGTGTGAAGTCCCTCAAGGTGAAGTGTGCACTTAATTTAGCCTGTTTCTCCAAATGCTTTAGTGTTGTTCTCGGGTGGAGATGGGGGTTCCACTCCAGCTCAGAGTGCTAAACGTTATTCCAATAACAACAATAAAAACAAATATTATATTACACACCAATACTAATACTATGTTATATTATAAGAGTTATTGTTGTTGATGCTACTTGTATTTGCTTGTGTCTCCCCATCTGTCACTCTGTCTCTCTCTTTCAGGGTGGGACTGTCAGGGTGTCTGCTCTACATCTAAAGTGTCTTGAGTAAACTGTTGTGATTTGAAACTTTAATTTATTCATATTTTTATAAAAATAATTGATTATTACTTACAGGGGAGTCGAGGGGTAAGGTGAGCCATGAGGAGGCCGGTGGCTGTGACGGGGCTGAGGAAGAGGAGGCAGGTGGCTGTGTGCGTGTGGCTGAGGAAGAGGATGCAGGTGGCTGTGGGGTTGATGAGGCAGGTAGCTGTGTGCGTGTGGCTGAGGATGCAGGTTGCTGTGGGGTTGATGAGGCAGGTGGCTTTGATGTTGTTGCCGTATGGGTGGCAGGAGGTAGTGACGCTGCCGAGGAGGCTGTGATGACGGACACTGTAGCTGTGGATGGCAGAGGAGAGAAAAAGAAAGTTTTGATATTTCATCAATAATAAGCAAAACATATGTAGGTATACTACTATACTATATTAACACATTCATGACGGGAAATCCTTTTGGTGTTTAAGGATTATGTTATACTTTTGCTATAGAAAAATAGCAGATGTACAAGCTCATAGCGCGGCACTGAGTGTCGCGCTACAAGCTTGTAGATGTGCTTTTTTGTTTTTAAATCGAGGCCCTGGAACAACATATTTTCAGATGGGGGTCGGCGGCCAATTACAGATAATTCTGGGGGTCCTTGACATGAAAAAGGTCGAGAACCATTGACATAGGAACATGGGTTTTTCAGAAAACTGTTTTGGGTTAAGTATAGGCTTAAACTATAATAATTGTCTTATTGCGTGCATTTACCTTCCTCTGGTAAATCGATAGACAAAAACAGGTCATCGTCGATCCATGCGGCTTCTGCCACTGAACATGCAGGATCTGACGGCCGTGACCTTGTTGAGGTCGAGGCAGAGGAGACAGGTGGATATATACAGAAAATAAACACAACGCCTCTAAAAACATGTAACATTGCGTGTTTAAATTGCCAGATAATTTTTCTTGCTTATGTTTGACCTTAAGGGACTGATGCTGACGGAATTAGCGCTTTAGCATGGGAACAACAACACAGACAGTACACCATACAACAGTCTGTTCAATCCAAATATAATGTTCCATAGATCATAATCACTGATCATATACACTCATTAGAACCCCCAAATGACTCTATTATTTTAAATATATTTAGCATGGTTCATTATGTAGCAGATTGAGGGGATGAGCTGTTTTTGTGAACTTTATTATCATCATCATCATCATAACTGCAGTTGTTTGATTTGTTGAAAATAGCCGATCTGCAAGCTTGTAGATTGGCCTTTTCTGACCAAGGAAGCTGTGGCAAAACAGTGGATGCTGTCAATACATGTTTGTCATCCATCTGGGTGTCTGAGTTGTGTAAAGTGCTCAGTGTAACATGAATTATATTATTTATGCTGAAATGGAGAGATTGACTGTTGCAACTCTTGTCTGTATCTGAGATGTATATTTATTTACTAGTGCTCTGGGTTCTCACATTTGGCTTTGAGTCTGTGGACTTTAGAGCGGTATCTGTCTTCATCAGTGTCTGTAGCACATCAGTGTCAGTGACTATCTGTCTTCATCCCAAAAGAGATGATCTGCACTGTATGACATCATTCTCATATCCCCTAAAGCACTGGTTCCCAAACACTGCGTCTGTTATGGTCGTTTCAAAAACATTTTCCATCAAATTAATTAAACCAAAATGCAGTGATTTTTTTGCAGTAACTTTTATGAATACATAAAAGATAAAGCTAAGAAATAAGCTCATTAGGAGTCCAACTAGTACTAGTGGTTCTCAGATGTTTTATTTATGAGCACCCTCAACTCTGAAGTAGTGAAAACAGCTGATCTACAAGCTCACAACACCATATATATATATATATATATTAAAACATAAAATACCTCAACTTAACTCCTACAATTCCAAGTGCTTCTCAGGGTGGGGGTCCCCAGTTTAAATGTGATTATTTTGGGGGTTCCAGCCTGAAAAGGTTGAGAACCACTGCATTAGGCTGTACGATAAAATAAAATAAACCTACACACAGTAGCTATGAATGACTATGGGTTCACACTTGATATTTTATCATGTTAAGTGTAGCAACAGTGAAAACAGCACGTCAGGTAAACAGTGCTCTAATTTTTATTTCACAGATCTGAGCGCAGAGTGCTCTGGCCACATTCAGGTGTTTTATATGTTGTGTTGTATTCATACATGGTTGCGTCCCCTCTCAAAAGAGCACTCGCTCGGTTGGGCAACTGGCACACTCCACCTGCCCCAAAGTGTTAGGGCACCCCTTAAGGCTCATACATAGTCTGGATTTTCGGTGGTTAGTTTACCACCAAACTCAACCCTTTTCATGTCTAGGACCCCCAGAATTACCTATATTTGGCCTTGAACCCCCATCTGAAAATATGTTGTTCCAGGCACCCCCCGGTTTTCTAAAACAGCAGATCTACAAGCTCGTAGCGTGGCACTATGAGCTTGTAGATCTGCTATTTTTCAATAGCTAAAGTATAATATGATGCTTAAAACACCAAAAGGGGTCCAGAATGTGTTAAATGAGCATTTGTATAGCAACACAAATTGACATTAATATAACATTACCCTCAGTTAAGTTGAAATATTCTAGTGAGGGAGGGGGGGGGGGGGGGGGGGGGTGCTGGCTATGTACCTTTGCACCTCTACACCAGAATGCCTGTTAGAGCATGAATCAGACCAGACAGTATGACATTGAGAGTTTATTCAGTCTTTGCAGATACAGGTATGGCAGTGGTGAATGATGGATGAGTGATGATTTGACAGGCAAGACAAGGAAATAAATAACAATTAATAATGGGGATAAGTCAGGCGTAATACACAGTAGGCAATACAACGAGTAGGATATATAGGAAAGCAGACTTACATTAATGCATCATTCAGTATACAGGCACATAGGAGTTGTGGTGCTGCAAGCACCTCTCAGTGAGAGACAAATGTTTGTATGCTGCCTAGTTAGGCCTATATATATCCCTCAGGTGTGCAGATTATCAGCCCTGCCCACACCACAAACAGGCAACCTGCTACTGCTCCGCCCGCTTGTAGCGCGGCACTATGAGCTTGTGGATCTGCTATTTTTCAATAGCTAAAGTATAATTGATGCTTAAAACACCAAAAGGGGTCCAGAATGGGTTAAATGAGCATTTGTATAGCAACACAAATTGACATTAATATAACATTACCCTCAGTTAAGTATTGAATTAAAGCTGCAATGAATACACAGGCCATTCAGAAAAAGTTACATGAAACCAACTATCCAACCAACAGCAGAGACAGTTTTTAAATGAGATGGACATGTATATGATAGAAAACATTAAAAGCATCTTAACACTGGTGAAATAGTGAATTTCATATTTAATGTAAACAGACAGCAGGACTAAGGTGAGGCAGGTCAGCAGTTTACAGCGCTGTAGGGCTTCGAACCCCATATCCAGGCAGAAGCTCGGACAGTACAATACCAGCGCTTTCTTTTGCTTTGCAACAGCCGATCTACAATATATCCTAATAATTAACCCTATAACCTTAACCCAATTTGCTATTGTACATGGTCATTACAGGTCAATCGGTAAACAATGAAGGAAAGCTGTGTTGGTGCTTGATCAAGGCTGGCTAGTCTTATCATATTTTATACCTTTTCACCCACAGCGCCTGGAGCATCCACTTGGACTCAAGCCGGCGTCTCATCAGCCGTGGTCGCCTGGAGGACGGTTTCCTGTTGCGAGACGCAGAAACATCCAATGATTCAAGATTACAACATTGACAGTCCAGGTTTGTGCATCAGCAGATGTTTTATTTTATCATGTAAGTAAGGACATGTTAGCATGGCCAAAACGATCACCGGTAGAAGGTACTTTCAGGTGTCTGAAATGGGGTTCAAGTCCCTGCGGTGATAGAAGGCTTAATGTTTTACAGCATGTCCTGCTTGTGTGTTTATTACATCAAATGTTATCATAAGTCATAATAGTACCCGAAAGCACAAACTATTTGTAATTGCAACATATACCACTTGGTTCTGAGTTCTCTTTCACAGTACGCTTTGCACAATCCCGGGCGCGAACCCTGGACCTCTCGTGGATGTCAGATGTACGCTTTGCACAATCCCGGGCTCGAACCCTGGACCTCTCGTGGATGTCAGATTTAATGAGATGTAAATTTGAACACAGGTATGCAACTCTGGCGACCTTGGACACTCCCATATGCTAATCTGGCCAACGGAGACCGAGCGGAGAACCTCCGCCAATCGCCTCGCGCGGTAATTGCACTACTGTACGGCTCAACGTCGCTCGCGGCGCAAAACCGCTCAGGTGTGGAAAGGGCTTTATGCCGTCAGGTGGGCGCAGGTGTAGATGCTGGTTGGAGCAGCGAGATGCGGAGCAGGCGACCAACAGTGGAGCGTCGGGAACGCTCCCCACCAATGGCTGCGCTGACGGATCTGCAGGGAGGGAGTCAGCAACGGGGCGCGCACTGTGCGCACCAATACAGACACACACGGCCCAGACCCGGACAGACTATAGGCCTGCGGCCGTAACATGACACTTTTGGGGACAAAAGATGCAACTATAAAAAGAGCCCTTCTGGGCACAGGTCTCCACCAGGATAGGAATGTAAGACATTGCAGCTTGCCTTCATCTGGTGGTTGGATAAAAGGGCAACAAAAGTAAACTAGGGAGTTGGCATACAAAGTTATCCACAGATCCGTGCAGTTAGAGGTAAAAACACTTTTCGGCCAGTTATAGCGCCACCTTGAGGCTGAGTTGAAATTGTTCATGTGGCATTTCTTCCTCGGCCTAGTGGGAATGTGCGTGCACAATTTCACGGAAATCACGTGATGTGTTCATGATTTGCAGCATTTTGTTTGAAACTGAGCACTCCTGTGAACTTTGGAAGCCAATCTTAACCAATCAGGATGGAGTCTGAGAAATCTGAAAGACCCGTTTCGTTGAAGGCTCTAGAGACTGTGTACCAATTTGCGCGATGTTTGGACAAAATCTGTAGGTGTACTGTGTAAAAACTTGTTTTGCACAAAGCGGCCTCCTGGTGGCGCTATAACAGGACGTTCTGGAAAGTTTGGGGCAGAGGTTCATCGTTGGCATCCAGGGAGTGTGTGTGCAAAATTTGGCATCGACCGGGTTAACGGTGGCCGAGATTAGCTGCTCACGGACACACTACGGACGGACACACGGACGGACGGACGGAGTTCAAAACATACTCTCCCCCCATGCCTTCGGCCTGGTGGAGACAATTACTGGGGGCGAGAAAAGAAAAGTAAAGTATGAATATGATAGATAGACAGACAGACTCTTTGAGTAACTTTTCCAACACTGCTTCTAATCAAAGTCATGTAATACCTGCTGTCACTGCACTGACACAGACACCATCACGTAACAACATGGCTGCTCTACACTTCTGCCCATCTAGGTTTGCCTTTCTCTTTTCCTATACGTTACACAACGGATCATATCCCATAATTATTGTAATAGGCTACTCATACATTTGCTCGATAACTTCCTCGTTCCTAAGTGATTCTTCTCTTTTTTTGTCTTATCAACACCAGCAGGCTGATTAACCAGAACAGCTGTGACCAAACATCCAAGTAAGTCATTGGCACATCCATGCGTGCTCTCTCTCTCTCTCTCTCTCTCTCTCTCTCTCTCTCTCTCTCTCTCTCTCTCTCTCTCTCTCGCTATCTCTCTATCTCTCTCTCTGTCTGTCTCTTTGTCGTTTCCCTGTTTCACGTAGCTACAGTGAAGCATTATAGTTCATTGTGAATAGGAAGTCGTTTTCAGAGTCGTTCATCACAGGAGAGGATCATGGGTCACATCTGTCTCTGCGTGTTTCTTCTCAGTGAGTCTATATCACTATTATTACTCTATAGCTCTATTGAACTGCTATTCGAACCATTTGTCAATGACTGTGCTGTACTTAAACTACACTGTGTTAATGTCAAGCTGCTGGGTTTGAATAACAGTGAATAACAGTCTCCGAAGGCCGGAGACAGAGAATATGGGTTCTTATCTTATACCCAGTGTAAAGTACAGTGTTTTTTGCTCAATTTCAACCACAAAGTTGTCATTTTCATGCTCAGCACCCATGTTGTGTAAAGGATGCACAACATCCTGTTTGGTAACCAGTGGCTTAGAGGGAGTGATTCATGTCAGAAAGTGATTTCACCTTAGATGAGATCTGACCTGGTCTGAGTTCCAAGCACAGTTTTCTTCTATGTATTTTTATTGAGGCTCTGAAATTCACAGCTGTTCAATCGCATTTCAATGTACAGTATATATAACCACACATTTTTCTTTTTTTAACACAACATAGGAAAACAACAAGTACATGCAAGTACCACAATACGGACATTACAATGCACAGACAAAAAAAATATATATATACATATATATATATATATATATACATGTACACCACAGTCTTGACATGATTGTACATTACAGTTCACCAGAGTCTTTGTTATTCACTACCGTTCAATAAGGTACATTGAAGCGCAGTCTAGAAGGGTCCACTGTATGACTGGTTCCAATAGCTTCGTGAACCCTTCCATGTTATCGCAGAGGAGATAAGTCAGTTTCTGACAGCGCAGTATTTAAGGCCACATATTAATATACATGCCTGTGTAGGTGTGTACGTCCTTTCTTGTCCTTTCTCTGACAAATTTACAGTAGTAACAGGTCATTAATATCCATTTGGATGCTCCGATACAGCGTGGAGAGCGTGCATATTTTAATAATTGAGGTGGTACCGTGGCTCAGGAGGTAAGGCGGCCATCTTGAAACCCTGAGGTCTCAGGTTTGAGCCTCTGCTCATCTAGGCTACGTGTCGAAGTGTCCTTGAGCAAGTAGTAGTGGCCTTCAGTCTCGAGAGACCATGGCACAAGCGCACATGGATTGGATCAGGTGGTGCTGAGGGAACAGTACTTTGTGTGACTGAGCAGCCCAACACGTGAGTCGTGAGTGACAGTCTTTTTGGCAGTGATGGCATTTGAATGCGCTGCCGTCACCTGCTGACGCCGATTGAGGTGCCTTTCGCCCGATCACGTCATTTTTAAATGATCAGAATCCGATCAGGAGCAAAAAAACGTGATCGGGACATCCCTAGTATCAATATTATATTTATATCATGATATTAGACTGGATATTGTCTGTAATTGTGGATATTGTACTACTGTGATAGGGCATAAGTGTTCTATAGAAATATAAAACATCTAATCATTGTAATCAGATCGGGAGCAGAAAAAAGTGATCGAGACATCCCTACACATAACTGCTCCGAAGGTACATGATCTGAGGAGTCATTAATGCATTTATATATCGCTTTTTTATCCAAGGCGCTTTACATAGATTGTGCATTAAATCTCACCCATTCACACACACATTCATACAGCGATGGCAGAGGAAACCATGCAAGGCACTAGCCTGCTCATCAGGAGCAATTAGGGGTTCAGAGTCTTGCTCAAGGACACTTCTACACTAACTCTGGGGGAGCCCGGGATCGAACTGGGAACGTGGTACCTCCTGAGCCACTGCCACCACGTCATGTTATGTTGTGTGGAAAACAGCTTTTTGATATGTCCTGAACACAACATCCAATCATCCCCAAATTGGAAGTGCATGTTTAGGGGCCTCTATAGAGTGCACGACCAAACGCACTTTCACTTTTGACTATTAGGGGCTCCACAAATGCAATTTAACTTGCACCATACTGTATGTCGTAATAGACGGCAGCATCCTCGGATGCTGACGACTGTAACCCAACCCACAGCTTTCGCCTTTATTTTATATTTTTTATGGAGGGACAGACAGTAGGCTGACAGGAAATGTGGAGAGAGATGGGGGGAAGACATGCAGTAAAGGCCGGGAGTCGAACCCGCGGCACACTGCCAGACTGGATCACCAGCCAAGGTGCCTGGACCGCTGAGCCACGGCCCAGGCCTGCAAATGTTTTTACATGCACTACAAGTCTGCACTAATCTTAAGCTTCAGATTGTAGGCGTGTTATTGCCAGCCCATCCGAACACCAATAACCTTTCTGATTAACATATTGATAATTCATTCTATTGTCATCAAGCATTGTTAGCCATTGAAGTTAATAAAACTGTTGTGAGGACCATCTTATTCATATCCTGTGGTCAAATTGCCACATGGTATGAGGCCTAGAAACACATCTTTCTTCTCTAGAGATACTATTTATTTTCTGTCTGTTCTCGGCCAGTCTTTTGTTTAGATCCTTTGTATTTAGCCAACATCATAAATTCAGTTAAACCTAAGTTAGGTATTCTGTTCTTTCTATAAAACAGTCGTTTTTTTTCCTCCAAAATGTAGGCAAAATCTAAGCCCTTAGACTTTGCCCTAACTCCGTAACCGATGGCCTGATGTTTACAGCTTTATTGTTCTTTTGTGAAATCAATGTCTGACAATGTACTCTGTTGTGTTTAACCTGAGGTATGTTTAAAAAGCGTATAGCGATATAAGCCTTGGCTTCTGCCTTCACCTTTTCGGTAGTGGATTTTAATTTGTCTATATACGTTTTTACATTTCTTTCTCTTTTATTTTTTTATGGACCGAAATAAAACCTACTTAGGCTACTTACAGTACTTTAGCACTTTAACATTTGCAGAATGGACACGTTATTGATTGTTGTTTGTTCTTATTGAACAACTGTAACTGTCTATGGTTGGTGTTGTGTTAATTATAATTAAAATGCAGATATTAATGTTTTTCAGTGCTGAGTATCTTCCTCTCCTATGGACACAGTCAAGGTGAATATTGATTTAAAATGTCTTTATATTCATTCAGTCAAGATCATAATAGGTTACACCTGCATGTCACATCCTCTTAATTATTATCAACGTTAATATCCATATTCTTTACCAATATAGCTGCCCTACATACAGTAGCCAAAGTGCAGTAACTACAAACAGAAATGTAACTGAAAAATGGTGTTAACTTAAAAGTGTTTCAACTCGTCCGCCAAATGAGATATCGGCATATATATTACACTAATTGTTCATGATCTGTTCATGAGGTAATCGTTTATCCCGCAAAATCACAAAAAAAGTGAAGATCTATATTTTACAGATTTTACCGATCACATCATTTTCCAATGATCAGAATCCGATTGGGAGCAAAAAACGTGATTGGCACATCCCTAGTATCAATATTATATCGATATCATGAAATTAGACTTAGGGGTGGGACGATATGGGTACCTTCACGATAAGATATATCGTGATATTAGGCCCTCGATAACGATAATATCACTATATTCGATATATTGCGATATTTGCGATATATCGATATATTGTATGAAATGTCATCAACGATATATCACGATATCTGCAACTACAAAATACTTGGAACTGAAGAAAACGCAATTCTCTTGCTCGGACACAGGGAGGGACACACACATAGCTGCTATAGGAGTGGTTGCACCACTCAAACACTAAATTAATACTTAATAAACTCCCCCTTTGACTCATACGCTCATCATAATACCTCACAAACACCACCAACTGACCATTATCACTGGTATCATCATAATGCCTCACAAACCCCACCAACTGACCATTATCACTGGTATCATTATAATACCTCACAAACCCCACCAACTGACCATTATCACTGGTATCATTATAATACCTCACAAACACCACCAACTGACCATTATCACTGGTATCATCATAATACCTCACAAACACCACCAACTGACCATTATCACTGGTACCATCATAATACCTCACAAACACCACCAACTGACCATTATCACTGGTATCATTATAATGCCTCACAAACACCACCAACTGACCATTATCACTGGTATCATCATAATGCCTCACAAACACCACCAACTGACCATTATCACTGGTATCATCATGCCTCACAAACCCCACCAACTGACCATTATCACTGGTATCATTATAATACCTCACAAAC
Source organism: Protomyctophum parallelum (assembly GCF_964188405.1). NCBI lineage: Eukaryota > Metazoa > Chordata > Actinopteri > Myctophiformes > Myctophidae > Protomyctophum > Protomyctophum parallelum. The sequence continues at coordinate 45,668,585 of NC_139697.1, read as the reverse complement.
CCCACCAACTGACCATTATCACTGGTGTCATCATAATACCTCACAAACACCACCAACTGACCATTATCACTGGTATCATTATAATACCTCACAAACACCACCAACTGACCATTATCACTGGTATCATTATAATACCTCACAAACACCACCAACTGACCATTATCACTGGTATCATCATAATACCTCACAAACCCCACCAACTGACCATTATCACTGGTGTCATCATAATACCTCACAAACACCACCAACTGACCATTATCACTGGTATCATTATAATACCTCACAAACACCACCAACTGACCATTATCACTGGTATCATTATAATACCTCACAAACACCACCAACTGACCATTATCACTGGTATCATCATGCCTCACAAACCCCACCAACTGACCATTATCACTGGTATCATTATAATACCTCACAAACACCACCAACTGACCATTATCACTGGTACCATCATAATACCTCACAAACACCACCAACTGACCATTATCACTGGTATCATTATAATACCTCACAAACACCACCAACTGACCATTATCACTGGTATCATTATAATACCTCACAAACACCACCAACTGACCATTATCACTGGTATCATTATAATACCTCACAAACACCACCAACTGACCATTATCACTGGTATCATCATAATGCCTCACAAACACCACCAACTGACCATTATCACTGGTATCATTATAATACCTCACAAACCCCACCAACTGACCATTATCACTGGTATCATTATAATACCTCACAAACACCACCAACTGACCATTATCACTGGTACCATCATAATACCTCACAAACACCACCAACTGACCATTATCACTGGTATCATTATAATACCTCACAAACCCCACCAACTGACCATTATCACTGGTATCATTATAATACCTCACAAACACCACCAACTGACCATTATCACTGGTATCATTATAATACCTCACAAACACCACCAACTGACCATTATCACTGGTATCATCATAATACCTCACAAACACCACCAACTGACCATTATCACTGGTATCATTATAATACCTCACAAACCCCACCAACTGACCATTATCACTGGTATCATCATAATACCTCACAAACACCACCAACTGACCATTATCACTGGTATCATCATAATACCTCACAAACACCACCAACTGACCATTATCACTGGTATCATCATAATACCTCACAAACACAACCAACTGACCATTATCACTGGTGTCAGTGGACCCACTGCTGGGGAAATGCATTCTGCATGTTGTATTCCCACGAAGCTGTTTGGACAAATCACCATCAAGTAATGCAGTACTTCTGGTTGCTGTGGAATGTGAGAGTGGGATTTGCTTTATTGTAGCTGTCATTTCCTCCTTTTCTAAACATGTTGTTCATCACTTCATTATGAAGAACATTATTTTATATAAAAAATAAAAAATAAATCGATATCGAATTGTCTGCAATTTTGGATATTGTACTATTGTGATAGGGGATATGTGTTCTATAGAAAATTAGAAATATAAATATCGGATTAGGAAAAATCGTTACCGGCAGATACTCAAAATCAAATCGGGATCGGGAGCAGAAAAAAGTGATCGAGACCTATAACTGCTCCGAAGGTACTTGATCTGAGGAATGTATTAATTGTGCTTCGCTTTTATCCAAGGCGCTTTACATATAGTTTGTGCATTACATTCTCCCATTCACACACACTTTCATACAGCGATGGTGGTGGAACCCATGCAAGGCACCAACCTGCATATCAGGAGCAATTAGGGGTTCAGAGTCTTGCTCAAGGACACTTCTACACTAACTCTGGGGGAGCACGGGATCGAACTGGGAACGTGGTACCTCCTGAGCCACTGCCACCACGTCATGTTATGTTGTGTGGAAAACAGCTTTTTGCTATATTTCTGGCGGGCTTCGTGTTAAAACCTTCCACTCACACATACTCCATTTCTACACTGTGTATTAATGCATTATGTAGGCTACACTTTAATCAATGCTATTCCTATTGAGTCAGTGTAACTATGGTTTTAAAGGTACACTCCACACATTTTGTCCAGGAAGTGTCTGTTATTGTTTTGCTTTTTACTTGCTAATGTGAACAACAGATAACTCAGAGGATGATAATGATGATGATGATCATGATGAGGATGAATTCCATGATGCCCACGAAACATTTGGTGAGTCATCTGATTTGTTTTATAATATTAAGAAATTTAGAGCAACATTTTACATTTTTGTCTATTATGTACTGTACGTATGTTGACAATTCCAAATGTATACCGATTACCAAATTTGGGAGATGGGTTGATAGATATATTGGGAACAAAACTGGATATTCAGTATTTTAGCTGTGACGTGAGCGCCCCCTCCTGAGATACTTCCGGGCCCTACTTTTGTGTCGCTTTTGTGTCCCCCATAGAGTTATACTGTGACGCTCCGTCGGACTAAATCTGAGACGAAAACTACCACGAAAGTCCCATTTTACCGCTTTCCTCGCAACAACAAAGCTGCGCTGCTCTCCCAAATCTGGCTGTGACAGGCCGTCTGCCCCACATGGAATACTATCGCCATTTTATTTTATTGTGTCAACTAAATCCTCATTAATGCAAACTTGATTTAACATACTCAAGCCTGCACACATTCTAAATATGCCCCCGAAATATTTTACCGAGCAAATACCTTCAATAAAACTGTCACTCATGTTGTGCCACATGTACTATACTTCATATCCTGTGGTCAAATTGCCACATGGTATGAGGCCTAGAAACATATCTTCTCTAGAGATACTTTTTCTTTTCTATCTGTTCTCTGCCAGTCTTTTGTTTAGATCCTTTGTGTTTAGCCAACATCATACATTCAGTTACAGTAAACCTAAGTTAGGTATTCTGTTCTTTCTATAAAACAGTCGTTTTTTTTCCTCCAATATGTAGACAAAATCTAATTAGCCCTTAGACATACTCCATTTCTACACTGTGTATTAATGCATTATGTAGGCTACACTTTAATCAATGCTATTCCTATTGAGTCAGTGTAACTATGGTTTTAAAGGTACACTCCACACATTTTGTCCAGGAAGTGTCTGTTATTGTTTTGCGTTTTACTTGCTAATGTGAACAACAGATAAATCTGAGGACGATGATGATGATGATGATCATGATGAGGATGAATTCCATGATGCCCACGAAACATTTGGTGAGTCATCTGATTTGTTTTATAATATTAAGAAATTTAGAGCAACATTCTACATTTCTGTCTATTATGTATGTTGACAATTCCAAATGTATACCGATTACCAAATTTGGGAGATGGGTTGATAAATATATTGGGAACAAAACTGGATATTGGGCCAATGCAGAATGTTTTTTCGGTTGTTTTCATATGTTGAGGAGCCATGCTGTTTTATGGGCACACCCACTTGTCACACCCCCTTTTTTGCCAAACAACATTCCTTGGACTGCCACCCCAATAGCAGCTTTTCAGTGCCTTCTGCCAGCTCTATTCATATTTTTTATTCATAATTTGAATGCCAATAGATAAATCTGTGATATACACACTATATCTCATTTTAACAGGGCAATCATATAGTATTAGACACCCAGTCCTGATGGTGGCGGTAACTTCACCATTATGAATCTGATCGTTTCCGGTTAAACAGGTGTCAACATCCGCTATCTTTCTGCACTGTGTTACACAGTGATCTGTCCCCGTGCGTGTGTGTGCGAGCGTGCACACGAGGATTTTGTCCGGTTTTAAGTGGAGGACATCGGCCGTTAGCAAAAAATGCTAAAAGTTGCTACATTATGTAAAACAAAGCCTCCGATTATAGGGAATAAAACAATTACGTCAATACCGTCAACGTGGGGTCTGGATTAATTAATTCACTACATCAAAACCGCCAACGGTAGTCTACGGGTAACAGTTACTGAGCCGTTCTTTGTGTCGTAACAACCAGTCCACAAAATCTTGCAAATATGTGAATCTACCTGTATTGGAAGTTGTATGCACGTTTTCGCGAAAGGCCACTCCCATTGAAATGCCCCCTTTTTATTATGAACACACCCACGCACCCACGCAGCGTATATCTAATGTGCTGCTGAGCATAGACATGGTAACGCCCCACCTGCCTCTGATTGGCATACCGACACTGCCCGTATTGACTGTCCACTGAGGTGGATATAGCTATGCTGGATACATTGACATAACAACGCGTCATCAGAGCGGAGGGAGGGGCGTCAGCTGCGACTCCGCGGCTCCGCCCACCCCCCAGGGTAAGATTTGTGATTTGTGATTTGCTCTCGTTCACTGCAATGCAATTTGCGGCATTTTCAAAACAATATTGCGCAGAGTAGCGATTATCAAACGTATTTGCAATGCCATACGTTGAAAGATCTGTTGCCCGTGGACAAGGCACGTTACCTCCGCAAGTTAGATATTATCGGCATAGATGTTTGTCCCTATGTGATTAAGGATTGGAAAAAGTTGCATTGGCAGCCATAGAAAATTCTGCCCAGGGTAAAAAACCGGATGTGATGTTTTTGGGCGTTCCTGTCTTGTTAAAAAACCGGCTGTGACGTTTTTGGGCGTTCCTGTCTTGTTTCGTGTCAGTGTATAGTCTGATCTCTGCTGCGAGGTGGTGGAAAATAATAGTACATGGTAAATAATTAACTTTTTCAGATTATTCTAATTCGTTGCGATGGACCTGTATGTGTGTACAACTTGTCTTTGTCATAATTCTGTGCTACATGCAGGGTCTAAACACACAAAAGTGAATTTATAGCGCTACTTAAACATAATCTTTCCAGTTTTCGTTTGTAAACTATTGCAAAAATAACAAACATGGCAGTTGTCTCCCAGGTTTCTAACAGTCGTTGTATCACAACGTCTTACAGTATAGACAGAATTTAAAAAAAAAGAGTTCCTCTAATATATTTATTTCATTTTCAATGTCCTTGTCATCATATAGCGTCTCAGCCTACAGTGACTGCACCTTCATCTAAACCTCCATCTCATCCAGCTCCAGTGAGTGTATCTACTCCAGCTTTAGTGACCAAACCTCCTCCACCTTCAGCAACTGCACCACCTGTGGATCAGATCTCTCTACAAGTGTGGTTGATTGTAGGACTTGTTGCTGTGGTTCTTCTACTGACCATCCTGCTGATCCTGCTGTGTCGATACAAAACATCTAAAGGTGAGAAACACACGCATCTAGATTATATATTTACAAAACTCAACAGTATGTAGCCTACTTGTCAAGGTTGACTATATGCATTGAGACCGCAAGGGTCCATGTTGCATTATTAGCCATAAAGCGTAGGCTATAGTGGATGGTTGTCACAACAAGGAAACGCATGGCTCATCGATAGAGTTTCAGCCAGGAATGGATTAACATTTATTTGCGCATGCTCAGGTACAAGTTACAACACAGTGTAGATGTGCACGTGATGACGTCAACATGGCTTTGTCTGCTAAGAACCGAGAACCGAGAACCAAGTCTCCCATAACTCATAATTCTCCTCGCTACCATCAAATAAAAGCCTGAACCACCTTTGGCCAATTTGACTGGGCCCATAACCTGTTGCATTATTAGCCATACTAATAAAGCATATAGTGGATGCTAAGACCAGCTCAGTGGCCTTGTGGTTAGAGTGTCCGCCCTGAGACTGGGAGGTCGGGGTTCGATCCCCGGCCGGGTCATACCAAAGACTCTAAAAATGGGACCCAGTGCCTCCCTGCTTGACAATCAGCATCAAGGGTTAGATTGGGGTAAGTCCCTGAGACATACTAGCGCCTGCATGTCCAGGGGGTGTACTTGTACATCAAGCTGCCTCAAGCTACAGAAACAGGAGATATAGGCTCCTGCCCTGCTATGGGCCTCATGGCTCGGCAAGGCTACTTACTTACTTATATAGTGGATGGTGGAACAAGGAAACTCGTGGCTCAGTTTCAGCCAGGAATGAATTAATTATGCAATAAGCCACGAGAGGTCTCAGGTTACCGGCTATTTTACACTGCCTGGGAGGCGTAGTTAGACCCGACGCGCAGCGGAGGGTCTCGTTAAGGTCCATTTTTGTGATTGTTTTAAAGTCAATATACAACTCCTTCTGGGTACACCAGGATTGAAAACAGCGAACGGCCCACATTGTCTGTTTCACGGTCCCCTCTTCGTTTCTTGACTTTTCAAGCTCTTGTAGGTCGCTGTCATTTATTTCTGCGTGTCGTTTAGTCTGTTCTTCCTCCATATTGTCGCTTTCTTGCAACCACTCGTCCACACTTAGTCCACCCAACAAATCAAAAGTCACTGTGAACGGTTCCATAATAACAACAACAAAGCCGGTTCCGGGTGGCGGAGTGATACTACTACAGTACATGTGAAGCGGTCAGCAGCACTGCTTTTGCACCTGGCATTGATATAAAGTGATTGAAGGTGTGGATTATGGGTGAGATTTACACCGGTCACGTGACGGTAACCAGCCAATCAGAATCATGTATTGGGACTACCCGTTTTAGAACATGTATTTGCACATGCTCAAGTAGAAGTTAGAACACAGTGTAGATGTGCACGCGGGCACGTTATGACGTCAACATGGCTTTGCATATATTATGTGATAATGTGCATTAAGTGTAATAGTCAACACATTTGGTTCCTTTTTGTAAACACTACACAGTGTACCAATCATTTAGCTGAGGACACAGAACCACAGCACCAATTAACATGTTTTACTCTTTGTTTTTTTTATTACAGATCATCCTTGTTGTGTCAGGTATGTACAACTCTGTTTAAATAGGTCTTTCCCCAAATGAATGCTATTACCTTTGTGCGTGCAATAGTGACTCCTACAGGTTGTTCAGGGCAACTGTTAGCAGGGAGTGGAGCTGGGAATCTCCTTGCATGAAACTCCTCACTGTAGTCGGGTTAAACTAACTGTTTAAGAGGAGACGTTTTTTAATCCTTTTCTAACATATATAGTTTTAGATTAAACTACAGATGTTAACATAAAACATAGGCTAAACCTTTTATGTAAACTTAATAATAAAAGGTTATTTGACCTTTGCAGAGTGCCTCATATTTGTCTCTCCAAACTGTTGCCGCTGTGTGTGTGTGTGTGTGTGTGTGTGTGTGTGTGTGTGTGTGTGTGTGTGTGTGTGTGTGTGTGTGTGTGTGTGTGTGTGTGTGTGTACATGAAGTGGTACATTAAATTATCTTCTCCTAAATCTTTAATATCTTTATCTTGAACTAGATCCATCGAGTCCCGGGGAACCAATCAAAACTCAGCAGCAGACCAGAGGACCAACCAGAGAGGAAGTTCAGATAATGGACACACCCCACTTCAGAATGGTCAGCCAATCAATAATCAATCAAAAGCAAGCAATCAATCGCATAACAGCTGATCACTAAATTCTGATATATCTGCTTTGAGAATGGAAATTCAGTTAGTCAGTCAGTCAGTCAGTCAGTCAGTCAGTATTTTTAACACAAGCAAATACCTTTCCAAAAGCACCATAATGCTATATACATGATTTCTAACAGTTTGTTGTTTTGTTGTTATTAATTGTTATTTAGGCCTATGAATAAATGTGAATTTTCAAAGAGTTAGCTGTTTGAAATTTATAGATGAATTGTGTGGAGATGATCATATCATTTATGGATGTCTATGGCGATTTCTTTCAGATGAACCTGCAGCAGAGTCCAGTGATCCCATATATTCAGAGATTGAACTCAAAGATATGGACAAGGAAAAGAAGGGTGAGCGAATAAACAGCTCACACCGTCTGTGTATGAATGGTGAATGTGTACAGTACAGTACTGTAATGTTGTCATTTGTGCGGGAAATTATTTAGTGAGGAAATTACACAATGCATTGTGTGTGAGGGTCTGCATCAGGCTATGCACATCAACATGTAGGTCTACCACACTGTCCATCACACAAAGCCTCAATGAAAAACAACCATGCTGTTTTCGTGCTCAGTCGCATGCAGCCAGTCACCCAGTCACCCAGTAACCCAGCCAGTCACCCAGCCACCCAGCCAGCCACCCAGCCAGCCACCCAGCCAGCCAGCCACCCAGCCACCCAGCCAGCCACCCAGCCAGCCAGCCACCCAGCCAACCAGCCAGTCACTCAGCCAGCCACCCAGCCAGCCACCCACACACATAGCTCCATAAGGGAGTGGTTGCACCACTCAAAAAGGAAGAAGGGACATCCACACATTAGTTTCTAGAGCTCCACAAGAGACTTTCTTTATGCAACATTTCAAAACTCTATAGGAGGTCCTCATCAGGCAAATATATATGACACAAGATTGCTTCTTAATTTAAGAAGCTCTGTCAATTCAAAATAAAGATCACACCTGTGTGAAGTGAGGGGATCTCAGTGGCGGCCTTATATATGTTTCAATCGTTTAAATTTTCAAAAAGAAATAGTAGTAGTAGTAGTAGTAGTAAGGTAGTATAGTTGCGAACGCAATGAGCACTAACTATGAGACCCTGCAGATCATGTCTGTGTGTCTGTCTGTCTGTGTGTCTGTCCCGCTGTGACACCACCCGCCTGCCACCAGAGGGCGCAGCTGTAGCACACACACACACACACACACACACACACACACACACACACACAAACAACCACACACACACACACACACACACACACACACACACACACAGTAGAAAACTTAAAAAAAATACTAACTAAAAAGAAAAAAAAAGTACGTAATTTATTCTAATTGTTGTTATTGCAATTTACAAGCTGCGTTCGCTTCCCGCGTTTGCGCGTCTTACTTGTAGTAGTAGTAGTAGTAGTAGTAATATTGCATTGCATCGCAGCCTTCCAATCAGCCTTGTCAATATTATTCAGCCTCATCCTGTACATCCACTTACCACTAGTTGGCAGCAGCTAATAATCACTGCAGGTACTCGACCTGTCATGTCACATTGACCTGTGTTGTTTGGTTGTAATTGTTCCCACTTCCCAGTGTGTGCACTCACTGCACTAGCAGCGCTGACAGTTGCGATTGCATCATTGTATAGCCAATGCTGCCTTCCAGTTATACCTTAAAGTAAAACAATGTTTAATCAAGCAAGCTGCTTTTGTGTATTTTCTACTTGGCTGTGTAGGGGAGAGCGGGGTCAGGCGGCGCGCATTTTACAAATTCCCTCCCTGCACAGAGATTAATTCATTTCACGTAACCAAACTTTTTTTTGAACAAGATACACTTGTCCTCTCCCATTAGCCCGAGTATTTTTTTATTTTGGTGAAACTAGTCGGACGCTATCGTCACGCAAAGTGATCTCGCGCTGACTTCCGCACAGCGCTATTGGCAGGACAAAAGCTGCGTAGGAGCGGTACGAGAGGCGCCCTCACATAAATCGTCCTAAATAAAGCTATTAAGTCATGTTTCTGGCATCTAACGCTCAGTTATGCTTCAATACAATCCTTCTACAAAATGTCCACTTCTGATTGTCAAACAAATTTCTAAAACTATTCCTAATCCTTACCTTTTGAGTAGGGTTTCACATCATGTCCATTCCATGTCCAAAACAGGCTGGATCTAAATTGGTTGATTAGTCTAAATGTCAGCTGCAGCCTATGTCAGTGGTTCTCAACTATGTCAGTGGCTCTCAACATGTGGTCCGGGGACCACAAGGGCCATTGGGGGCTATAGGGTTCCCCCCAGCAAAGCAAATTAAAACATGTCAGAATAGCTAGTCTAAATGAACAATTAGGCTAGCTAGACCATTTAGAATAGATTAAGAGTGACTTCTGATCCTAATTCTCCTACCAACAATATGCTTAGGCTATAGATAGAATTAATGAAATAGAATGAACATGTTCACTTCATTTTATTCCCTTCGGTCAGCTGTTTAGAACACCATAACAAAATGCTACTGAACAACAGGCTAAATGGTGCAACTGCAAACATTTAATAGCCTAGTGCATTATTCAAAGTGCTTTAAAAGGAGTGTTCACAAGTGCATTCAAGGGGGTTTGAAACCCATTTGGGTCTGTAACCCGGAGTGTAAATGGAACCAAATGTGTAACGGTCCATTTGGTTCCATGTGCAGGCTACACTCAGTTAAATCAACATTCATTTTACAATCTAAATTGGAGGTAGAAATGTCATTAAATGAGGGTCTATAGACCCTGGTTTGGACCCTTATGGGTCTGTAACTAGAGTGTAGCCTACACATGGAACAAAATGGACCCGTTACACATTTGGTTCCATTTGTAGGCTACACTCAGTTAAATCAGCATTAGGCTACTTTTACAATATAAATTGGGGGTCCTGAAGGTAGAAATGTCATTAAATGAGGGTCCATAGACCCTGGTTTGGACCCTTATGGGTCTGTAACTAGAGTGTAGCCTACAAATGGAACAAAATGGACCCGTTACACATTTGGTTCCATTTGTAGGCTACAATCAGTTAAATCAGCATTATTTACAATATAAATTGGGGGTCCTGAAGGTAGAAATGTCATTAAATGAGGGTCTATAGACCCTGGTTTGGACCCTTATGGGTCTGTAACTAGAGTGTAGCCTACAAATGGAACAAAATGGACCCGTTACACATTTGGTTCCATTTGTAGGCTACACTCAGTTAAATCAGCATTACTTTTACAATATAAATTGGGGGTCCTGGAAGTAGAAATGTCATTAAATGAGGGTCCATAGACCCTGGTTTGGACCCTTATGGGTCTGTAACTAGCCTACAAATTTCCATTTGTAGGCTACACTCAGGGTAAAATCAGGCCTATTAAAAAAAAATATCCTAATAGGCGATAACACTTTGCATTGGCCTATAAAAACCACAACAGTAGGCTAGCCTAGGAAACATTAGGCCTATAGGCTACACAATACACATTGTAAACAAACACTGTAAACGTTTCATATAAAAGTGCAACTGCAAACATTAAATGCCATTTAAAATGTAAACCTCAAAATCTTGCAGACTATTGCAAGACTATTAACTGCAACACAAAATCAAACACAAATAGGCTACAACCCTACACCAAGCCCCATAGATTGATTGAAATAAGACTGATTGATTAGACTGATTGAAAGAACAAATATCAGGCCTATTAAAAGGATATATCCCAATAGGCTATAACACTTTGCATTGGCCTATAAATACCACAACAGTAGGCTAGCCTAGGGAACATTAGGCCTACAGGCTACACAATAAATACACATTGTAAACAAACACTGTAAACGTTTCATATAAAAAGTGCAACTGCAAATAGGCTACAACCCTACACCAAGCCCCTTAGATTGATTGAAATAAGACTGATTGATTAGACTGATTGAAAGAACAAATATTCAAATAGCCTATGAAACAAAAACACAGGGGAGAAACAGATTAGTGTGTGTGTGTGTGTGTGTGTGTGTGTGTGTGTGTGTGTGTGTGTGTGTGTGTGTGTGTGGGGCCGTGCATAGCAGCTCAATCGAAGTCCTCACAGACGTGGCAGACATAAGTCTGCTCTGTATCTGTGCACTCCTCGTGTGCCCAGACGCCACAGACGTTGCACGTTATCCAAAGCCCTGGCCTACTATTGAAGTCAGTTTCCCCACACACAATGCACTCCGTTGTATCATCATCAATGGCAGGCACCACAGGCGTGTTGTTGGTCTTAGACTTGGCCTTTTTGCCAGCAGACCTTGTAGGAGCCTTCTTAGAAGACACAGCAGCCTGGCCAGCAGATGTTGTAGGAGCCTGCTTAGAAGACACAGCAGCCTGGCCAGCAGATCTTTTAGGAGCCTTGGAAGGAAACAGCTTTTTCTTCTTTGCCATCGAGACCCTTTTCTCCTCTTCCAATGCTGCTTTCACAGGGGTGTCTGTGAGGATGGCGGTGGTCCTCTTTCTCCCCCCCCCCCTCTGCTGCTTCCTGGGTCCAGCCTTTGGTAGAGGCCGCATCAGCTCTGGGCTGAAACTGGTGTCCTCTGAACCTGGGCTGGTCACTGGAGTGACCAGCCCAGGTTCAGAGGACACCAGTCCAGCGTGGACCTGTGTGGCGACAACTTGAACAGAACAGACCGGACTGGTGACAACCTGTGTGTGTGTGTGTGTGTGTGTGGCAGTGGGGACCTGAGGGGCTTGATTCAGAGCTAGCAGCTGAGATGAGAGGGCCATCAGTGTAGCTGCAAGTTCTACAGTGGCCTGCTGTGTGAGTGGAGTGGGGTGCTGAGTTGAAACTTGGAGCTGAGTGCTGGCAGCCAGCAGTTGAGCCTGAATTCTAGCCAGAGAATGGGTGGAAATGTGACCCTCAGCGTGGACTGGAGGGGTGGCCTCAGGTGTGGAGAAGGCAGGAGTGGCAGGTGCAGACTCTTCTAAGGCGGGTGGTGCTGGTCTGTCTGTGACTGGAGGGGTGGCCTCAGGTGTGGAGAAGGCAGGACTGGCAGGTGCAGACTCTAAGGTGGGTGGTGCTGGTCTGTCTGTGACTGGAGGGGTGGCCTCAGGTGTGGAGAAGGCAGGACTGGCAGGTGGTGCTGGTCTGTCTGTGACGTAAGAGGGCGCGAAATCTCTCTCACCAAAAATGTGTTTGTTGACTGGCCAAATGCCAGTGCAGCGGAAGCCAGCTGTGATGTTGGATGGTGTTGCAGCGGATGGAAGCGCTGTTCTTACGATCCCTGGAACAACAAGCAGAAAAAGAGAACACATTTAGCCTAGTGCATACATGGTGTAGGAGCCAATTGGTAAGTGTTTTATGTTTGAGCAATTTCATGATTTAGATAAGAAAGTTTGGCTATAAAGGGTTAAAAATGTATGCTGGTAATTTGATTGCATTTCATTATTGACATGTGTCTAAAAAGGTCTAGCTGGCCTGACCTGATAATCTTTTGATATCATATTATGATGATGTCACAGTATTTTAGTTCAGTTGGAGTCAGACATTGATCAAAGCAACACACCTGGTAAATCGTAGATGCACACCGTTTTCCCAGGGTTTTGCATCATCCACTGGTCCATCGCCGAATTGATGTATCTCTTCAGCGGGCCGTACACACTGCGGTCCAGAGGCTGGAGCTTGTGGGAGCAGTGGGGAGGGAAGGACAGCAGCACAACTCCATTTTCCCTGCAATTTACAATTTACAATGTAGGCATTGTAGCAGCATGGGAATACATCACATAAAAGTATTTATCATGAAACATGCGTAAGCTAAGAAAGTAACAGTGGAATATCTATATAATGAAACTATACATACACTATACATATAAACTATACATATTTACTACTATGCTATACATATGTACTATAGCGTGCTATGACTAAATACAATACAATTATAGTGCTGTCTACATAACATGCTATAAGTCTGTATCAAATGCTATCTAAGCCAACATAAATGCTATCTAAGGGGTTAGGGTAAGTGCTATGGGCCATGATGGAGTCTGAAAAGGTGGGTTTTCAGGCTACGGCGGTTACCTGCAGTAATCGATGCCTTCCAGGGAGAGGTGAGACACATGGTTGTCAAGCAGCAGAAGGACTTTAGCTTCCTGTGTAGCTCTGCTGTGACGCACAAAGTGCTTTAAGAAAACTAAAAAGTCTTTCTCTTGCATCCATCCAGAACCACTGGCTGTTCCAATGCAGCCTGGGGGCCCATCCCGCACAAAGTGGTCCTTAAAGTTCTTCCTGGGGAAGATGAACTGTGGTGGAATGCTGTTGAGATGAGATTGAGATGAGATTTAATTTATTGTCAATGTACAGTACAAGTACAGCACAGTGAAAAGTATTTTCACATCTCACCAACCTGTTTCCTTGTGCACTGACGGCGAACGCCATCGTGACCAAGGTCCCCCTCTCTGCGGACGTCATGGCGCCAACCTGCTTTCTGCCTCGGCAGGCGATGACTTTGTCTGGAACTTGGACAGTAACGGTGCTGGTCTCGTCCATGTTCCAGATGTCTTTCGCTTGAAAGCGGTGACGTGTGATAACTTGGGACAGGTTCTGGAAGAACTTGTCCACATTGACTGGGTTAAAGCTGGTCGCTCTGGAAAGGCTGGTGGCCTGAGGACGGCGAAGTGACAGCACAGGGTTTCGCTCCAGGAAGCTTGTCAGCCAGCCCTTCCCAGCCATCTCTCTGGCAGCCCAGGGTTCTGGAAATTGGCGGCCAGCTGAAAAGCAAGCCTACGGACCTGATGACATAAACGATGAATTATTAAAAGTAGTTTCATTGTCCATGTCAGTAATAAATGTTATGCATCTTGATTTATATTTATATTTAAATTATTTTTACTTTGTCTAACATTTTTGTAACCAGCTGAACAGAAAAAAATGCATTCATATAAGTTGTCAAAACTGAAATAAAAACCATTTTTACAGCTATAGCAGTCTGCCATATTAATTTCAAGGAGCACCAGTTTATGCATTAGGTCCTCATATAATGGCATTTCTATCTCTGGGAATTATAGTTACATAAGGGTCCATTTGATAACTAATATCCATCATTTAGCTGAGCCCCCCCCCCCCCCCCCCCCCAGGAACTCCCTCTGGGGGCCCCTGGGGGTCCCCCGACCCTACTTTAATAACCAATGGTTCCTAGCCCATGTAGGCTAATTTATAAGTGCTGGTTGTGATGCATTGTAGACTCAGTGGAACAGCACATAGCTTGGTGTTGTGCTGTTTCACTGAGCTTAGGCTATAGAAAAGCATTCCCCCCCTAGCCCCGTTGAATGTTTGTTCACTGAATTCTGTCGGTATTTTTATTTTTATTTTTATCTATTGCATTGTTGTTGTTTTTATATTGTATATGAATATGCTTTCTTTTGTTGTGCAGCACTTTGTGACTTTGTCCAGAAAAGTGCTATATAAATAAAGTTATTATTATTATTATTATTATAGGTCTAATGCATCATAACCAGCACTTATATGCCTCATCATTTGATCTTACCTCCCTAGGGCTGAGGCCATAATAAATACTGGATGCCTTGAGGAGGTAATCTGTGAGGACAGCTTCCTGGGCTGCACTCAAGACCCTATTATGGGGATTGTTGTAGCCAGGTAGTGGGGCGTCAGGGTCCAGGGCCTTCCTCTGTTTATAGCGCCTCAGAGTTGTCTCTGACACCCCATGGAGCTTAGCTGCCCCACGGACAGACTCGCCGTCTAAGACGGCCTGGTAGGCTAGGGGGAAGGCCTCTGGGGGGTAGAGACCTCTTGAGGTCTTCCTCACTCTAATTCTGGGCATCTGCATGGAAGAAATGGCAACACTGTCTATATCTATATTTTCATTATAGGCTATATAGGCCTATATCAGTGGTTCCCAAATGTTTCCCTGTCAAGGACCCCCAAATTGACACAAATGAGCCCGCGGACCCCCATTTGAAAAGATATGCCAGGGACCCCCATAAAAGATGATTTTTTTTAACAGCTCTAGCAGCCTCTCAACTCCCAACCCATTCAACCCCAAGGACCCCCAGCCTGACATGCACCAGTCCACGGACCCCCACCTAGTGGTATTTCTATCTTTGAGACCCCAATTTATATTTTAAAATCAATTTAATTCTGAGAGTCCATTTGTGCACTCTCTGAGTTACAGATCCATAAGGGTTCATTTGGTTCCCAACCATCATTTAGCTGGGGACCCCCTGGAACTCCCTCAAGGACCCCTGGGGTTCCCTGGACCCCACTTTGGGAACCACTGGCCTATATACATATATGATATATAAATATATATATAGGCTACATATAGATAGATCTTTATTGTCATTGTAACCAGTAGCCTACAACGAAATTGTGCCTATAGCCTACATAGGCCAGTGGTGGGGGTCCGTAGACTAAATGGGGGTCCGCAGACCAACGCATGTTAAACTGGGGGTCCCCGAAACGAAACGGGCCGAGACTCACTGCTAGAGCCGCTAAAAAGAAATCCTCTCTGGCATATGAAATCACTGCTAAAGTTTGGGAACCACTAACATAGGCAATGCTATGGGCTGCTAATGCTATGCTATGCGTAAGCAGCGTAAAGGCGCATGGATGCGCCGGCTGTCCCTCTGGCGACTGTTGATATGTTTAGCTAGCTAGCTCAAAGGCTATTGCATATTTTTCAATGGAATCTTCGCCTGGGGTTAGTATACAGATTAGCCTAACAGATGAAATCCATTAACAATCGTCAGCTAATAAATACATCCGTACAAACATTAAACACTCAAATAGGCGATTTTGTACTTACAGCGTGCAAAAACACAAAAGGTTCTGTATCTCCGCCAATCTTCCAAGGAAATGGATAAAATTTTCTCTGTAAGGCTTTCGCGCGCTATGGAATCGAATGACGTCGCCGGAAATACGCGACGAAAAGTGTTGCATGGTATCCAGTCCGAGGTGAAACCGTCCTACCGCACCGACTGACCCCGCTCTCCCCTATGCTGTTCATGCTTTGAAGTCCGATAATACACACTGACAAAAAAAATACAAAAAACATTAAACATTAAACCTGTGTATAGTATAGGGGCCTGGGCCGTGGCTCAGAAGTCCAGGCACCTTGGCCGGTAGTTCGAGCCTGGCAGTGTGCCGCTGGCTCGACTCCCGATCCTGGCGGCCTTTACTGCATGTCTCTCTCCCCCATTCCCTGTCAGCTTACTGTCTGTCTCTCTACAAAAAATATAAAATAAAGGTGAAAGTCGCAAAAAAACATTACAAAAAAAGGAGAAAAAGTCCATCCCTGATGTCATCAATATTCAGCCCATATACGGGAATGTCAATACATGGCCATATTGTGACAGTCTCAAGACAACCAGTGTGGTTGCCGTGGCATGAGTCACACGTGCAAATGAACCAAGTTGGTACCACACATCCATATGTGGAGCTGACTATCATGACCTGGATCTCCATGAAGATCACGACACTGACCTCATCAAACCCTGGATAGCCATACATGGTTTGACATACTAGATCTGCATATATGGAGCCGGCAAGCAACTCTACATCTGACCTCACTGACACCAGATTAATATGTTTAACTCCTGCTTCTCAACTCTGCCGTATTAAGAAGCTCTTTTGTTTCAGCGCAACCTCACCCTTCTCGCCCTCCGGGCGGCTTACTGGTGTTAGTAGCATATATATTGTACTGCAAGATGATTATATGTTAAAGTAGCATAAAATTGTACTGCAAGATGCTTATATAAATGTGGGTTTTCATAGAGAGAGCTATTATAGTTCGGCAGCCGACAGGCTTCTTTTGTTTAAAGTGGGAAATTTGGTATATAGTCTTTTTTTATTGGCCTAAAATATTGTCTATAGACATACATTCATGAATCACTTGCTGACCGGCTGTCACTATTGGGCAATTTATTTTATAGGGGTTTCTTGTGACCCTACCATTTGCACTAAAAACAGCCCTAGACGTCATGACATGACAAATGTGATGAGGTCAGCACATTTGGCTACGGCTGTTTTTAGCCCAAGGAGTGTATTTAACTAATGCTTGGAATGGAATCAGAATCATGAAAACCCCCTAGTTTGACATGGCACATGCTACTTAAAGCAAAAGGACAGTTTGACATTTTTGACATTTTTGCCTGCTATAGGATGTTAATGATAGGGTCACAAGAAACCCCTATAAAGAAATTGCCCAATACCGACAGCAGGCCAGCAAGTGGATTCATGAGTATATAGACAATATTTTAGGCCAATACAAAATACTATATACTAAATTTCCCACCCGTCCACCTCGACTGCCGGACTATTAGGATTTCCAGAACAATACAGATGAATTAAGTGGAGATGATTTGAATCTGTATGGATGTCTGTGGTTTTCTTTCAGACGAGCCAGCAGCTGGGTCCAGTGACGCGACATATTCACAGATTGAACTCAAATATATGGACAAGAAAAACAGTGAGCAAACAACATATATTACAGGAAACGTTACGTTAATATGAAATATGATTAATGTGACGTTTATGGAATGTATAGATATATTATTTGTTATATGATAATACAGTCCACGTGACTGTCATTTATCAGATTTGATGGGTGTATGCAGGCTGCTCATCATAAATCAATTGTCGATCATATATTAATATGTGAAGTTAGCCAACAATCAAATCTTACATATGCATGTCACAGCTCGCATACACAAATGTTTTTCATCATATCTATAGATATGTGGTGCAGCTTAGTCTGACAATATGATATGCATGTGCAGGAGCCACTTAGGGCGCATTTGGAAATACCACACAGGAGTGCAATCGCCTATTAGTGGCTGGATGATAACCGCAAGGTTGCCAGTTCGAACCCGGGCTTCCCCAGAGTTAGTGTCGAAGTGTCCTTGAGCAAGACACTGAACCCCTAATTGCTCCTGATGTTCTTGTTGGTGCCTTGGATGGTTTCCTCTGCCATTGGTGTGTGGATGACGGATGTGTGTGTGTGAATGTGTGAATGAAATGCACAATCTATGTAAAAGTGGTATTATACTTATAACACTTATTACACTGTTACACTATTTCACTTATTACGCTATTAAACTTATTACACTATTACACTCATTACACTATTAGACTTAATTACACTACACTTATTACAATATTACACTTAATACATGGATGGCAGTGGCATAACAATAACAATTTGCCTTTTGTTGTTTTTGTCTTTGTTTCATACATTTAAACAATATGGAAATGTAAATACACATGTAGGCATATATGCACTACTTTCTTGTCATAATCCTGTGCTACATGAAGGCTACAAACACCAAAACATTTTTACTACAACAATAACAACAACCACAACTTCCCAACGTATAGTATGTGAACTATTACACAATAACAGACATATAGACATATAGACAGTAGAACAACTAGAACATGCATGTCGTCACCTTCTGGTTCTTTCTTTCAGACGAGTCCAGTGACGGGACATATTCACAGATTGAACTCAAATTATATTTGAGTTCAATCTGTGAATATGTCCCGTCCATATATTATATGGACGAGGAAAAGAAGGGTGAGCGAACAGAATGCATTAATACGTGATTGTGTGTGAATTGGTGAATCTAAACAGCCAGGCACCATTTACCATTTTACACAAGTAAGACGCGCAAACGCGGGAAGCGAACGCAGCTCGTGTGTGTGTGTGTGTGTGTGTGTGTGTGTGTGTGTGTGTGTGTGTGTGTGTGTGCTACAGCTGCGCCCTGTGTGTGTGTGTGTGTGTGTGTGTGTGTGTGTGTGCTACAGCTGCGCCCTCTGGTGGCGGGCGGGTGGTGTAACAGCGGGACACACACACACACACACACACAGACATTCAGCCCTTGCTGTCATAGTAAGTGGCTCACTGCGTTCGCAAACATGAACTGAAATGATCAAGTCTACCAGAAGGTGGCGCGAGGGCAATCAAAGAATCTCAAGTGAAAATGTTACAGTAGCATAATGCACTTCATGATAACACATATTTATTTACATGCAGAGTTTCAAAGAGGGAACGGTCCATGTTTACATAATTGTAGGCTATATAGATTACTTATGTGGAGGTGATTTGGTTATATATGATATGGTTCTTTCTTTCAGCTGAATCTGCAGCAGAGTCCTGCAGTGACGTTACATATTCACACAATTTCACAGATTGAACTCAAGTATATGGACAAGGAAAATAATGGTGAGCGAACACGATACATAATATACTCGAATATACATACAATATGAAATGTGATCACTGTAGAGGTGATCGTGTGCGTGTGTGCATGTCAGTGTATCTGGTTTAAAGTTGTACAATGTTGTTTTGTTCCAGGATGGTAAACGAATATGTTGGTGAAGACAAGACGTCTTTATATCCCCACTGATGTTATGAGTCAATCACACTAAACCCCTTATCCCTTAAACTTCTTTGCCTTTTTTTTTTATATTTTGAAAAACATTTTTGAATAGTTGTTCAACTAGCCAATCTACATTGATACGTTGTGAGCTTGCATACTGGCCATTTTAACTATTCAATTTTATTTAGAAAATTAGTTTAAAAAAAAGAGAAAAAGGCAAAGAAGTTTAGGGATAAGGGGTTTAGCGGTGACGAAAATGGAGCCCTTAGTCTGCTGCCCCAACCAATCCCAACAGAGAACCAATATATCTACCTATATATATTGTTTGTGCTATTTTTCCATTGGCAAAACACAATGATATAAGTTTGACACGTTCACTCTACCGGCAGAAACCGATCACACACAACTAACTCTTGGACATATAGCGGAAAGCACAGCTGTATTTTAGGCTGTGTTGTTCTTGTCAGTGTGAATGCACTGTATAGATTATTGGTACCTACTAGGGGTGTAACGATACATTTGAACCGAGATACATTCACGATGCATGGTTGACGATACGATACATGGACGATATTGGGTCATTATGGCGATACGATCCGATTCAACAATTTGAAATCGATACTATCGAACTATTTAAAATACATTGGCATTATTTTAAATTAAGTAATGAAACCCCTCTTTTTCATTTTTCTTCTAAAAATGGCTAAATACCACGCACAAAAATGTAGTATTTGATTAATTGCATAGCAAAACGATTCGATACCGATTATTTCCATTGCGAAACGATCCATAGTCAATGTTGCTGTTATCAATTCGATATACTTCGATTCTTGAAATTAAAATCGATTTTTCGATGCAGTCACTATCGTTACACCCCTAGTACCTACTGTATGACAGAGAGAATAGGTGGGAAAGGCCCATGAGAAGTTACAGTAACAGTAACAGTTACAGTAACAGTTACAGTAACAGCTATGGGTGCATAATATGTCAGTCTTGTTGTTAAGAGAAACCAGAGACTGAGGTATAGACAGTATAGACAGTGATGTTCTATTGTATAAAATGCAGTGGTGGAAAAAGTACTCAATTGTTTTACTTAAGTAAAAGTACTAATACTGCAATTTAGAACTACTTCGTTACTAGGCTATAATTAGATTATTGATTGTATTGGCGCTGAACATGGAGCTAACTGATTTGTGATTTAGTAGATTTACAATTGTGATGTTGCATAACTCATTTAGCGTAAGGCTCTGGTTCTGTATGAATGAATGTAAAAAATCACACCCATGTGAAGTAAGTGGTGCAACTCCGTGTGGGGGTCCCAGATCCAGAATTGGAATAATATTGCTTTCTGGAATTGCAATGTATTTATAGCTATTGAATGCTTTACCATTTTTGAGGGGCACTATAGCCCTAGCCTGGGTAAACCCCTCCCCCCTCGCCAGATTTGCATTCTGCCTGAACCCTCCTGGCAGAATGAAATGTTGTCCAGCAGGGGGAGTGGGTTTGCCCAGGCTACTATAGCCCCCCCTAGCTTTGTGTGTGTTTGTGTGTACACCATAGCGAGCATTTTAAGCTGAGGGCTTAAAAAAGTAAAGATAAAAAAGTGAGGATGCCAAAAGTGATTGGCCGGAATGTGATGATGATGATGATGTACATAGGATGATAAGAGCGCCACTCACTTCACACGAGTGTGAAGTTTAAATTATTCTCGTCTTTATCTGTTGTGTTCTGTCTTATACTATTAATACAAATCACTCATTCTTGAGATGAGGGACAAAAGTGGAAAAAACATGTCCCACACATAAGAGCCTTATTATTGTTAAAAATAAATTAATTTAATAAAAATAAAAGCACTTGCAAAGTTAAATGTAATACAGTTGTGCATTATTATGCCATTCATTTCATTATAATTGTTTTCATATGCCATCTGAATTAGTTAAAAGCAGGCACTGTACCCAAAAACGCCTGTATTTAGCCTGTCCCCAGCAAGTGGTCATAATTTCAAACTGCTAAAAAAGTGTCTAATACTGTCACAATCACATAAATATACATACTAAATTAAAGTAGATTGTCAACAACATAGCAAACAATATACACAATAATTTTAATTTATATTTTCCATTAGATATCTCATATCAAATGTGTGTCCCACGTCTCCCGTCAACTCCGTCAGGTTTTTTTAAAGTCTTAAATTAATCAGAGAATATTGTCGACAGATTTAGCCTGAAGACTCCTTTTCCAAGTCCCGTTTGTATTTGTTGCAACAGTGGAGCACCTGGTCTGACAAGCATTCAATTGTTTGATATTTTAAACAAACAATGTTGATATCAGGGTGGTCACAGCTTTTACATGTCAACTCCGTCAGGACATTATTATGATCTTTGTTAAGAATTCCAAAATAATGTTTATTATAAAAGTTTAGGGTTAGGTTTAGCTAACAAATGAAGCAAAAACAAAATGGCTACATTGTACTACAGAGGGTTAAGATGAAAACAAATGACATTTTGTCAACTCCGTCAGACGTCAACTCCGTCAGGTTTTGTGTCTGACGGAGTTGACATGTATCTGACGGAGTTGACAAAAGTGTTCCTAAAACAATAAAATTATAGTTTTTGAATTATGGGACGTATTCTAATTTGGCACACAGTTAGAGCATGCCTTAAGGAACATTTCTGGCTATAGGGCCATCACAGATTTGTCTCGTGGTGACCATGGCAGCCATTTTCCAGAATTGCCGCCATCTGATGTTATTTTACAATAACTCAAGTTCTACACCACCTAGGATCTTGATTCTGGTGACTAAGACTACATTTTCAAGGATGAGGGATACAGTGGTACAATTTAGATTTTCCCTTTGACCATGGCAGCCATTTTTCAAAATGGCCGCCACCTGCTGTTATTTTACAATAACTCAAGTTCTACACCATCTAGGATCTTGATTCTGGTGACTAATCATACATTTTCAAGGATGTGGGATACAGTGGTACTATTTAGATTTGTCCTGTGACCATGGCAGCCATTGTTTTTCAAAATGACCACCAACCTGCTGTTATTTTACCAATAACTCAAGTTTTAGACCACCAAGGATCTTGATTCTGGTGACTAATCATTACAGTTTCAAGGATGAACTTTCTCTGGGAGGGGTCAGGGCTTATTTCAGGTGCAGGTTGAGTTGCTACTGACAGGACATTAAAAGGAGGTGGGCTTTCTGGCCTTTGACTTGTCCCTTTCAGGTACAGGCGCACAGTTTGACTTCCCCCCCTCCTTTTCTTGTTTTGTGTGTTGTCTTTGTATTCTGTGTTTTTAGTCTATGTGTTTACTTACTGTTTTTACCTATGTACTGTACAGCACTTTGTGGCAGCTATGGTTGTTTTAAATGTGCTATATAAATAAAGTTGAGTTGAGTTGAGTTGAGTTCACAGGCTACTGCAGTGTGGCGTTGTATCTTGGTGGCCTCCTGCCAGTGTTTCTCCATCCTTCTCATGATGGCCTCCTGCCAGTGTTTCTTCATCCTTCTCATGAGCTCTGTGTTCTGGGGCCCTGTTGTAATAGTCAACTTACATTGTCTTGGCTGGAGATTGCTTTCCTGCAGGGTCCAGCCCAGTCTTGTGCAGATGGCTGCTGGCCCACCTGGAGGCCCCAACCTCACTTGTTCGGTTGGTGTGATTAGGTGGGGTGGTCTTCCCCAATCAGGATGAAGGGTTTGACCCTTTCAAACGGCAGTCTGGCCAAGTGTCTGTATTTAGTTGTGAGGCTAGATACAGGATACGATTGCTCACCCAGCCCCAGGTGACTTGAGGTGAAGGCTCCTTTGATTTGGTAACATTGCTTTGGTTGACATGCTGGGGACACAGAACGACACTGATGCCTTCAGTGTCTGCACATCCTGCCTGATAGTCCTGAAGGCAGATCTTCAGTCTTTTGCTCACTGTTCACTGCTCACTGTTCACCTCAAATAGGTCTTCAAGGTGTTTTCCTTTGCACAGGCTATATGGCTAGGACTCGTGCTTCAACCACTCAGAGAACTCCAACATGGTGTTGGTTGCTCCTGGGCCGCAGAGAATTGTGCGGCAGAATTCAGCTCTCATCTCTGGTGGCAGCTTGTTGAGGAGTCATGCAACATGTGAGCCGCATCTAAGTTCTGTGTCTCCCTCTGGGCCTAGGGTAGACACTTGCTATTTTCCGTAACACTATTTGGTAGGGCTGTCCAAACTTGTTGTTTAGGTGTCAATCGGGTCTCTGTTGGTGAAGTCGGGTCTAGGTGGTCTAGAAGATGAGTTAGTCAGGGGATATTAATACAATCTGGTAATAAATTCCTTATCAAGAATTTTCTTCACCAATGTGTTTGGAAGGGTGTCTACTAACATATCCCACATTGCTTTATATTCAACCACCCTAGGGGAACTTTTGACAGCTGCTGAAAGTTGGGGTCAATCAACAACCAAAATGTTCATTATGCTTTAAGTAGCATGTGACATGTCAAACTAGGGAGTTTTCATGATTCTGAATGCATTCCAAGCATTAGCTATGCACAAAGAACACTCCTTGGGCTCACAAACTGAGGTCAGCACATTTGGGCAAGTGTATATATGGCCGAATTTAGCCCTAGTTTGGCCATAGACTCCCTAGTTTGGCCATAGCCACTTGGTATGGTAGGCTACCCAACTTTCAGCAGCTGTCAAAAATGCCCCTAGGGTGGTTCAATAGAAACCAATGTGGGATATGTTAGTAGACACCTTTACAAACACATTGGTGAAAAAATTCTTGGTAAGAAATGTATTCACAGATTTGACATTATTCTGATAATATTCCCTGACTAAATTGGTAAAATAATAGCAGGTCCACCATTTGTGAAAATGGCTGCCATTGTCACAGGATAAATCTAAATAGTACAACTGTATTCCTCCTCCTTGAAAATGTAGGATTAGTCACCAGAATCAAGATCCTAGGGGGTGTAGAACTTGAGTTATTGGGAAATAACAGAAAGTTGGCGGCCATCCTCATCCCGATCCTAGGTGGTGTAGATTGTAGAACTTGAGTTATTGTAAAATAACAACAGGTGGCGGCCATTTTGAAAATGGCTGCCATGGTCACAGGGCCAATATAAATAGTACCACTGTATTCCTCATCCTTGAAAATGTGGGATTAGTCACCAGAATCAAGATCCTAGGTGGTCTAGAACCTAAATCAGTTAAACTTGTCAACTCCGTCAGATGTTCGTCAACTCCGTCAGATGTTCGTCCCGTGATGTTTTTGTTAATTTCCAAAGAAATAGAAAATGTGATGTTAAATATTTTGTGCATATGTATTGAAACACCAACTGAAATGATACGTAATGATGATTTTCTTTTTTTTTTACATGGTTTTCATGTTATAATATTGAAAATAGAGGTTGAAATGACGGATTTGAGAAATTGGATATTTCATAATAGTGTGATATTGGAAAAAAACAATATTAAAATAATTGTATTACTTAACTTGATTACTGAAAGCCATTATAAGATAACTGAGGACTTTATATTATTGTTGAAATTATCAAATTCAATTAAAAAATATTTTAGTGTGTCTGACGGAGTTGACATGAATCAGGTATTAAGTGCATAAATGTCCCATTTTAGAAAGAAATGTTATGCGAAAAACCTGTTCCTTCTCAATATTGGTAGTTGAGACCTGTGTCTACAAATACATCTATTTGATTTGAATGTATCTTAAAAAAAAAAAAAATCCAGTTTGAAAAAAGTTTTGTCCCTTATCTCAAGAATGGGTGAAATACAAATAAAAACAAAAGTTGCCATGTTCTGTGTCTGTTATTAAAGTAGTGCATTGTGTGTCATTAGTCTGCTATCATCATGCACAAGAAATAGCTGATCAGCCTAGTAACATGCAAGATGTGTACATTATTATAGCCTACTTTATGATGCACGCACGTAGTCGCACACACACACACACACACACACACACACACACTCACACACACGGGCGAGCGCGTCATACTTTATCCAATATTTAGTTTGACTTTTTTTTAATGGAAGTCTAGACGATGACATCATCATTTCTTTCAGAGCCACATAAGAGGAAGTGAACAGTAGTTTGACACCTGTTCCATCATGTTAAAATGTATAAATTAATGGATTCATGAACAAATGATAAAATGATCATACTATCTTTACAGCAGTATTCACAATCTCCACCAGGCCAAAAGAAGGAGATTATAATCTTTGCCTGTGCGTACGTGCGTGGGTGCGTGCGTGGGTGCGTGCGTGCATGTTCTCAGCTAATCTCGGAAACAGAGAGGGCGGTGCAGTTCTGTTGAAGCACTACATTGTAGCCACTGCAGCACTGTAGTGCATAAACCCACCAGGGGTCCTTGAGGGAGTTCCAGGGGGTCCCCAGCTAAATGATATAGTTTGAAGCCAAATGGGCCCTTATGGGTCTGTAACTCTGAGAGTGTACACTCAGAGTTAAATTAACATTGATTTTACAACATAAATTGGGTTCTCAGAGATAGAAATGCCATCAAATGCGGGTCCATAGACTAATGCATGTGAAACTGCGGGTCCTTGAAATTAAACGGGTGGAGAAAGCCGTAAGAAAAACCTTCTCTTATGGGGATCCCTCACCGTCCCTGGCATTATCTCTTCAAACGGGGCTAATTAGTGTCAATCTGGGGGTCCTTGACATGAAAAGGTTTGGGAATCATTGCTGTAGTGGAATCCACACCACTGTGCAGCTACAAGCACATTTAAGGCCAAACCGCAGCAATGCAACTCCTTGCAACATGTTCTACTCGCAAACCATCATCTTTCTTCGATGACCCGATGAAGTTAGCGCATTCATTTTGTTTTCATGGTGTGTCTCTAATGATCATTTAAGATTAAGACACGATATCTTTAGATGCATCACGAATACATAGATTCTACTATACCCCTGTGAGACTGTTTAGGATGGGCTTGGTGGAAGACAAACGGTGTTGGAAATGTAAAGGGGGAAATGGTACATTTGTACATGCCTTTTGGGAATGTCCTGTGGTTGTGCCTTTCTGGAAAGAGGTACTGGGGAAACTTGGAGACTGGATGGGGCAAATACTACCAGAATGCCCAAGGTCTCTTGGGAGATGGCACGGTGCTGCCACAGGGGGTCACCAAGGCACAACATGCATTGGTGACTGCAGGCCTTATTACTGCAGCTAGGTTGATACTGAGAAACTGGAAGAGCTCTGCTACGCCAGAGATCACAGACTGGACCCAACTTATGACTGAAACTGCATCCTTTGAATACTCAATTGCCAGGAGGAATAACGTCAAAGGGAAGTTCCATGAGATATGGGACTACTTTTATTTATATATAAAAGGATTGTTGTAGTAACATTTTGTATTGGTACATTACATATGATATTACCATGAGTGTCAACAACAGAGTGTGGAGGGGTGTTGTCCAGGGGTTTCCTTTTTTTTTGACTGCTAGTTATGTTTTGTTTTTTGTTTGTTTTGTCTTGTCTTTTTCTTTTGTGTATTTTGTATGCTTTATTGAAAATCATCACACAAAAAAATAGATGCATCACGAGATGAATTGAAGTGTGTTCTGGAAAAACGTCAAATATTTATATAGCAGCATCAAATGTTTGTAGTTTTTGGATACTGTACATACTGTACAGAACCCCAAAAGGGGTTCCCGTCCAGAAGGGTAGGGTTACAAAAACAGGTTCCCGGGAATTAATCCTGTAGTTGATTATAAAAATATTGACCTGTTTTCACCTTGTTGTAGAATCATCATTTCCAACAATATTTGTATTTAATATTAGCATATTCACTGTTACCAAAATAACAGACCAAAGTAATATATAAACTTTTATTACAGGCTCGTGGCCCACAGGGTAAGACAGTACATCACAAATAGGAGAATACAAATAAAAATAAATAAAAAAATACAGTACATTTACCCAGCCCAAGAGGTTACTACTCTAGGCGAGGCTCTTATACCAGTGTCCTCTGATGGTAGAAGTGTACCTTACAGAACTACGGCCTGGGTCTGTCAACTGACCAATGAGTCCATTCAGTGAGCGATCCAGCCTGCTCATGAATTTAAATGTCAAGTTCCTCAACAGAGCCATGAAAGTAGTGAGTCCCAATGAACAGAAAAGCCCACTGGCTCTAGTGCTCCTTGGTTTTTTTAACAGTATACGAAGACAGTCATTATAGGCTACTTGCAGTTTGCGTAAGCTCTCCTTCTTGTACTTTACCCACAGTGGAGCTGTGTAGAGAGGGGTGCAATAAGCTCTAAAGAGGTTTACCTTAACATCCGTAGTACAATGGTGAAATTTACGGACGTTGGCTTGTACATAAAGCATTCTCCTCTGTCTAAACATGTCCTCGTCATCCTCTAAGGTATCTGTTATGATATGCCCAAGATATTTTGGAATTTTGGACACACCCATAATTTGACCAGACAGATGAAAGGCAGGAAACTTAAGTTCCAGATCTTCTTTAGTTCTTCTTTAGAGTATCATGCTCTTCTTGGCATTATACTGAATATCAAAGTCAATACCGTAATTTGTACATATATTGAGTAGCTGTTGGAAACCACTGCTACTTGGGGAAAGTATGGCAAGGTCATCCGCGTACATAAAATGATTAATTAGGCTATCACCCATCATACAACCTGTTCTGCACCCCCCCAGCTGCATTGACAGGCCGTCCATATATAAATTGAAGAGGGCTGGGGATAAAATCCCCCCCTGCCTGACGCCATTACCCACCCTAAAAGGGGTGGATAATGTGCTCCCCCATTTTACCTGCATTTTCTGGTTAGCATACCAGTAGACAAGAATGCGTAATAAACATTTTGGCACACCCCTAAGCTCGAGTTTATTAAAAAGCTTGTAGTGATGGATTCGGTCAAAGGCTCTCGACGCATCAATAAAACCAACCAGCATAGTAGAGCCCTGCCTTCTATATGTCTCCACTGCTTCTTTCAGAGCGTAATGATCAGAGCGTAATGATGCAACTATACAGTACAGTACAGTACAGTACAGTACAGTACAGTACAGTACAGTACAGTACAGTACAGTACAGTACAGTACAGTACAGTACAGTACAGTACAGTACAGTACAGTACAGACACTAGTAAGCCTATACCATCATCGTAAATGATGAGTATAGCTACTTAAAAGCTGAACAATATTGTTGAATATCAGAATAATACTGCAAATTGTGCACATTGATCTATTTTTTTTCCAGACTCCGATTGAAAGCTTGTTATTGTTATTTCAAACGTTATGAAAAGGCTTCAACATTTTATTAACCATTATCCACACGCAAAGAAAAGCAGGCAGAAACGAGGTGCAAATTAAACAGTGTTGCTCAACAATCCTGTCTATTTTGGTTACGCTTGATTATAGCAGTTGTTATTAATGATACATTAGCAGAATGGACACAATAATATTGATTATTTTTAGTTCTTATTGAACAGCTATGATGTTGTCATGTTGAATAATTTGAATCCAGACATTTATACTTTTGATATTGTTTCATCAAATGTGTTTCAGTTCCAAGCAGTTTCCTCTCCTATGGACACAGTCAAGGTGAAGATTGATTTAATATACATTATATTCTCTTTATTCACTTTATATTTTTTACTCTGTATACAGTATGTATATTGAAAAGCATATTCCACTACTGTTGAAAGCTATTCAGTGTGGCTTTCACCTAGTCCACATATGTGTTAAAATAGTCTTTTTAATGTGAATGTAACTCCACGAAAACTGACCAAACTGACACATTAAAGGATAACTTAACCCATGTTCAACCTATCTTCATATAATTGGTCCTCACTAATGCTCGTTATAAACATGTTTGTCTGTTGTCTTGACATCCGTTCATTCCCTGGTTTGCGGAGGTTTTTCTCTACGGAGAATAATATTGGGTCATCTTAAAATCGCCTCATAAGCATTGTGGTCCAAATATAAACAAACAGGGAGGTAGCTCTGTATTGTTTATGGTAGTCAGTCACTCATATTTGATACAGTCTGTTTCTAGGCTGTCAGTTGATTCTTCATATGCAAAAACCGCCAGGATAATTTGTTTATTTTTGGACACAGTTCTTATTTGATGCAATGGCAATTCAGAATGAGGAAAGAAAAAACTCGACCCAGGTCAGGATGTGTTAATTACGTCAGACTTTAGTGGTCTATTCACTCTGGGTTTCAGAGCAGGGATGTGGGCAGTTAAAAAAAACGCCTACCAGTGACATCATTGATGGGGAAGCCACGCTAATAGACACTGCATGCTTTCTATTCCTGGAAAGTTACCATGCTTGTGGAAGCTATTGTTGGCGTCTTCATGTAAATCAAAATAAAAAAAGATCCTAATGATGATATCACTGGTAGGCAGGTTTATGAAGTGTCCACACAGCCCTCCTCTGAGACACAGACCAAGTAGGAAAAAATTACATTATTGAGGGCCAAGATAATAAAATGGATGAAGTTGTTCTTTAATGACTTAATTGCTATCGATAGCTATTGGACAGGGAGGCCAGGCTGTTATGTCTTGTTTTATTCTGTTCATGTTTTTAATCTAGAGTAATTCTTTCCAACAGACAATCCCAAGCCTGCCCATCTGCAGACTGGAGGTTCTACTGGTACAGAGCTGTTCCTACACCACCACACACCTCCTACACTTATGACTCGCGCTAAAACACAATACAAATATAAAGTCACATAGTATGACTTTAATTAGCAGAATAATTAATTAATTAATTAATGAAATACATACATTATTTCTTTACCTTTTAGCCAGTGTCTATGGCATAATCCAGCACTCGGACTATGAAAATGGTACAGTATATACTTTTTAAACATCAACTCCAATGATTTTAATCAGATTTTATAAAAACAAAATATTAATGTTTTAGTGTCTTCTCAGTAGGTTTAGGAGGCGTGGCCCAATTTGGGGCAGTTTTGTTATTTTAGAAACTTTAATTATAAATCCAAAGGCAATTAGCAGAATGTGATTAACAGTTTGCTGAGTTTGGTGAATATGTTTTCACCTGTGACGGTTGCCAGAGTCTTGTCATTCAAGAGTTCAATTCCTATTTCATGTTAATAAATCACATTTAGTTTAGTATGACTAATTAAAGTCACTATTCACACTCCAGTAAGCCCATTTATAGTTCGTACACCACCTCACTCACAGGCTCTCTCATGAATTCAGGAGAAACTGCCTAAAAGATAGGCCTATTTTTACAGATAGATAAGCGCAACCAATATTGTACAACATTACTGTAGTAGCGGTTTGACACTTACATTCCAGTGGTGATCGTATAGCAAATATCACAATCTCTCTAAGTCGTCCTCAGACGAGCCCTCCATCGTTGCTTCCAGTCATCCCGGTTCTCCATACATCTGGCCAGCTCATTGATGCTTTGCGCTCCAGCGTCGTTCTTGAGTATCCACTATCCACGTACCGGTATGTTAGCGTGGGACGTCCTCGTGACCGGTTCCCGTTTGCTGGCAGCTCTTGGTGTCTTTGGCAGTATCCCATGCTAGTCTCATTCTCCTGGTGTCTTTGGCAGTGTCCTGCTATAGTCTCATTATCCTGGTGTCTTTGGCAGTGTCCCATGCTAGTCTCATTCTCCTGGCTGCTATTTTCTGGCACACCCTTGGCATTCCATCATACAGATTTGTGTTGGTAACACGTGTGCTCTTACTGATGTGAGCTGCACGCAGCATTCTGCAATCATTGCAATGCAATCATTTTTTGTCAGAAAGAAACCAAGGCCGCTGTTATGAAGTGTATAAAGGGGCTGCAGTTCTTTCTCTTCCACTGTATTGGCGGGAGAAGACATATTATGTGTTTAATACCTTGCCAAAGCAAAAGTGGAACAATCAAAACAAAATAATTCTCAAAAGTCGTTTAAAGGGAATTTCTCTGTTTGTACAGTACCGTTTTTCTTCATTTTACAATTTAGGCAAAATAGCAGATATGCTCTTAATCCACAGCGATTTACAGTAAGCAAGAACAACACAAGGTAATTATGTCAAATGCATAGAAATGGTCATCTGGGATCATACTGTGTAGGTAAACCAAGAACCTACCAGTCTACTCTTAGAGTAGACTGGTAAGTATAGCCGCTAGCCGGCCCTGCTACTCTAGACAGTAGAATAATTATCCATATGTGTTTTAAGTACCGAGGTCACTCCATGCAGTAGCTTTTAAGGTGACGTGTTCCATTTGATATCCTATCCTCCTCCTATCACAGCAGCTCACGAGTCTTTGCTGCTGTGTTTGCACATACAGTAGTTGTACTTTGCCCAGCAGATATGGGGGTGTTTAGTCATCAGCCATGTAATGTCCCTGATGTATTGGTAGACTCTCTAAATCCCCTGCTTCACAGCAGTATCTGTGTATTAGTTTAGTGTGAATAGGAAGGATGGAGGGGATGGGTCTCATCTGGCGCTGCCTTCTGTGTGAGTAGGCCTATATTACCATAATTACCTGTTTTTTTTTTGGCTGTGCTGTGGCAGTAAACATTTCGGCTTAAATACAGTGAAACTCAATGTAGATTTATTTGTGTTTTATTTAAGATGAACATAGCTTTTTTGGATATAATAATAATAATAATAATAATAATAATAATAATAATAATAATAATAATAATAATAATAATAATAATAATGATTACAATTTAGAAACACTTAGAAAAAACAGAACTAACAGCCTTTTTTTTGTTTTGTTTATTGTTTATTGATTTTCTTTACAAAGAAGTATTTTCAAAACAATTTACATATATCCCCCCCCCCCACATCCCCATGGCAGCACAAATACAAACAGAATCTTATCACGAAATGTTTAAATAAAGAAATAAATAAAGAACAAAAATAAATAAATAATGACAAAACTAAAAATAAAACCAAAATAAAACACAGTACATACCTACAGTTAAACAAACAATGTCCGTCACAGTTCCCTACCCCCACCCCACAGCTGACTATTCCAAATAACCACTATACATCCAAAGCCTCTTCAATATCACCTCGCTTAATGAAGTCCAAGAACTTCTCCCATATCTTATAGAATACCGCAGGTTTCTTCCTAATTACATATGTTAGTTTCTCATGTGCCACACTGGTTGTTAAGTTCCTCAGCCAAAAGCCGATCGTAGGGGCATTGACATTCTTCCAACATAGCGCAATTGAGCGTCTGGCCTGTAACAGGCAAAGGTCGGTCATCATTTTTTTCATTACTATTTAGTGTACAATTTAATGGATAAATACTGAGTATACATAATTTAGGACAAAGAGGAACTGGACCTGATGTAATCTGAGACTCATAATGGACCACAGACCTCCAGAATGTTTTAATCTCCTCACATTCCCATAAGCAGTGGAACAGTGTACCTTTATGTTCCCCACATTTATAACATGAATCAGGAATGTTTGGATCAAATTTATTTACTTTCTCCGGGGTTATGTAAGTTCTCATTAAGAACTAACAGCCTTAGATTGTAATCCTGTTTTTATCATTTCATTTAACTTTCTGAAAAGTTTTCAACAATTTCCACCTCTTTCCACACACATAATCACAGATAAAAGCAGAAAGCGAGAACGTTCATTAAATCAATATTGCTCAGCCGTTCTGTCTATTTTGGTCACACGTCATTAGCCATTTATATTAATAAAACATTCGCCGTTCGTTGGGACAGATTATTGCTGCGTGTTATGTTATGTTCTGTTATACAACTGTAGCTGTCTGTGTTGTTGTGTTAATTAAGAATAATTAAAATGCGCATGTTAATGCTTATAGTTTGATATTCTTTCATCAAATGTTTTTCAGTGCTGAGTATCTTCCTCTCCTATGGACACAGTCAAGGTGAAAATGTATTTAATATCTATTCTCACATTCTCATTCTAACAGACGGGGGCTCAGTAGGTTTGAGGTTCTGGCTTATTCACCTAAATCCCATGGGCCTTAATGGTCCAGTCTTGGTCTTGTTTTTTTTTTTGTTTTTTTTCAGCTATTGTTTATCTGCACTTACCCTACCCCCCTTAGATAGCACTTTTTGTAGACTTAGATAGCATTTGATACAGTCTCATGGCATGTTATGTAGACGGCACTAGATTTGCATTGAGTCATAGCACTTCATAGTACATATAGCATAGTATATTATGTATAGTTTGTATAGTTTCATTATTCCACTGTTACGTTCTTAGCTTACGCATGTTATAGTACTTTATAAGTACTTTTTATGTATGTGATGTATTGCCATGCTTTTTGTTCTTGCTTAATGTGAATCCATCCTCTTCGGATCAAATTGTAAACTCAGCAAGGCAGATGGCTTCTTGGTTAGAGTGGGTGACAATATTATCACACGAAAAGATGAAATTACCTACCTAGGTTCCATCCTGGAGGCCAATCTTTCCGGTGATAAAATGGCCACCAACGTAATCAAAAAAGTCAATCAAAGAACAAGATTCCTTTACAGGATCTCCTCACTGGTCAGCAAAAATACCTTGAAGACCTTAACAGGAGCCCTCGTACAAGGTTTCTTTGACTATGCATCCACCTCTTGGTACCACAGCACCTCAAAGGCCCTTAAAACAAGGCTCCAGACCTCCCAAAACAAACTGGTCAGGCTCCTACTTGGCCTCACCCCCCGAACCCACCTCACCCCTGCCCACTTTGACAGGCTGGGATGGCTTAGGGTCGACGACAGAGTACAGCATCTTGCAATGGGTCTGGTCCACAAGATTCGATACACCACCAAGATACCCATGTACCTGTCTAAATACTTCCTTAATGTAAACGAAGTCCACACCCACAACACCAGAGGGAGTGCAACAAACCATGTACAACCCAGATTCGGCACAAACAAGGGACTAAATTATTTTCGCTCCTATGCCACCAAAATGTGGAACGCCCTACCAACAGTCATTAAGACATGTGAATCCCTTGACT
This sequence comes from Protomyctophum parallelum, assembly GCF_964188405.1. Taxonomy (NCBI): domain Eukaryota; kingdom Metazoa; phylum Chordata; class Actinopteri; order Myctophiformes; family Myctophidae; genus Protomyctophum; species Protomyctophum parallelum. Next base: position 45,633,897 of record NC_139697.1, on the reverse strand, counting down.
CCTTCAAAACCGCTCTCAAAGGGCACCTACGGATGGCTGCAATTCGAAACTGGCCTCTGTAAAATCTGAATCCCCCCCACCCCCCCCCCCCCCCATTTTCCCTCACTGTATATTGTATCTTTTCCCTTTTTTGCTTCCCATATGATGAATTCCTGTTCTGTACTTTAGCTACATAGAAATGTCTATTTGTATGTCTCTAAATGTCTGTATGTCTTTAAATGTTTTGATAAATTGAACAATGTGGACCCTGTTGTAAACAAGTGTAATGCTTAATTGGGTCGTCCACTCACAGTTGACAGTCTTTGTATTGAGTTTGTGCTTAAAATGTACTGTAAATTCTACAAACTGTTAATAAATATTTCAATCAATCAATCAAAAAATCGCTCTGGATTAAGAGCGTCGGCTGAATGCCTAAATTGTAAATTGCTTGTATGTCTGTTCTGTTTGTCTGTTCTGTAAAATGTGAACCTTAAATGGTGCATTTATATAGCGCCTTTATCCAAGGCGCTTTACATAGATTGTGCATTACATTCACCCATTCACACACACATTCATACACCGATGCGGCGGAAGCCATGCAAGGTAAGAACCAGCACATCGGGAGCAATTTGGGGTTCAGTGTCTTGCCCAAGGACACTTTGACATGTAGACAGGAGGAGCCGGGATTCGAACCGCCGACCCATGGATCATTGGACGACCTGCTCTACCTCCTGAGCCACAGCCGAACCTTGTAACCACTGCAAACCTCGGGCTGGGGTCCATCTATTACCAAACCTACAGTTTAAACAGTGAGAGTAAGATCATTGGATCATTGAGAGTATTATCAGTCTGGATAATATCACAAGATTAAAAGTTATTCATGTGAATGTCCTGAGTCTAGAGCAGGGGTTCTCAACCCGTGGGTCGCGGACCCCTCTGGGGGTCCCCACATTATTTTCAAAAAAATTGCAACTCAATGGCTGGAAAATGGAAATTAAGAGTTTACATAGTATGCGGTGCATGCATACAGTGACCTTCCCTTAAAGGAGAATTCCATGCTAGAATGCTTTCTTATCTTTCTTACCTTTCTTTGTAGTCGTTACGTCCCCACCAAAGAGGTCCAGGTGTTTTTTTTGTGCAAAAACTCCTTATTGACTATTTTCCCTACCATAAGCCCTAAGTGAATTGCATTGGATTGAATGGGAATTGAATGGGGCTATGCTAGTTCACTTATTTCCATCGAAAGAAGTAGTAAAGTGTGCTGCTTGGGATATTATTTACATTATGAAGAGAGGATATATACAAAGAAATTATAGTTTTGAGCGATGGAAATAAGCGAATTAGCACAACACCCCATAGCCCCATTCAATTCCCATTCAATTCAATGCAATTCATTTAGGGCTTATGGTAGGGGAGATAGCCAATCAGGAGCTTTTGCACAAAATAACACCTGGACCTCTTTGGTGGGGACGTAATGACTACAAAGAAAGGTAAGAAAGCCTTTTAGTATGGAATTCTCCTTTAATGATTACATCTGGTTTCAGCATTCATTCATGATGTATTTTCTCTTGGGTGTGGGTCGCGAGCCGTGGCCAAAGCATTTCCGGGGGTCCCTAGCCCAAAAACGTTGAGAACCCCTGGTCTAGAGCATAAAATGGTGCCTGCTATACTTAGGCTCTATATAAACCTAACATTATTACACTCTGAAACATGGCTTAGTGCAGTGACATTCCAGACAATAAGACAATATAGAGTAAGCATCACAAAATGTCCTTTATAGATCTGACATGTGCTCCAAGGGTGGAGGAGGTGTGGCCGTATAATGTTTCCACTGAGCTCGTAAGTGAGGTAATCACACCCACAGTGCAGGAGCCTCTACATTTTGATGGTATTATTTTCATGAAAATACATAACTAATAAACAACTGTTGGTAGTATATATAGGCCACCCTCTGCACCAGCTGAGTTAAACGAGTCATTTTTATTATTGTATTTGCACTTTACAATTATGAGTTGGCACTATTAGGTCGCATTCATACCAGAGAGCTTTGCTGCGATTAAAACGAATCCTGCTGCGCATTGTCAGAAAGTGCGCTTCGTTTGGCAGGTGTGAAGGCTCATTCGAATCCTAATGCGCAGCAAATAACCGCATTTTACTCCGTCCAAAAACGTGGGTTTCGCTTCGCTTCGAATCGCACTTGACTACGATTCGGTGCAGGTGTGAATGCAATCCGCAGTAAATAAAGGAAATGAAGCAAACATAATGTGGCGGGTGAGGAGCTGAACACAGTTGGAGACGGTTAAGGCATATTTTACGCAGCGCAAAGATGTCCCGTTACTGTGGATAGACGTGGTCGAATAAGGAGACTGAAGCCCTGATCGAAATGAGGATGTGTAGGCTACATTAATCAATTGCTTAAGAAAACACATAAAAACACTGCAGTGTATTATAGCCTACATAATATTCTAATGTCTGTGCGTGCCGTAAACATGGAGTGCTGTCACTGTGTGGGACTGGGGAGTTATATCAGTGCGCTCATGCAGCGCTGTGCCTCCATGCCCAAAAGAACAGTGTGTGGCGGCTGCGTGCGTAGAGAGAGAGAGAGAGAGGAGGGGGGGGGGTCCCAGACGGCACGACACATGCACGTTATGAGTGTAATTTTATCACCATAGATTTCACTGTGTAGGCTATAGTTTATGAACGGAACACATTGATAAAGGTCCCCCCTGCTGCGTTTCCAATTGCTGCGAATGACAGTGTGAAGGCAAACCGCAACCAATTAAATATCCAAGAACCCCAATGTCCCCGCCCATACGGATCCGAGTCTACCGAAGTATTAGGTGAGAATGCGACCTTATTTAAACTTCACTACCACCAGCTATAGCCACCACGACAATATCATTGTTGCAATTTGTACTGTATATTAAATATACAGTACACATTGCAATAATTATATTGTTGTGGTGACAAATGTTGTGTCTTTAATGTTCAGATTCATTTAATATTATTTTTTATTGTACTGTAGGCTATGATCCTGTGCTTTTTTCTGCAAACTGTTTATAAAGTAATCAATGTAGATATATATGCACCTAAAGGCTGGGCTCTCAACAGTTGCGCGATTCATTTAGAGCCAAATAAAAAGCAAATTAGTTGCTTCTAAGTTGTAAAAATAAGTGCAGACAAATTGATTTTTATTTAATTCATGGCTCTATAGTTAATGTGATTCAGACAGAAAGACGTCGAGTCATAATAAAAAGCTCTGTAGAAGTTAGTAGTTTTTATTTTCTAACGTTATTCGTGGAGGCGTATTGATTTTGAGATGTTTCCTCAACTATAGGAACTATGGCATTGCATTTATTGCACTTTGCATGCTCAGCCTCAAGAGTAATTTCCCTCTCTGTTAGCCACACTCGCAAAGTGCAATAAATGTGATGCCATAGTTTCCTGCAAAGGTTGTTGCAACTTGCACCAGTTGCATGTCCACATTGAGGAAACATCTCAAAATCAATACGCCTACATGAGTCACAAGATGAATCTACTCACTCATGTAGGTGGGGTGACGTCACCCCAGTAACTTGGCTCTGCATGCATGCATGCACAGACACAGCGGAGCTAAATGACGACTGATGAGAACCGTTTGGGAACCGTTAATTAAAAAAACTATGGAACCGGCTCCAGATCCGCAATGTTGGAACTGGGTTTGAAATGGACCCGGTTCTGAATCCCAACCCTAGTCCGGACTAGAGTTTAGTGGGCCTAGAGTTCCCCTCAAGTGGGTACAGGGGAGTATGGGGGTCACTGGATTTCTCCCTGGGGACTTGGAGCACAGAAGAGCAAAGTTAAGAAGACCCTCATGGTCTTCTCCTCTCTGCATGTCCGAGGTGGCTCATACATGTCCCATTAAAGCTATGGGGCACTTGAGAGCCCAGGACGAGTGCTCATTAGGCAGTTAAAGAGATTGGGGCTTGTCTGACCCTGTGGTGGTAGTTCTACATCCATGTTGTGCATTGCAATATAGCCACGTTCCAATATTCAAGTATACATTCTTCATGTCCTCCACTCCCGCCCTAGCCCTGGCGTCGAGCGAGGAGGGGGGAATAGACCATGGTTGAGACGAAGCAGGGAAAGATACATATCGCCAGTCTTACCCAATACCAAATCTTTCTGTTTTATGAACACAAGGCTGCTGTATTTTATACCTCATACTAAGCATTTAAAGTATGAGGTATAAAGTACACTGGCGTTATGTATCTTTCACTGCTTCGTCTCAACCATTACTCAATGGCTCTGGTCTCAGCCACCGCGGTGGATATTAGACATTCCGTTTTATTAAATTTTTTATGTTGCCACTACTGTTGGAGCAGCCATAAACTACACAGGTTCATCTCGATGTTCTGGGCATCTTTGTAATGTTAGTGTTAGTAAAAAAGCATGGTAAAGGAGTAAGGTTTGAGGCAGACTAACATCAGTCACTCTGCCGTTCACTGTAGTGGAAGAGGTGCGCCTGGTGAGGGTTTTATCCCCGCAGCTACGTCGAGTCCGCCTACAGGAAATACGTAGGCTGCGACCATGAGACCAGCTACGGAATCGGTCTATACAGAAGGGTCAGACCCACATAGTGGTGGTTATAAGACCTCCACGTGGTGCATGATTGTTTGTCAGGCAGACAGGGGTGTCCCTATGTCGGACTGGCTCACAGGAGAGTCGGTGTCTGGTTGGTGGCTGACCATTAATATTACTGGGGCCCCCGCAGTGACTGATCATTATGGCACAGAATATCCTCTCCCCTCTCCTCTAGAACAGCTACTGTAGTACGAAAATGCAAAAAGTGCAAAAAACACGAAATGAGGGGCGCCCACTGTATTTCAGTCAGACAACTCAAGGAGGATGTAATATATATATTTATTGAATATAAGATAATCAATGCAATATATTTATTATGGTTTGGCGATGTATTGGATCTGCTTTTTAGGTACTCAGGTCAAGCGCATCAGTCCCGACCATAGGGACTCTGAATCCCCCGTACCTAAACAGTAGATCCAAAACGACAGGTGGTAGCTGGGGTGGAGGTGGGTGAGCACTTTGTATACAGCAGCACGCAGTATACAAAAAGGCAGCAGCAGCAGAATTGAGCGCAGGATGTATGACAGCAGCACGCTGATACAACAGCAGTAAGCAAGCAGAATTGAGCGCAGGTTGTATGACAGCAGCACACTGATACAACAGCAGTAAGCAAGCAGAATTGAGCGCAGGTTGTATGACAGCAGCACGCTGATACAACAGCAGTAAGCAAGCAGAATTGAGCGCAGGTTGTATGACAGCAGCACGCTGATACAGCAGCAGTAAGTAAGCAAGAAGGCAGAGGAATGCAAACCTCTGGTTAAAGTAGCCGGTATGAGATGGGGTGAGCGTGTGATTGGCTGAGTGAATCATGTGGATGAGAGCCTGATGCTGCCCAATTAACGGCCGGTGCGCTGACTGAGGTTCCCTGACTGAACTTGCTCTGTGCATGTCTACGACAGGCGCAAATGCTCATTTATATTGGCCACATGGCATCCTACTTTGTCATTTAGTGTGCCCTAAACAAACATTAAAGTCCATAGTCTTGGCTGCCATATGACTTAAAAAGCCATGCATTGGAAGGCAGCAATGCTTGTTTGTTGGATAGAAGCAAGGACACAGCGTGGAGGGAGGTTAGATTATATGGGGAGACCAAGACCGGAGCCCAGGGCTCAAGGTTATTGCCAGCAGTACCAAACACAAAGTAAATGTGAAATTAATTTTACACACACAACTACTACAGTCTCGGGAATAAGAAGATGTCTGTGACAAGCATAACTGAACTATCCATGCCACACTCCACCACCTGCCTATATACCAAGATACATGTGTGATAGCTCTGGACTGACTTGCACACCCTCTAGTCTTGAGGCCCATGAGGGGCCATTTCTCTCCAATGTATCCCCACAGAGGAGTCCATCTTCCCCATAGACCAGAAAAGTGGCCAATTGGTCCTGAGCTTTTAGAGATCGCCTCTTTTCACAATGTTTGTCCTGTGCCACAGTTTGGGAACCACTACCCTAGGGGACATATTTTTATTATTATTATTGCCAGACACCTTTACAAACAAAATAGTGCAGACTGTACATTTCTTCCATGATTTGTGTAATATTCCCAGTCTAATGAGTCTATCACTTGGCAGCCATGCTTTTACAAATGTCACATCATATGACAGTACCGCCAAGTAATAATGAATGTATTCCTTATTGTTATGGTATCAAAATAAATCTCCTGAAAGCTTCAACAGAATGTGAATTTTGTATAGGTGATGAATTCACCAATCCTGGGCAGTACGGCATTATAGAAATGGGTAATGTCCTATTACACTGTTATAACCTTATAACCAATTGCTTTAATATATCATTGTACTTGTAATTGCTTGACTATAATTTATATATGCTAATTAGCAGTGTTGGGGAGTATTAAGCTACATGTAGCTGAGCTACGTAGCTGAGCTACATTTTGCTGTAGCTTGTGGTATTTTAGCTACATTCATATTTGTGTACCTCGTCAAGTAGCTCAGCTACCTTTTGGGTCATTTTTTGTAGCTTAGCTACTCAAGTTACAAGCTACAATTTTGGGCAATAACATGAAAGAAATATATTAATTTTGACCATTGGTTGCTGTGTTAATTCTTGTACTAGAACCCCCTTTGAAAAATCAAGGACTGTTCCTTTTTCTGATTGCTTTGAGGGCATATCAGCACTTGACAGCTGCCTCTAATTGGCCTCTGATTGGCCCTGGTATCACAGGGTGGGAGGGGTCTCCCAGGGGGGAGCAGGGGGAGGAGGGGTCTCCCAGAGGGGAGCAGGGGGAGGAGGGGTCTCCCAGAGGGGAGCAGGGTGGGGGGGTCTCCCAGAGGGGAGCAGGGGGAGGAGGGGTCTCCCAGAGGGGAGCAGGGGGAGGAGGGGTCTCCCAGAGGGGAGCAGGGGGAGGAGGGGTCTCCCAGAGGGGAGCAGGGGGAGGAGGGGTCTCCCAGAGGGGAGCAGGGTGGGGGGGTCTCCCAGAGGGGAGCAGGGGGAGGAGGGGTCTCCCAGAGGGGAGCAGGGGGAGGAGGGGTCTCCCAGAGGGGAGCAGGGGGAGGAGGGGTCTCCCAGAGGGGAGCAGGGTGGGGGGTCTCCCAGAGGGGAGCAGGGGGAGGAGGGGTCTCCCAGAGGGGAGCAGGGTGGGGGGGTCTCCCAGAGGGGAGCAGGGGGAGGAGGGGTCTCCCAGAGGGGAGGAGGGGTCTCCCAGAGGGGAGGGGTCTCCCAGAGGGGAGGAGGGGTCTCCCAGAGGGGAGGAGGGGTCTCCCAGAGGGGAGGGGTCTCCCAGAGGGGAGGAGGGGTCTCCCAGAGGGGAGGAGGGGTCTCCCGCATGTACATTCTCAATTTAACACTGAAAAATAAAAAGTAGCTGAGCTACTTTGAGCTACTTTTTCCATGTAGCTGTAGCTTTACAAGCTACATCTCTCCAGGGGTAGCTATGTAGCTTGATCAAGCTACTGCCATGGTGAGCTACTTGTAGCTTTACAAGCTACGCTTTCAAAGTAACTTGCCCAACACTGCTAATTAGATTCCTAGATAACCAAAACATAGGGTTAGACACCAAAATTACTTTTCTAGGATGAATAATGGAGGAGTAATGGTATTTTAAGAACTGGCGGCGGCCATCTTGAAAAAAACACATTTCGGGTGGTCAAACTTTGGTAAACGTTTAGTACTAGTCCTTACCCGTTCTGATATATTTCAACTTGTATAATATATTTGTGTGTGTGTGTGTGTGTGTGTGTGTGTGTGTGTGTGTGTGTGTGTGTGTGTGTGTGTGTGTGTGTGTGTGTGTGTGTGTGTGTGTGTGTGTGTGTGTGTGTGTGTGTTTTTTTATGAATAAAAACAGCAGTATAACATGAAAGTATTCTTACAAATGCATGGTAGGGAAACGTTTTCATGGCAAGAGCATGCACATATGGACAGTCGCACAGATCCAATTTGCAGGTGGATTTGCGTCCAAAACGGTCTCAATTGTGAGCTTTGGCTTGAGAGAACTCATGGCTTTTGCAACCTGTGATGTTGTGAGCTTGTAGATTAGCTGTTTTCACGGAGCGTGCGCTGTAGCCACTTCACGCTGTGTGTGTGTGTGGTTTACTGGTTTATAATGTTCAAGACAGTTGTATCTCGTGTTGTGTTTATAGCGAACTGAAAACGGCCACGCGATGACGCACGCGCACACATACGCACGTGCGCACACACAGCTTTAGTAGTTTACACACACGCTCACAGCGAAAGTAGTCTGCACACACACGCACACACACACACACACACACACACACACATTAATCCAGCCAGGCAAGGGCAGAAGGTTCCTATTATAACGACAGTGGGTGCCCAGTAGTTGCCCACCTCAGAGTAGCCTGCGCACACGCTTTTAGCGAGGTGCTAAGCAAGGGTTGTTCAATCAATCCGTCAACTCCATGTGCGTGCGCACGTGCACTCTTTACGTGCGCGGCTGCACGCTGTTTCACCCACGTTTGGTTAAAAGTTATATCAAGTGATCCAACAGAGCCACCCCGATAGATAATCATTCCGTTGTGATCGTGGCCGTGTTGTTCAATGTTTCACATTAGGTGCAGGAAAGATGAGATCCGTAACTGCGCGACGCGCGTCGTCAGTGACCAGGCGTGTCACCCGTGTTTGGTTTGAAGTTATAATATGAAGTGACGTTCAAACATTGCATTGCAAAGTGGTTAAATAACCTTAGTAGGCTATGCGCCGTGTGTAACAGCTGCCTGTCTGCCACAATGGTGCCTGCCTGTTTTTACCCGTGTGTGGTTTGAATCGTCAATCGCCTGTCTGTGCAAAGGGGGAGGGGCCTGAGGTGGTGTACTGTGGAGCAGATCAGCGCAACTTTGCCCGTGGGATCGTGTGGTGATGTAAAAACAATATCTGTACAGTAAATATGACAGTAGCGTCGGTAAAATGTAGCCTAGCTGGATTCTGGGAGCGTGCAGATTTTTTTTGGCATGGAGAGATGTGTGCTAATAGTGTGGCTCGGTCGGAGATAGACCACGGACAAATAAACAGGTTTTTATTCACTAATAAATTCATTATTAATCTTATTGGAAAAATGGCTTCGTTAAGACCTCCATATTATTATGGTCAATGCCTGTGTGAAAAGTGGGAGCGATTGGTGCAGGCAATGAGGAGATAAGGTGGTGTTTCTGACAGACAGACAGACAGACATTCAGACAGACATTCGCTCAATTATAGTATGATGATGATGATGATGATGATGATGTTACGCCTATAATACTACAAAAATCAGTTGAGAGACCTTTTGTTACAATTTTTTTAGGGTCAAACCATATTTTTACCCGCCTATTTGGAATAAATGCTTTATACTGTACATCCAGACATTTATTTTCACGTAGTCTACGTAAGAAATTGGCTTTGCAACTAGTAGGCTACTTCCACTGTTTCACTATTGTGATGTGGTTTATCAAAATGCTTGTTCTTGTTCCACTTAACACGGCATACAATAGACTGCAGATTTGTCCTTTTCTTACACATCATTGGTCATTGTAAATTTGTATGACAGACTTCGATGGACACCTTTACATGTAAGAAGACACATGCATTAGCTACATGTAGTGTTGTTTTTGGCACCAAAATTGAATAGTTTTAATTTAGTTTCAGTCACGTTTTAGTCACATGGGATGTATTTTGGCGGGCCTTGATTTGGTCGTAATGACTGATTTTACACTTGCTGAAAATAGCCGATCTACAAGCTCACAACGCATCGCGAGTTTGTAGATCTGCTATTTTCAGCATGCAACCCAGTGTAAAATGACTTATACTGGATCTCTTGTCCACTAGTCCCCTTCCTAGCATTTTAGTCTAGTTTTTAGCTGTTGGCGAAATTGTCAATACATTTAGTCTTAGTAATCATAGCTTAGCTTAGTTTTCATTTAGTATCCATTTAGTTTTCGTCAGTGAAAAAGGTAGTCGACGAACATTTTTCGTCTTCGTTTTAGTCGACAAAAACAACACTACACTACTGTATTTATTTCAATTTCCCTATATTTACCTCAAACGCTATTCCTTCAACACAAGACACTCAACTCAGGTTTACTTTACTGGTCCTTTGAATAGCATTACAATTTAGGCATTTAGCAGACGCTCTTAATCCAGAGCGACTTACATTTAAGCAAGAACAAAAGCATGGGAATACATCACATAAAAGCATTTATCATGAAACATGCGTAAGCTAAGAAAGTAACAGTGGAATATCTATATAATGAAACTATACATACACTATACATATAAACTATACATATTTACTACTATGCTATACATTATGTACTCGTGCTATGACTATATACAATACAATTATAGTGCTGTCTACATAACATGCTATAAGTCTGTGTCAAATGCTATCTAAGCCAACAGAAATGCTATCTAAGGGGTTAGGGTAAGTGCTATGGGCCATGATGGAGTCTGAAAAGGTGGGTTTTCAGGCTACAGCGGAAGATTGGGAGTGATGCTGCAGTTCTGACTGCAATGGGAAGTGCATTCCACAGTTTTGGAGCCAGAAGGGAGAAGAGTTTGGGACGTGTGGAGCGTTGTCCCAGCGTTTTTAGTGAGGGTACTTCCAGTTTCCCTGCGTTGGCTGATCTGAGTGTGCGGGAGGGTTTGTAGGGTTCAATCATACTTGCAAGATATGGGGGAGCCATACCTTTGGTTGCTTTGAATGCCAGCATCAGAGTTTTGTATTCTGTGCGGGCAGCGACCGGGAGCCAGTGGAGGGAGCGGAGCAGGGGGGAGACATGTGAGAATTTTGGCTGGTTGAAGACCAAGCGAGCTGCTGCATTTTGGATCAGCTGGAGAGGCTTACAGTACTGTCCCGTTCGTCTGTACCAGGCTGACACCTAGAGGTACCTATAGGTTTTTAAAAGTACCTAGGTACCTATGGAAGCCACACCTCTGATGGGTGTGGTTTAGTCTTAAGGGGTGTGTTTTTTTCACCCACTGTGTAATATAATAAAGGGACAGTAGGTGGCAGTAGGACAGTAGGACAGAGGCCAGAGCAACTATACAGCTTGCAAATTAACCAAGTAATAAAAATGTGAAAAGATATGCCAGGGACCCCCCATTTGAAAAGATATGCCAGGGACCCCCATTTAAAGAGATATGCCAGGGACCCCCATTTGAAGAGATATTCCAGGGACCCCCCATTTGAAAAGATATGCCAGGGACCCCCATTTGAAAAGATATGCCAGGGACCCCCATAAGAGAAGGTTTTTACAGCTATAGCAGTGACTCTCAACCCGTTTAATTTCAAGGACCCCCAGTTTGACATGCATTAGTCTATTGGAGTATGGGGGGGGGGGGGTCCCTGGCATATCTCTTCAAATGGGGGTCCCTGGCATATCTCTTCAAATGGGGGTCCCTGGCATATCTCTTTAATCTGAATATTGTCTTGATGATTATTGATGAAATGTTTGCAATTAAACCCTTTTTGTACTTTTGGTAAACACGCTTCTGCCCACTTTTTTATATAATTATGTATTTAGTTACATCATAACCCCTGTTCTGAGGACCCCCTGTACTGTGGACTGGGGGTTAACTGTACATTAACTGTACATTAACTAAAGTTTGCAAATAAATGTAGTGGCGTACAAATACAATATTTGCCTCTGAGATGTAGTGGAGTAGAAGTAAATAAAATACACATTAACAATTTGGCCATTTTAAAATAGCGTGCGATGTAGTGTGAGCTTGTTGATCTGCTATTTTCAAAATATTTTTATATGAAAACTTGAAATGAGACATAAAATCTAAATTAAATTAAATTCAAAGGAGCTTTACGACATATTGTGAGCTTGTAGATCTGCTATTTTCAAATAGTCTACTTACTATACTGAGGAAGTGGTTAATGCATTTTTTGGCGTACAAATACAATATTTGCCTCTGAGATGTAGTGGAGTAGAAGTAAAAGTTGTGGGACCCAGCCTTTCGTCCAATCAGGATAGAGAGTCAAAAACGAAACCTAAGGTTTTTTGACCCCCAGGGGTTAACTGGGGACAGGGAGGAACTCCTTATATGGCCAGCACACTCTATAGTAGGGAGGATTATCACAACAAAACAAAAAAATAAGTGATATTTGAATTAAGTGAAATCACTGAATATACCTTTAATAATTACCAATGTACTAAAGTATAACTTGGCCTCAACTCGAAATACACCGTACAGCAATTCTCACTCTACAAAAGGCATCACGAGAGAAATTAGCATGCTATTGCTGGCTGTGTTCGCTTGAAAATATTAAAGAATTCAGTCAGATCAAAATGATCTACCTTATCCCAAAAATAAGATGTACATTTAAACATAGGTTTGGGCAAACTGAAACCAAATATATTTTGTATGCTTGTTGAAAACTCTCATTGCAAGACAGGAAACTGTGGTTAGGCTTCTGAAATAGCGAGAGCTCCTGCTATCCACCGCATCGCCTTGGCAACCAGGTTATATCATACCAAAGTACAGAAGTTATAGAGAAGTTCTGCTGAGAATCATCGCTTGTGGCAACACCCTTTCCTCTGGCAGCTCGCTGACACTCTCGTCAAGAGAGCTGAGGGGAAGTGGACATCTTATACTGATCTTTACTCACACGAAGAAATTAACCACTACCTGCTCCATACGACATACGTTGTCGTACGACGGTTCCCGCCGATCTACATGCTCACAACATGTTGCATCTTGTAGAACTGCTATCGTCATCTTACCCGTGTGACAGAGTATACCTTTTATAGGCCTAATTTTCGCTTAGAAAGGCTTGCCCAAAATAGGGACACCGGCACTAATGTGGTTGGTAGATAGATAAACAAACAAACAAACAAACAAATAAACAAGCAAACAAACAAATAAATAAATAAAATCATACGTAATGTTTAACAGAATCGTTTACTGCTTCGTGACTTGATTCGATGTCTGAATTTGAAAGTAATTCATGTGTGTTTTTCTTTTACTTGCAAGCACTGGCCCAAATGGCACCTTACCTGCACGCAGCACAACAACCCTTGGTAATGTATTCAAACGTGGTGACTCTTGTGGAATTATTTGTGTCTAATTGCTATTCTAGTGTACGAAGTCTATGTATGACATGTGACACAGCATAATGTTGTTATTATGTACATGCAACACCTGAGCACAACCAAACTGACTGGATCTCTTCTCCACTAGTCCCTCCCTAACATTTTAGTCTAGTTTTTATTTGTAATTGTAATTATGTAATTGTAAATATGTCTAGTCTTAGGTTTAATCATCATAGCTTAGTTTTTATTTAGTTTTCATCAGTGAATAAAGGCATTCGACAAACAGTTTTTGTCATAGTTTTAGTCGATGAAATCAACACTGGTGTCATGTTACTGGTACTTAAGACACGCAAAATACAGCCCTTGAGTCATTTTTTGCACACTGGTGTCGTGCGCTGCAAATATGCGATCTACAAGCGCACAACATTGCATCATGACACGTTGTTAGCTCGTATATCAGCTTTTTTGGCGTGCGTACAACACTGCGCTATGAAGTATATCAAGTCCTTAAGTTGGATTAATAAGTATATCCATCAGTCCCCTTGCCACAAATGGCTTTAATTACATTACTTATTTGTATCTTTGCTCTACATTATAGGTACATCCCAATGTGAGTATCAATGTTTTAATTCACTTCTGTTCATGATGAGCCTATGAGCTGTGAAATCCGTGTATGTGTATGTGTAGCCTGCTTATATTTCATACTGGTGGTATTATTCGTATTATTATCTCCTGTCCTAATTAATGAAGGCATACAGAATAGATTACAGTTACACCAACCAATGAGTCTGACTTAGCCTGGCATGGCCAGTCACAGCAAAAAAGTCTCACTTTGAATCTGATTGGTCACCCACAACTCTGGGGTGAGCGAAATGTTATTCAAACTGAAGTGCCAATTTCACCAGGCTTTTTTTTTTCTGTGGCAGATTCATCTGTTTTCCAGGTCTGACTCTGATGTTGAAATAGTGGTGCCGGTTACCATTCATCGACATAATAATTCTCACTGCTATGCTATGTGTGCACTATTTTTTGGGGCAGGTTCATACACACTTCAAGCTGAGAGGTTTGGCTTTCGGATCAACATCAATAACTACATCAATGGTGACTGCACTGTAACTCTGACTGAAGCTAACATCAGTCGTAAGACTCGTAACTACTCCGTAACACGTAACACTAGAGCTGATTCTACCAATAGTACTAGTAACCTCACCACACCTCAGCCTGAATCCGACGACCGCCCATTCAATTCCAATGCAAGTTTTACAGGCCTGAAGCCTTGTACCATGTATGATTCTGTTGTGACTATTGTTCATGACAACGGTACAGACAGTTGTGATCACCGTGGACAGGATTCTGGATTCTGGACAGGTGTTATGGGTATGTTGAAAACGCGCGCGCACACACACACACACACACACACACACACACACACACACACACACACACATGCATTATACACAAAATGCAGTATATTATTGTATATTGTGAGGATTGATGCCAACAGCGAGAACCAGAACCAGGGTTTGAGCCCAAAATTGGCACCCGTTTATTTAAACAGCAGTTAAACAGGCAAAACAATATGTATAATCAGTCAGCTGGCCAGGGGCAAACAGTAACTAAATAAGGTTCAATAATTATGAATTAACTCGACAGTTCTTCATCCCTGGGTTTCCACACATCAGGGGGGCGGGTAGGGTCCTTCCCCGGGTCCGCACATAGAAATAGAGTCTTACTGTAGCATCCGTTTCCCTAGTGAGGGGGGTTTACTGTACAGTGTTCCAATTTACAAGCTTCACTTGAACGCCTCCTATCCAGCCGAGCCCAACGGCATCAGTGCATCAGAGCATCAGCCGCTAGAACCGCATGCCACCATCACCGGAGAGAGCTGTCGGCGAGAGCAACGAGACGGAGTCCTTTTATTTGTTTGCGAGGCTGCGCAGGTGTTGCTCATCTGAATGTTTCCGTCAGGTAATTTGGGACGTACCTGCCTCCGATTACGTGGCCCAGCCCTCGGTGCTTCGCTCCGCCTCGCTCGCTCTCTCTCTCTCCGGGGCGGCGCCGCTGTGGCGCACGGTCCCGCCGCGAGACGCCACATATCCCCCCCCTATGTCTACCGGTGGGCCGGGAGACATCAGACATCTCATCTTCATACATCCTCGACAGGGCGTCTGCGTGGGCCATCAGTTTCCCAGGTCTGTGTTCGACCTTGAAGTTGTAGTCCTGGAGCTCCAGGAACCACCTGGTGACGCGGCTATTCTTATCTTTGTTGGTGGCCATCCATTTCAATGGAGCATGGTCTGTTATCAATGTGAACCTCCTCCCCCACAGGTAATAGCGAAGGTAGTGTACGGCCCACTTTATGGCCAGACACTCCTTTTCCACTGTGGCATAATTTCGTTCATGTTTCAGGAGTTTGCGGCTGATGTAGGTGATGGGGTGCTCCTCTCCCTCTATCACCTGCGCGAGCACAGCGCCAACTCCGGTGCCTGAAGCATCCCGTGCTCTTTTCCGTCTATCATCGCCACCTGCTGTCGGGCCATCTCCAGGTTTGGATCTTTCCACTGTGCAGCTGCATATTCTCCCGCCTTCTCCGGGTGTCCTCCCTCAGGCTGTGGAAATTCGGCGAAGGTGCCGGCCGTGGACTCCTCCGAGCCTCCCGGTTCTTCCTCGTCGCCGGGCCACCCGCTACATTCCTCCTCGTCTCTCACTTCTCTCTGAGGGGGGTCAGAGCCCGAGCTGTCACTTCCTGGGTCTGCTGAGCTGGCCCGGAAGGCGGGGAGCGCTGGGTACGGTCGTCGGGGCCGCCCGGCGGAGCGGTGTCGGCGGCGTGCTTCTCGGGCGCTGTAGGTCGTATGGGGGTTCCAATAGCGGTCAAAGAGGACACAATCCGCACCGATGAGGAGGGGGACAGGCAGGTTGGGGACGACACCGGCGGTCACCATCGCGTCACCACGGGGCGTCTGGACCAAGATGGTTGTGGTGGGGTAGTGTCTCACGTCGCCGTGCACACACGTCACGGGCACCGTCTCTGTGTGTATTTCTCCAGCCAGGGGTGTTCGAATCAGCGTCACGGCACTGCCTGAATCAATGAGGGCGCTGGTGTCCTTCCCCTCCACCTTGACCGGCACATTGGACTTGTGCAAGCCGTCGGCTGGACTATACAGACAGGGGCGACTGGTGTCCGAGGCCGCACTGGCCATCGTTACGTCCCGGTCCTTCTCCGGGCAGGTCCACGAAATGTGGTCGGTTTTCCCACATATATAGCAGTGACGGGGCGGAGGGCCCTTGTGTTTCTCATGCGCCGGCTCTCTGCGGCTGTTGGGGGATGAGGGTCCCTCCGGTGTCCGCTTGCGGTCACGTCCAGGGCGTTCATCGCCCCGGGTCTTCCCAGGTTCCTGTCGGGAGCCTTTCATCATATCGTTGCAGGCTTCCAGGTTCTCCAGGAGAACCAGGAGATCTTCCACAGAATTTGGGCTCACTTGCCCGGCATGCTTTCTAGCTTCTGGCTGAAGGGCTCTGATGCATTTGTCGATGACGATACGGTCCACGCACACTGGTTCCCCTGGCGTCATGAGCCAGTTGCGTGTTAGGCGTGTCAAAGCGGCGACTTGGGGGCGGGGTGGCTGTCCGTGGTGAAACGTCCAGTTGTGGAACCGCTGGGCTCGGGCTGGAAGGTTGTACCCATGGCGGGTGAGTATGGCGGCTTTCAGTTTGGCAAAATCTCTTGCATCAGCACTGGAGAGGTCTTGGCACGCTTTCTGTGCCTCCCCGGTTAGGAACGGTGCCAGGATGGAGGCCCACTCTCCCAGGGCCCACCTCTCTCGGGTGGCCGTTCTTTCAAACAGTTCGATATAGGCTTCGATATCATCTTCGGGGCCTAGTTTAGTTAATATGTTTGCTGGGGACCTGCCACTTTCGGTATCTGCACTGATTTTCCTCACAAGTTCTCGTACTGCATTTTGTAACTCTGCTTGGCTTTGGAGCAGCAGGTTTAAAGCCTGTGCATGTTCCATAATTATAATCAGGCTTGAGTCTCGGTGTTGGATCAATCAAACTACCCACATTCTCCACCATATGTGAGGATTGATGCCAACAGCGAGAACCAGAACCAGGGTTTGAGCCCAAAATTGGCACCCGTTTATTTAAACAGCAGTTAAACAGGCAAAACAATATGTATAATCAGTCAGCTGGCCAGGGGCAAACAGTAACTAAATAAGGTTCAATAATTATGAATTAACTCGACAGTTCTTCATCCCTGGGTTTCCACACATCAGGGGGGCGGGTAGGGTCCTTCCCCGGGTCCGCACATAGAAATAGAGTCTTACTGTAGCATCCGTTTCCCTAGTGAGGGGGGTTTACTGTACAGTGTTCCAATTTACAAGCTTCACTTGAACGCCTCCTATCCAGCCGAGCCCAACGGCATCAGTGCATCAGAGCATCAGCCGCTAGAACCGCACGCCACCATCACCGGAGAGAGCTGTCGGCGAGAGCAACGAGACGGAGTCCTTTTATTTGTTTGCGAGGCTGCGCAGGTGTTGCTCATCTGAATGTTTCCGTCAGGTAATTTGGGACGTACCTGCCTCCGATTACGTGGCCCAGCCCTCGGTGCTTCGCTCCGCCTCGCTCGCTCTCTCTCTCTCCGGGGCGCCGCCGCTGTGGCGCACGGTCCCGCCGCGAGACGCCACAATATCCATATTGTAACTTTTAGTTTTTTAATAAATTGTGCCCTATTTCAGCATACTGTAGTGTCACACACACATACAATGCAAGTATAGCCGATCTACAAGCTCACTTACATGTTTTTTTGTTGTCAAAAATATTTCTCAGAGAAAGGCGACATTGAACAAGTCAAATGCAGTTCTTCTGAAAGTGTTTGCTATTGGAGTGATTGGGATTTGAGTGAGCACGGCCCAAATGATACCCAGCCATGCAAAGGAAGCCTGGGGTATCAGTCAGTGTTCTGTAAAAAGCTCAAGTACCAACAGCTTTGTTCAGATTTGACTACACACTTTCCTTCAGGAAACTGTACAAACTCTACCTTCAGCCTAAAGCAAAATACAGGTACAGTATGTATGGTTATGTCAGTATCATATAATTGTGGGTGAGTGGGTGAGTGGGTGGGTGTGCGGTGGTTGGGTGGTTCAATATACAGTATATCATCACATAATGATATACGATAATGTGTTCTAATATTTTCAACAGATGATTTCTTAGACTCTTCCAAAGGAGAAATCATTCTGACACCTCCTGATGGACTTCCTGCCAAAATGCCAGAATGGCAGGACAAACCATCACATTGTACTGATAATCACACCATTGGTTTAAATTGTCAGGGTAAGTAAAACAAACAAACAAACAGAAGTCTTCTTAAAAATGTTGTCATGTAAAACATGACTGAAGGGACACTTCTTTGAAGTTACTGAATTAATACAGTATTGTCCTTGCTCATAATTATTCATTTCTAACTGTGACATGTGTTTTTCTCCCTCAGAATCAGATCAAAAAACAAAACAGGAAAACAAGACATTGTCCGAGCTGGAGGCCTACACAGATTACAATTGTGTTGCTATAATCAAGTACGGCAACATTACCATCGTTAAGCCAGATCAAATAGTCAAAAAAATTGATTGCGGTGAGTTGGTAATGATTTTTCCTTGTATAATGAGAGATTGTATCCGACTGGGGGCAGCGGTGGCTCAGGGTAGAGTGGCTGGATGGTAACGGCAAGGTTGCCAGCTCGAACCCAGGCTCCCCCAGAGTTAGTGTCGAAGTGTCCTTGAGCAAGACACTTAACCCCTACCACTTAACCCCTAACCCCTGATGTGCTGGTTGGTGCCTTGCATGGTTTCTGCCGCTATCAGTGTATGAATGCGTGTGTGAATGGGTGAATTGATGCACAATCTATGTAAAGTGCCTTAGATAAAGGCACTATAAATGCACCATTTATATCCTCTCTTATCGTGGCCAGTGGTGGGAAAAGTACTCAAAAAAGGTTTTCACAAGGCAAATGACCGAAATGTATAGGGCTGAAATGGTTAATGTATGTTTTGTAATAATTATCAAAATCTACAAAGTAAGTAGTAAGGTTTTCAAATAAATGTAGTGGAGTAAATGTAAAGTATTTGGATCTGAGATGTAGTGGAGTAGAAGTAAATGTATTAGAAATAGGAAGTACAAATATCTCAAAATTGTACTTAAGTACTGTACTTAAGTAAATGTACTTGGTTACTTGCCGCCACTGATCATGACGTCCCATGAATTAATAATCTCAGCTCATCTTGACATAATGTGTGATATTGTGTCCAACAGAGGTTCAAGTGGTGGTACATCCAACAAGCGCCTCAAATCACTCAATTAAGATCAACTTCAACTTCAAAGCAAACAAATGTGGAAACTTCAGTCAGTCTCTCACATACACCTGCCGTTGTAAAAGCAAAATTGGAAACTTCATTGAAGAAGGAGAGGCAACATCTGAGAAATGTGAATGTTTCGGTTTGAAGCCATGCACTCAATATAATTGGGAAGTAAATGGCACATACAAGAATAAAAAGGACTTTAGTATTATGTCAAGGACCCCCATTGAAACACTTTCAGGAAGTAAGTGACCAATTATTATTAATTATAATAATTATAATAATTTATATATATATATATATATATATATATATATATATATATATATATATATATAAATACAGTGGCTATGAGAAACAAAACAGGATTTAAATGTTTATCAACCTGTGTACAGTATATTATTATTATTATTAGTGTGGTTGCCCTGAGGGCAACCATACTATTGCTTTTGTGACCTTTTATTGTGGGCTCGCCTCAGCGAGCACACAATTGTTACTGCCAGTTTATATTTATTGTGGGCTCGCCTCAGCGAGCACACAATTGTTACTGCCAGTTTATATTTATTTATACTTCTTTATTCCAATTTCCGCCACTTTTTTTGTCACCTTCTAACTTCCACATACTTTATGCTAGAAATGTAGTTCAAACTTCAAACTTTTCAGCTCTTTGCAGTTATTTATGCTTGTATTTTTATTTTTACAAAGTTTTATACTTTTTATACTTTTTAACTTTTTAACTTTTTTTTTACATTCTTTATAGTGAGAGTCGATGGAAGAAAGGTCCCATTTTTCACAGTTAACTTTTTTGAGCTCTTATTACTCCGTCATACTTTCACTTTGAAACTTCATTCAAACTTTATAATGTTCATCTATCTTTGAACTTTCATTGGTGAAAAAGTTGTTTTGAAAAAGTTTATACTTTTTAAAATATTTAACTTTATTTATAGTTTTTTCCTCCCATTGACAATGTATGGGATTTATCTCTAAATCAACCTCACTTTTGCAGCCTCATTACTCTGGCATACTTTGTCGTAGAAACGTGATTTAAACTTTAGAAAGCTCACACGACTCTGGACTTTTTCGTGGTTCAAACCGTATTCGAATACGTTAAACGTTTTTTCCGAAATCGCAGTTCAATCGCAGGCTGTTTCGCCTAATTAGTGCCAAGTTAGAGTGCAGGGCTTCTTTCACTAGAGTGCGTGAACAGAAAATCTTTCCTTGAAAATTTACCAAACAAATTGCCGTCCCGGCCAAGATATTCACTTTACACGCATGTCCTTTGGTCATTTTGTAGCCACACATGTCCTCTTTCACACAATGTGACCACCAAAACACAGAGACATACAGAATGTGAACTACGGACTTTTAAGTGACACAAATACAGTCAATCTGCTCATTGACCTCAATTGTAAAATCCTTACGAGGAAATTATCGCGATGACAATTCTTAACTCGCTCTTATAACCACATTTTCGATCGTACCAACACCACAATCGCACATGGTGTACCTCAATATCTCAGGCCACTCACAGCGAAATAATTATTTGCATTCGACTTTTACTTTTTGCGATAGAGCAATTTGTTCGGGCATAGTTTCCCCCCATTCAGAACCATTGTAAAATAAGAGATCAAGTTGCGCGCCACTTGTTTGTCTTTTACACTTCCACAGCTGAGACATATAAGGGCTTAATTACAGGGCTGAAATTAAAGTTACAAGATCTCAATGAGTTGCTCTGCGATACCTTGTGGGCTTGTAGGTCTGCTATTTGTGCAATTGGATGGCCTTTACACAGCTCTCGCAAGAGCACGCACGCACGCACGCATGCACGCACGCACACACACACCCTGTCTTCCTATTGGCTGGCCTTTACACAGCTCTCGCAAGTGCATGCACGCACGCACGCACGCACGCACGCACGCACACACACGTAAAAAATTAAAAAAAAATTAAAAAAATTAAAAAAAATTAAAAAAAATTAAAAAAATTAAAAAAATGAAAAAATTGAAAAAAATTGAAAAAAATGAAAAAAATGAAAAAAAATGGAAAAAAATGAAAAAAAATGAAAAAAATGAAAAAAATGAAAAAAATGAAAAAAATGAAAAAAATGAAAACTTAAAAATATATTTTTTTCTTTTTTACTTAAAAAGAAAAAACTTCAATTTTTTAGATTTTTTTTTTTTTTTTTTACATTTAAAGAAAAACTTTAAAAACACTTCTACAACTTCCACATACTTTATTCTGCTTAAACTATAGTTTTTACACATTTTCATACTTTTTTTAACTTTTACTTCAGCTTTAATGCATTTTCTACTTTTCTTTACAATATGCTACAGTCCCGAAATTTTGATTATGGATTTAGAACACAAATGGTAACACCATTACTCCGGTCCCCGAGTTTCAAACTTGACACGGCAATAACTTTATACAAAGCATTTTACGCGAGCCCACGCAGTTTCTACAGGAACTGCTTTCTAGTTGTGGGCTCGCCTCAGCGAGCACACAATTGTTACTGCCAGTTTATATTTATAAGTTCCGCCACTTTTTTTGGCACCTAACTACTTCCACATACTTTATGCTAGAAATTTAGTTCAAACTTCAAACTGTTCAGCTCTTTGCAGTGATGTGTGCTTGTATTTTTATTCTTACAAAGTTTTATACTTTTTATACTTTTTAACTTTTTAACTTTTTTTTACATTCTTTATAGTGAGAGTCGATGGAAGAAAGGTCCCATTTTTCACAGTTAACTTTTTTGAGCTCTTATTACTCCGTCATACTTTCACTTTGAAACTTCATTCAAACTTTATAATGTTCATCTATCTTTGAACTTTAATTGGTGAAAAAGTTGTTTTGAAAAAGTTTATACTTTTTAAAATATTTAACTTTATTTATAGTTTTTCCTCCCATTGACAATGTATGGGATTGATCTCTAAATCAACCTCACTTTTGCAGCCTCATTACTCTGGCATACTTTGTCGTAGAAACGTGATTTAAACTTTAGAAAGCTCACACGACTCTGGACTTTTTCGTGGTTCAAACCGTATTCGAATACGTTAAACGGTTTTTCCGAAATCGCAGTTCAATCGCAGGCCGTTTCGCCTAATTAGTGTCAAGTTAGAGTGCAGGGCTTCTTTCACTAGAGTGTGTGAACAGAAAATCTTTCCTTGAAAATCTACCAAACAAATTGCCGTCCCGGCCAAAATATTCACTTTACACGCATGTCCTTTGGTCATTTTGTAGCCACACATGTCCTCTTTCACACAATGTGACCACCAAAACACAGAGACATACAGAATGTGAACTACGGCCTTTTAAGTGACACAAATACAGTCAATCTGCTCATTGACCTCCATTGTAAAATCCTTACGAGGAAATTATCGCGATGACAATTCTTAACTCGCTCTTATAACCACATTTTCGATCGTACCAACACCACAATCGCACATGGTGTACCTCAATATCTCAGGCCACTCACAGCGAAAGAATTATTTGCATTCGACTTTTACTTTTTGCGATAGAGCAATTTGTTCGGGCATAGTTTCCCCCCATTCAGAACCATTGTAAAATAAGAGATCAAGTTGCGCGCCACTTGTTTGTCTTTTACACTTCCACAGCTGAGACATATAAGGGCTTAATTACAGGGCTGAAATTAAAGTTACAAGATCTCAATGAGTTGCTCTGCGATACCTTGTGGGCTTGTAGGTCTGCTATTTGTGCAATTGGATGGCCTTTACACAGATAGATCAGATAGAGATGAAAAAGTATTTTCAAAAAAGTCTTTTCAAAAAAGTATTTTCAAAAAAGTATTTTCAAAAGTATTTTCAAAAAAGTATTTTCAAAAAAGTATTTTCAAAAAAGTATTTTCAAAAAAATTAAAAAAATTAAAAAAATTAAAAAAATTAAAAAAATTAAAAAAATTAAAAAAATTAAAAAAATTAAAAAAATTAAAAAAATTAAAAAAATTAAAAAAATTAAAAAAAATTAAAAAAATGAAAAGAAATTTAAAAAAATTAAAAAAATTAAAAAATTGAAAAAAATTTAAAAAAAGGAAAAAAATGAAAAAAAATGAAAAAAATGAAAACTTAAAAAAAAAAATTATTTTTTACTTAAAAAGAAAAAACTTCAATTTTTTAGATTTTTTTTTATTTTTTTACATTTAAAGAAAAACTTTAAAAACACTTCTACAACTTCCACATACTTTATTCTGCTTAAACTATAGTTTTTACACATTTTCATACTTTTTTTAACTTTTACTTCAGCTTTAATGCATTTTCTACTTTTCTTTACAATATGCTACAGTCCCGAAATTTTGATTATAGATTTAGAACACCAATGGTAACACCATTACTCCGGTCCCCGAGTTTCAAACTTGACACGGCAATAACTTTATACAAAGCATTTTACGCGAGCCCACGCAGTTTCTACAGGAACTGCTTTCTAGTTATTCTTGTTCTTATTATAGATAAACTTTATTTTGTCCCGTTATACCTCCCACAGTTTTTGTCGCACGCACTCGAGCCATATGTCAAAACGACGGGCTACATCGGGAATCGTGTGCGTGTATTGGGATAAGACATTTGTTGGATAGTTTAATTGATATGAATTAATTAGTGCATAAAATTTCCCCATAGACATGAATGGGAAAATGCAAAAACTCACTTTCAAGTATTTTTTCCTCTGAGTAAGGGCTATACTTACAAGACTTGGAGGAGAGATTCATAATAATTACTAAAATTAATTACCTTAGAAGTATAACGTTCTGCCTCATGGTGGCGCTATAACAGCCAACTTTATCTTTTGGGGTATAACTCTTGAACCGTAGGTCGTAAAATCAAAAATATTTTTTCCTTGGATTCCTTGGGTCATGACGCATCTCCCCATATAGGCCCCGCCCATTTGCGTCTAGATAGATTTCCCGCCATTTTGAATTTTGTTCAAAACACACTTTTTGCTCCTCCTCCTACAGATTTTGTCCAAATCTCACAAAAATCGGTACACATGATTTCCGGACCTATCCGATTAAAACAGCACAGTCAGAATTTAGATATTCTGTATCGTTCGGCCGTAATCGTCTTCCGAAGTTAGTGGGAGGGGCCTATTTGACAAAACATGCCACAATTCACGCACGGAATGTCCGATCCATCCCAAATCTGAATCACATGTCGAGGGTGGCTTAATCAACGCAGAGCCAAAAGCGATTCCATTTTCGACGGGTGCGATGTAGGCAACCACACTTTGCAATTTCCCAGAATTGCCTCTTTCTAGTTAGTGTGGTTGCCCGAATGGGCAACCAGACTCTAGTAATTGTAACACTTTATACTTATTAGTGTGGTTGCCTGAAGGCAACCATACTATTGTTTTTGTGACCTTTTATTCTTCTTATTATTATAGATAAACTTTATTTTGTCGCGTTATACCTCCCACAGTTTTTGTCGCACACACTCGAGCCATATGTCAAAACGACGGGCTACATCGGGAATCGTGTGCTCGTATTTTGCTAAGACATTTGTTGAATAGTTTAATTTATATGAATTAATTAGTGCATTAAATTTCCCCATAGACATGAATGGGAAAATGCAAAAACTCACTTTCAAGTATTTTTTCCTCTGAGACCATAAGGGCTATACTTACAAGACTTGGAGGAGAGATTCATAATAATTACTAAAATTAATTACCTTAGAACTATATCGGTCGGCCTCATGGTGGCGCTATAACAGCCAACTTTACCTTTTGGGGTATAACTCTTGAACCGTAGGTCGTAAAATAAAAAATATTTTTTCCCTGGATTCCTTGGGTCATGACACATCTCCCCATATAGGCCACGCCCATTTGCGTCTAGATAGATTTCCCGCCATTTTGAATTTTGTTCAAAACACACTTTTTGCTCCTCCTCCTACAGATTTTGACCAAATCTCACAAAAATCAGTACACATGATCTCGGGACCTATCCCATTAAAACAGCAGAGACAGAATTTAGATATTCTGTATCGTTCTGCCGTAATCGTCTTCCAAAGTTAGTGGGAGGGGCCTATTTTACAAAAAACGCCACAATTCACGCACGGAATGTCCGATCCATCCCAAATCTGAATCAGATGTCGAGGGTGGCTTAATCAACGCAGAGACGAAAGCGATTCCATTTTCGACGGGTGCGATGTGGGCAACCACACTTTGCAATTTCCCAGAATTGCCTCTTTCTAGTTATTTTTTCACTGGAGTAGTCTTTATTTTGACGCTTTATACCTCCCACACTGTACGCTGTACGCACTTGAGCCATATGTCAAATTGACCGGAAAAATCGGGAATCGTGTGCTTGTATTTTGTTAAGAGAAATGTTGTATAGTTTAATTGATATGAATTTATTAGTGAATTAAATTTCCCCATTGACATGAATGGGAAAAGGCAAAAATTCACATAAAAGTATTTGTTCGTCGGAGACTGTAATCACTATAGTTACAAAACTTTTAGGGATAATTCAACATTATCCCTAAAATTATTTAACCCAAAAATTTTATCGGTCGGCCTCATGGTGGCGCTATAACAGCCCACTTTACCTTTTGGCTTACAACTCTTGAACCGTAGGTCGTAAAATCAAAATTATTTTTTCCCTGGATTCCTTGGGTCATGACGCATCTCCCCATATAGGCCACGCCCATTTCCGCCATGATAGATTTTCCGCCATTTTGAATTTTGTCCAAAACACACTTTTTGCTTTTCCTCCTACAGATTTCGTTCAAATCTCACAGAAATCGGCACAAGTGATCTCTGGACCCATCCAATTAAAACTGAGCCGCAGAATTTTGAAAGTGCGTATCGTTCGGCCGTAATCGTCTTCCGAAGTTAGTAGGAGGGGCCTATATCACAAAAAATGCCATAAATCACGAACGGAATGTCCAATCCATCCCAAATTTCAATCACAGGTCCGGGGTGGTTCAATCAACCAAGTTCTAAAAGCAATTCCATTTTCATCCATAGGGGGCGCCGCAAATGCGAGAAATGTAACCATTTGTCGCAAAAACATGAATTTCGGGGGTTAAATCCCCTCCGAATTACTTACGCATGATCTAAGGCGTGACTTGAAATTGTAATTGGCTGGCAATACTAGTGGGAGGGGCATATGTAAGCCACTGCGGCAACCACACTCTGCAATTTTTTTAAATTGCGAATTTTCTAGTTAGTGTGGTTGCCCGAATGGGCAACCAGACTCTTGTAACTGTGACACTTTATTGTGGGCTCGCCTCAGCGAGCACACAATTGTTACTGCCAGTTTATATTTATTTATTGTGGGCTCGCCACAGCGAGCACACACTAGATATTGCCAGTCTATATTTATTCCGCTTATTCTTTATTCCGCCGTTTTTTTGGCACCTAACTACTTCCACATACTTTATGCTAGAAATTTAGTTCAAACTTCAAACTGTTCAGCTCTTTGCAGTTATTTATGCTCCAATTAGAATTTTTACAAAGTTTTATACTTTTTATACTTTTTAACTTTTTAACTTTTTTTTACATTCTTTATAATGAGAGTCGATGGAAGAAAGGTCCCATTTTTCACAGTTAACTTTTTTGAGCTCTTATTACTCCGTCATACTTTCACTTTGAAACTTCATTCAAACTTTATAATGTTCATCTATCTTTGAACTTTCATTGGTGAAAAAGTTGTTTTGAAAAAGTTTATACTTTTTAAAATATTTAACTTTATTTATAGTTTTTTCCTCCCATTGACAATGTATGGGATTTATCTCTAAATCAACCTCACTTTTGCAGCCTCATTACTCTGGCATACTTTGTCGTAGAAACGTGATTTAAACTTTAGAAAGCTCACAAGACTCTGGACTTTTTCGTGGTTCAAACCGTATTCGAATACGTTAAACGGTTTTTCCGAAATCGCAGTTCGATCGCAGGCCGTTTCGCCTAATTAGTGCCAAGTTAGAGTGCAGGGCTTCTTTCACTAGAGTGTGTGAACAGAAAATCTTTCCTTGAAAATTTACCAAACAAATTGCCGTCCCGGCCAAAATATTCACTTTACACGCATGTCCTTTGGTCATTTTGTAGCCACACATGTCCTCTTTCACACAATGTGACCACCAAAACACAGAGACATACAGAATGTGAACTACGGCCTTTTAAGTGACACAAATACAGTCAATCTGCTCATTGACCTCAATTGTAAAATCCTTACGAGGAAATTATCGCGATGACAATTCTTAACTCGCTCTTATAACCACATTTTTGATCGTACCAACACCACAATCGCACATGGTGTACCTCAATATCTCAGGCCACTCACAGCGAAAAAATTATTTGCATTCGACTTTTACTTTTTGCGATAGAGCAATTTGTTCGGGCATAGTTTCCCCCCATTCAGAACCATTGTAAAATAAGAGATCAAGTTGCGCGCCACTTGTTTGTCTTTTACACTTCCACAGCTGAGACATATAAGGGCTTAATTACAGGGCTGAAATTAAAGTTACAAGATCTCAATGAGTTGCTCTGCGATACCTTGTGGGCTTGTAGGTCTGCTATTTGTGCAATTGGATGGCCTTTACACAGCTTTACACATGCACGCACGCACACACACACCCTGTCTTCCTATTGGCTGGCCTTTACACAGCTCTCGCAAGTGCACGCACGCACGCACGCACGCACGCACGCACGCACGCACGCACACACACACACACACGTTTATAAAAAAATATTTTCAAAAAAAATAAAAATAAATAAAAAAACTTTAAAAAAATAAAAAAAATAAAAAAACTTTAAAAAAAATAAAAAAAAATAAAAAAAATGAAAAAAAATGAAAAAAATGAAAAAAAATGAAAAAAATGAAAAAAATGAAAAAAATGAAAAAAAATGAAAAAATTGAAAAAAAAATGAAAAAAATGAAAAAAATGAAAACTTAAAAAAAAAAAAAATTCTTTTTTACTTAAAAAGAAAAAACTTCAATTTTTTAGATTTTTTTTTTTTTTTTTTACATTTAAAGAAAAACTTTAAAAACACTTCTACAACTTCCACATACTTTATTCTGCTTAAACTATAGTTTTTACACATTTTCATACTTTTTTTAACTTCAGCTTTAATGCATTTTCTACTTTTCTTTACAATATGCTACAGTCCCGAAATTTTGATTATAGATTTAGAACACCAATGGTAACACCATTACTCCGGTCCCCGAGTTTCAAACTTGACACGGCAATAACTTTATACAAAGCATTTTACGCGAGCCCACGCAGTTTCTACAGGAACTGCTTTCTAGTTTATTCTTTATTCCAATTTCCGCCACTTTTTTTGTCACGTAACTACTTCCACATACTTTATGCTAGAAATGTAGTTCAAACTTCAAACTGTTCAGCTCTTTGCAGTTATTTATGCTTGTTTTTTTTTTTTTACAAAGTTTTATACTTTTTATACTTTTTATACTTTTTAACTTTTTTTTTACATTCTTTATAGTGAGAGTCGATGGAAGAAAGGTCCCATTTTTCACAGTTAACTTTTTTGAGCTCTTATTACTCCGTCATACTTTCACTTTGAAACTTCATTCAAACTTTATAATGTTCATCTATCTTTGAACTTTAATTGGTGAAAAAGTTGTTTTGAAAAAGTTTATACTTTTTAAAATATTTAACTTTATTTATAGTTTTTTCCTCCCATTGACAATGTATGGGATTGATCTCTAAATCAACCTCACTTTTGCAGCCTCATTACTCTGGCATACTTTGTCGTAGAAACGTGATTTAAACTTTAGAAAGCTCACACGACTCTGGACTTTTTCGTGGTTCAAACCGTATTCGAATACGTTAAACGTTTTTTCCGAAATCGCAGTTCAATCGCAGGCCGTTTCGCCTAATTAGTGCCAACTTAGAGTGCGGGCTTTTTTCACTAGAGTGCGTAGAACAGAAAATCTTTCCTTGAAAATTTACCAAACAAATTGCCGTCCCGGCCAAGATATTCACTTTACACGCATGTCCTTTGGTCATTTTGTAGCCACACATGTCCTCTTTCACACAATGTGACCACCAAAACACAGAGACATACAGAATGTGAACTACGGCCTTTTAAGTGACACAAATACAGTCAATCTGCTCATTGACATCCATTGTAGAAATCTTACGAGGAAATTATTGCGATGACAATTCTTAACTCGCTCTTATAACCACATTTTCGATCGTACCAACACCACAATCGCACATGGTGTACCTCAATATCTCAGGCCACTCACAGCGAAAGAATTATTTGCATTCGACTTTTACTTTTTGCGATAGAGCAATTTGTTCGGGCATAGTTTCCCCCCATTCAAGACCATTCAAGATCAAGACCTTCAAGTTGCGCGCCACTTGTTTGTCTTTTACACTTCCACAGCTGAGACATATAAGAGCTTAATTACAGGGCTGAAATTAAAGTTACAAGATCTCAATGAGTTGCTCTGCGATACCTTGTGGGCTTGTAGGTCTGCTATTTGTGCAATTGGATGGCCTTTACACAGCTCTCGCAAGAGCACGCACGCACGCATGCACGCACGCACACACACACACTGTCTTCCTATTGGCTGGCCTTTACACAGCTCTCGCAAGTGCACGCACGCACGCATGATAGCATGCTATCATGCATGATAGCATGATAGCATGATAGCATTAGCATGTTAGCATGATAGCATTAGCATGTTAGCATGTTAGCATTAGCATGTTGACATTAGCATGTTAGCATGATAGCATTAGCATGTTAGCATGTTAGCATGTTAGCATTAGCATGTTAGCATTAGCATGTTAGCATGTTAGCATTAGCATGTTAGCATGTTAGCATTAGCATGTTAGCATTAGCATGTTAGCATGTTAGCATGTTAGCATTAGCATGTTAGCATTAGCATGTTAGCATGTTAGCATTAGCATGTTAGCATGTTAGCATGTTAGCATTAGCATGTTAGCATTAGCATGTTAGCATGTTAGCATTAGCATGTTAGCATTAGCATGTTAACATTAGCATGTTAGCATGTTAGCATGATAGCATTAGCATGTTAGCATGTTAGCATTAGCATGTTAGCATGTTAGCATTTGCATGTTAGCATGTTAGCATTAGCATGTTAGCATGATAGCATTAGCATGTTATCATTAGCATGTTAGCATGTTAGCATTAGCATGTTAGCATTAGCATGTTAGCATGTTAGCATGATAGCATTAGCATGTTAGCATGTTAGCATGTTAGCATTAGCATGTTAGCATGATAGCATTAGCATGTTAGCATTAGCATGTTAGCATGTTAGCATTAGCATGTTAGCATTAGCATGTTAGCATTAGCATGTTAGCATTAGCATGATAGCATTAGCATGTTAACATTAGCATGTTAGCATGATAGCATTAGCATGTTAGCATGTTAGCATTAGCATGTTAGCATGTTAGCATTAGCATGTTAGCATTAGCATGATTAAAAAATTAAAAAAAAAAAAAAATGAAAAACATTAAAAAATTAAAACTTTAACTTTTTTTTAAACTTAAAAGGAAAAAAATAATAATAAAGAACTTAATATTTTTTATCTTAATATTTTTTTTAAGAAATATCTTAGACCATTATCAATAATCATTGTGTTTATGCTTTTAAAGATAGGCCTATATGCTATTTGAACCTTCTATTTACATGTAAAAGTATGCTATTTCTGTTAAGCTCATGAATGCTTTTATATGTATACTCCATTGGATTGACTATTTTTTTTCTTTTTTACCTTTTCTTGATTCATCAAGAATACATTGTAAAGCATTATTCATACATTACAAATCATTAGTAGACAGTAATACTTTACTTACTTTATTCTGCCCCTTTTTGGGCATCATACTACTTCCACATACTTTATTTCCGCTTTATGCAGTTATTTATACTAAAAATGAGCATGTTAGCATTAGCATGTTAGCATGTTAGCATGTTAGCATTAGCATGATAGCATTAGCATGTTAGCATGATAGCATTAGCATGTTAGCATGTTAGCATTAGCATGTTGACATTAGCATGTTAGCATGATAGCATTAGCATGTTAGCATGTTAGCATGTTAGCATTAGCATGTTAGCATTAGCATGTTAGCATGTTAGTATTAGCATGTTAGCATTAGCATGTTAACATTAGCATGTTAGCATGTTAGCATGTTAGCATGATAGCATTAGCATGTTAGCATGTTAGCATTAGCATGTTAGCATGTTAGCATTTGCATGTTAGCATGTTAGCATTAGCATGTTAGCATGATAGCATTAGCATGTTATCATTAGCATGTTAGCATGTTAGCATTAACATGTTAGCATTAGCATGTTAGCATGTTAGCATGATAGCATTAGCATGTTAGCATGTTAGCATTAGCATGTTAGCATGATAGCATTAGCATGTTAGCATTAGCATGTTAGCATGTTAGCATTAGCATGTTAGCATTAGCATGTTAGCATTAGCATGTTAGCATTAGCATGATAGCATTAGCATGTTAACATTAGCATGTTAGCATGATAGCATTAGCATGTTAGCATGTTAGCATTAGCATGTTAGCATGTTAGCATTAGCATGTTAGCATTAGCATGATTAAAAAATTAAAAAATAAAAAAAAATGAAAAACATTAAAAAATTAAAACTTTAACTTTTTTTTAAACTTAAAAGGAAAAAAATAATAATAAAGAACTTAATATTTTTTATCTTAATATTTTTTTTAAGAAATATCTTAGGCCATTATCAATAATCATTGTGTTTATGCTTTTAAAGATAGGCCTATATGCTATTTGAACCTTCTATTTACATGTAAAAGTATGCTATTTCTGTTAAGCTCATGAATGCTTTTATATGTATACTCCATTGGATTGACTATTTTTTTTTTTTTTTACCTTTTCTTGATTCATCAAGAATACATTGTAAAGCATTATTCATACATTACAAATCATTAGTAGACAGTAATACTTTACTTACTTTATTCTGCCCCTTTTTGGGCATCATACTACTTCCACATACTTTATTTCCGCTTTATGCAGTTATTTATGCTTAAACTATAGTTTTTACAAATGTTCATACTTTTTTAACTTTTACTTCAGCTTTAATACATTTTCTACTTTTCTTTACAATATGTTACAGTCCAGAAATTTTGATTATGGACTTAGACCACCAATGGTAACACCATTACTCCGGTCCCCGAGTTTCAAACTTGACACGGCAATAACTTTATACAAAGCATTTTACGCGAGCCCACGCAGTTTCTACAGGAACTGCTTTCTAGTTATTGTGGGCTCGCCTCAGCGAGCACACAATTGTTACTGCCAGTTTATATTTATTTATTTATTTATACTTCTTTATTCCAATTTCCGCCACTTTTTTTGTCACGTAACTACTTCCACATACTTTATGCTAGAAATGTAGTTCAAACTTCAAACTGTTCAGCTCTTTGCAGTTATTTATGCTTGTTTTTTTTCTTTTACAAAGTTTTATACTTTTTCAGCGAGCACACAATTGTTACTGCCAGTTTATATTTATTTATTTATTTATACTTCTTTATTCCAATTTCCGCCACTTTTTTTGTCACGTAACTACTTCCACATACTTTATGCTAGAAATGTAGTTCAAACTTCAAACTGTTCAGCTCTTTGCAGTTATTTATGCTTGTTTTTTTTCTTTTACAAAGTTTTATACTTTTTATACTTTTTATACTTTTTAACTTTTTTTTACATTCTTTATAGTGAGAGTCGATGGAAAAAAGGTCCCATTTTCCACAGTTAACTTTTTTGAGCTCTTATTACTCCGTCATACTTTCACTTTGAAACTTCATTCAAACTTTATAATGTTCATCTATGTTTGAACTTTAATTGGTGAAAAAGTTGTTTTGAAAAAGTTTATACTTTTTAAAATATTTAACTTTATTTATAGTTTTTTCCTCCCATTGACAATGTATGGGATTTATCTCTAAATCAACCTCACTTTTGCAGCCTCATTACTCTGGCATACTTTGTCGTAGAAACGTGATTTAAACTTTAGAAAGCTCACACGACTCTGGACTTTTTCGTGGTTCAAACCGTATTCAAATACGTTAAACGTTTTTTCCGAAATCGCAGTTCAATCGCAGGCCGTTTCGCCTAATTAGTGCCAACTTAGAGTGCGGGCTTTTTTCACTAGAGTGCGGAGAACAGAAAATCTTTCCGTGAAAGTTTACCAAACAAATTGCCGTCCCGGCCAAAATATTCACTTTACACGCATGTCCTTTGGTCATTTTGTAGCCACACATGTCCTCTTTCACACAATGTGACCACCAAAACACAGAGACATACAGAATGTGAACTACGGCCTTTTAAGTGACACAAATACAGTCAATCTGCTCATTGACATCCATTGTAGAAATCTTACGAGGAAATTATTGCGATGACAATTCTTAACTCGCTCTTATAACCACATTTTCGATCGTACCAACACCACAATCGCACATGGTGTACCTCAATATCTCAGGCCACTCACAGCGAAGAAATTATTTGCATTCGACTTTTACTTTTTGCGATAGAGCAATTTGTTCGGGCATAGTTTCCCCCCATTCAGAACCATTGTAAAATAAGAGATCAAGTTGCGCGCCACTTGTTTGTCTTTTACACTTCCACAGCTGAGACATATAAGGGCTTAATTACAGGGCTGAAATTAAAGTTACAAGATCTCAATGAGTTGCTCTGCGATACCTTGTGGGCTTGTAGGTCTGCTATTTGTGCAATTGGATGGCCTTTACACAGCTCTCGCAAGAGCACGCACGCACGCATGCACGCACGCACACACACACCCTGTCTTCCTATTGGCTGGCCTTTACACAGCTTTCGCAAGTGCACGCACGCACGCACGCACGCACACACACACACACACGTTTATAAAAAAATATTTTCAAAAAAATTTAAAAAAAATTAAAAAATGAAAAAAAAATAAAAAAAAATTAAAAAATTAAAAAAAATTAAAAAAAATTAAAAAAATTTAAAAAAAATTTAAAAAAAATGAAAAAAATGAAAACTTAAAAATTAGCATGTTAGCATTAGCATGTTAGCATGTTAGCATGTTAGCATTAGCATGATAGCATTAGCATGTTAGCATGATAGCATTAGCATGTTAGCATTAGCATGTTGACATTAGCATGTTAGCATGTTAGCATGATAGCATTAGCATGTTAGCATGTTAGCATTAGCATGTTAGCATTAGCATGTTAGCATTAGCATGTTAGCATTAGCATGTTAACATTAGCATGTTAGCATGATAGCATTAGCATGTTAGCATGTTAGCATTAGCATGTTAGCATGATAGCATTAGCATGTTATCATTAGCATGTTAGCATGTTAGCATTAGCATGTTAGCATTAGCATGTTAGCATGTTAGCATTAGCATGTTAGCATGATAGCATTAGCATGTTAGCATTAGCATGTTAGCATGTTAGCATTAGCATGTTAGCATTAGCATGTTAGCATGTTAGCATGATAGCATTAGCATGTTAGCATGTTAGCATTAGCATGTTAGCATTAGCATGTTAGCATGTTAGCATTAGCATGTTAGCATGATAGCATTAGCATGTTAGCATTAGCATGTTAGCATGTTAGCATTAGCATGTTAGCATTAGCATGTTAGCATTAGCATGTTAGCATTAGCATGTTAACATTAGCATGTTAGCATGATAGCATTAGCATGTTAGCATGTTAGCATTAGCATGTTAGCATTAGCATGTTAGCATTAGCATGATTAAAAAATTAAAAAATGAAAAAAAATGAAAAACATTAAAAAATTAAAACTTTAACTTTTTTTTAAACTTAAAAGGAAAAAAATAATAATAAAGAACTTAATATTTTTTATCTTAATATTTTTTTTAAGAAATATCTTAGACCATTATCAATAATCATTGTGTTTATGCTTTTAAAGATAGGCCTATATGCTATTTGAACCTTTTTACATGTAAAAGTATGCTATTTCTGTTAAGCTCATGAATGCTTTTATATGTATACTCCATTGGATTGACTATTTTTTTTCTTTTTTACCTTTTCTTGATTCATCAAGAATACATTGTAAAGCATTATTCATACATTACAAATCATTAGTAGACAGTAATACTTTACTTACTTTATTCTGCCCCTTTTTGGGCATCATACTACTTCCACATACTTTATTTCCGCTTTATTTATGCTTAAACTATAGTTTTTACAAATGTTCATACTTTTTTAACTTTTACTTCAGCTTTAATACATTTTCTACTTTTCTTTACAATATGTTACAGTCCAGAAATTTTGATTATGGACTTAGACCACCAATGGTAACACCATTACTCCGGTCCCCGAGTTTCAAACTTGACACGGCAATAACTTTATACAAAGCATTTTACGCGAGCCCACGCAGTTTCTACAGGAACTGCTTTCTAGTTATTGTGGGCTCGCCACAGCGAGCACACAATAGTTCTTGTCAGTTTATATTTATTCTTCTTTATTCCACCCTTTTTTTTGCGACCTTATAACTTCCACATACTTTACACTAGAAATTTAGTTCAAACTTCAAACTGTTCAGCTCTTTGCAGTGATGTGTGCTTGTATTTTTATTTTTACAAAGTTTTATACTTTTTATACTTTTTAACTTTTTAACTTTTTTTTACATTCTTTATAGTGAGAGTCGATGGAAGAAAGGTCCCATTTTTCACAGTTAACTTTTTTGAGCTCTTATTACTCCGTCATACTTTCACTTTGAAACTTCATTCAAACTTTATAATGTTCATCTATCTTTGAACTTTAATTGGTGAAAAAGTTGTTTTGAAAAAGTTTATACTTTTTAAAATATTTAACTTTATTTATAGTTTTTTCCTCCCATTGACAATGTATGGGATTTATCTCTAAATCAACCTCACTTTTGCAGCCTCATTACTCTGGCATACTTTGTCGTAGAAACGTGATTTAAACTTTAGAAAGCTCACACGACTCTGGACTTTTTCGTGGTTCAAACCGTATTCGAATACGTTAAACGTTTTTTCCGAAATCGCAGTTCAATCGCAGGCCGTTTCGCCTAATTAGTGCCAAGTTAGAGTGCAGGGCTTCTTTCACTAGAGTGCGGGAAGTGAAAATCTTTCCTTGAAAATTTACCAAACAAATTGCCGTCCCGGCCAAAATATTCACTTT
Organism: Protomyctophum parallelum; assembly: GCF_964188405.1. Taxonomy (NCBI): domain Eukaryota; kingdom Metazoa; phylum Chordata; class Actinopteri; order Myctophiformes; family Myctophidae; genus Protomyctophum; species Protomyctophum parallelum. Next base: position 45,597,327 of record NC_139697.1, on the reverse strand, counting down.
ACACGCATGTCCTTTGGTCATTTTGTAGCCACACATGTCCTCTTTCACACAATGTGACCACCAAAACACAGAGACATACAGAATGTGAACTACGGCCTTTTAAGTGACACAAATACAGTCAATCTGCTCATTGACCTCAATTGTAAAATCCTTACGAGGAAATTATCGCGATGACAATTCTTAACTCGCTCTTATAACCACATTTTCGATCGTACCAACACCACAATCGCACATGGTGTACCTCAATATCTCAGGCCACTCACAGCGAAAGAATTATTTGCATTCGACTTTTACTTTTTGCGATAGAGCAATTTGTTCGGGCATAGTTTCCCCCCATTCAAGACCATTCAAGACCATTCAAGATCAAGACCTTCAAGTTGCGCGCCACTTGTTTGTCTTTTACACTTCCACAGCTGAGACATATAAGAGCTTAATTACAGGGCTGAAATTAAAGTTACAAGATCTCAATGAGTTGCTCTGCGATACCTTGTGGGCTTGTAGGTCTGCTATTTGTGCAATTGGATGGCCTTTACACAGCTCTCGCAAGAGCACGCACGCACGCATGCACGCACACACACACCCTGTCTTCCTATTGGCTGGCCTTTACACAGCTCTCGCAAGTGCACGCACGCACGCACGCACGCACGCACACACACACACACACACACACGTTTATAAAAAAATATTTAAAAAAAAAATAAAAAAAAATAAAAAAATTAAAAAAACTTAAAAGAAATAAAAAAAATAAAAAAACTTAAAGAAAATAAAATAAAAAATAAAAAAAATAAAAAAAATTAAAAAAATTAAAAAAAAAGAAAAAATTGAAAAAAATGGAAAAAAATTAAAAAAATGGAAAAAAATGAAAAAAATGAAAAAAAATGAAAAAAATGAAAACTTAAAAATATTTTTTTTTCTTTTTTACTTAAAAAGAAAAAACTTCAATTTTTTAGATTTTTTTTTTTTTTTTTTACATTTAAAGAAAAACTTTAAAAACACTTCTACAACTTCCACATACTTTATTCTGCTTAAACTATAGTTTTTACACATTTTCATACTTTTTTTAACTTTTACTTCAGCTTTAATGCATTTTCTACTTTTGTTTACAATATGCTACAGTCCCTAAATTTTGATTATGGATTTAGACCACCAATGGTAACACCATTACTCCGGTCCCCGAGTTTCAAACTTGACACGGCAATAACTTTATACAAAGCATTTTACGCGAGCCCACGCAGTTTCTACAGGAACTGCTTTCTAGTTATTATTATTTTTTTTTCACTGGAGTAGTCTTTATTTTGACGCTTTATACCTCCCACACTGTACGCTGTACGCACTTGAGCCATATGTCAAATTGACCGGAAAAATCGGGAATCGTGTGCTTGTATTTTGTTAAGAGAAATGTTGTATAGTTTAATTGATATGAATTTATTAGTGAATTAAATGTCCCCATTGACATGAATGGGAAAAGGCAAAAATTCACATAAAAGTATTTGTTCGTCGGAGACTGTAATCACTATAGTTACAAAACTTTTAGGGATAATTCAACATTATCCCTAAAATTATTTAACCCTAAAATTTTATCGGTCGGCCTCATGGTGGCGCTATAACAGCCCACTTTACCTTTTGGCTTATAACTCTTGAACCGTAGGTCGTAAAATCAAAATTATTTTTTCCCTGGATTCCTTGGGTCATGACGCATCTCCCCATATAGGCCACGCCCATTTCCGCCATGATAGATTTTCCGCCATTTTGAATTTTGTCCAAAACACACTTTTTGCTTTTCCTCCTACAGATTTTGTCCAAATCTCACAGAAATCGGCACACGTGATCTCTGGACCCATCCAATTAAAACTGAGCCGCAGAATTTTGAAAGTGCGTATCGTTCGGCCGTAATCGTCTTCCGAAGTTAGTAGGAGGGGCCTATATCACAAAAAATGCCATAAATCACGAACGGAATGTCCAATCCATCCCACATTTCAATCACATGTCCGGGGTGGTTCAATCAACCAAGTTCTAAAAGCAATTCCATTTTCATCCATAGGGGGCGCCGCAAACGCGAGAAATGTAACCGTGTGTCGCAAAAACATGAATTTCGGGGGTTAAATCCCCTCCGAATTACTTACGCATGATCTAAGGCGTGACTTGAAATTGTAATTGGCTGGCAATACTAGTGGGAGGGGCATATGTAAGCCACTGCGGCAACCACACTCTGCAATTTTTTTAAATTGCGAATTTTCTAGTGTTATTTGTTAGTGTGGTCTTTATTAGTAGTCTTTATTTTGACGCTTTATACCTCCCACACTGTACGCTGTACGCACTTGAGCCATATGTCAAATTGACCGGAAAAATCGGGAATCGTGTGCTTGTATTTTGTTAAGAGAAATGTTGTATAGTTTAATTGATATGAATTTATTAGTGAATTAAATTTCCCCATTGACATGAATGGGAAAAGGCAAAAATTCACATTCAAGTATTTGTTCCTCGGAGACTGTAATCACTATAGTTACAAAACTTTTAGGGATAATTCAACATTATCCCTAAAATTATTTAACACTAAAAATGTATCGGTCGGCCTCATGGTGGCGCTATAACAGCCCACTTTACCTTTTGGCTTATAACTCTTGAACCGTAGGTCGTAAAATCAAAAAAATGTTTCCCTGGATTCCTTGGGTCATGACGCATCTCCCCATATAGGCCACGCCCATTTCCGCCATGATGGATTTTCCGCCATTTTGAATTTTGTCCAAAACAAACTTTTTGCTTTTCCTCCTACATATATTGTCCAAATCTCACAGAAATCGGCACACGTGATCTCTGGACATATCCGATTAAAACACCAAATGCAGAATTTTGGTAGTCCGTATCGTTCGGCCGTAATCGTCTTCCGAAGTTAGTAGGAGGGGCCTATATCACAAAAATGCCATAAATCACGAACGGAATGTCCAATCCATCCCAAATTTGAATCACATGTCCGGGGTGGTTCAATCAACCAAGTTCTAAAAGCAATTCCATTTTCATCCATAGGGGGCGCCGCAAATGCGAGAAATGTAACCGTTTGTCGCAAAAACATGAATTTCGGGGGTTAAATCCCCTCCGAATTACTTACGCATGATCTAAGGCGTGACTTCAAATTGTAATTGGCTGGCAATATTAGTGGGAGGGGCATATGTAAGCCACTGCGGCAACCACACTCTGCAATTTTTTAAAATTGCGAATTTTCTAGTGTTATTTGTTAGTGTGGTCTTTATTAGTAGTCTTTATTTTGACGCTTTATACCTCCCACACTGTACGCTGTACGCACTTGAGCCATATGTCAAATTGACCGGAAAAATCGGGAATCGTGTGCTTGTATTTTGTTAAGAGAAATGTTGTATAGTTTAATTGATATGAATTTATTAGTGAATTAAATTTCCCCATTGACATGAATGGGAAAAGGCAAAAATTCACATTCAAGTATTTGTTCCTCGGAGACTGTAATCACTACAGTTACAAAACCTTTAGGGATAATTCAACATTATCCCTAAAATTATTTAACCCTAAAATTTTATCGGTCGGCCTCATGGTGGCGCTATAACAGCCCACTTTACCTTTTGGCTTATAACTCTTGAACCGTAGGTCGTAAAATCAAAATTATCTTTTCCCTGGATTCCTTGGGTCATGACGCATCTCCCCATATAGGCCACGCCCATTTCCGCCATGATAGATTTTCCGCCATTTTGAATTTTGTCCAAAACACACTTTTTGCTTTTCCTCCTACAGATTTTGTCCAAATCTCACAGAAATCGGCACACGTGATCTCTGGACCCATCCAATTAAAACTGAGCCGCAGAATTTTGAAAGTGCGTATCGTTCGGCCGCAATCGTCTTCCGAAGTTAGTAGGAGGGGCCTATATCACAAAAAATGCCATAAATCACGAACGGAATGTCCAATCCATCCCAAATTTCAATCACATGTCCGGGGTGGTTCAATCAACCAAGTTCTAATAGCAATTCCATTTTCATCCATAGGGGGCGCCGCAAACGCGAGAAATGTAACCGTTTGTCGCAAAAACATGAATTTCGGGGGTTAAATCCCCTCCGAATTACTTACGCATGATCTAAGGCGTGACTTGAAATTGTAATTGGCTGGCAATACTAGTGGGAGGGGCATATGTAAGCCACTGCGGCAACCACACTCTGCAATTTTTTAAAATTGCGAATTTTCTAGTTATTATTATTATTATTATTATACAGTATATAGAGAATCAATCCCCCCCCCCCCCCCCCAAAAAAAAAAAAGAAAGTTACTTGAGGGGCAGTAGAAAGAAAATCCCTTTTGGTGTTTTAGCTCTTGAAAAATAGCAGATCCTCAAGCTCATAGCGCGCCACCGAGTGGCGCGCTACGAGCTTGTAGGTCTGCTATTTTTGAAAAATTGTGAAAATGCGACACAAATCTTTGAATATATATTCTTTCAGAAGACTCCCTTTTGTAAATGATCTCATCATATCATAAAGAAAGTTTTACCGTACCCTTTTGTAAATGTTCTCATCATATCTCTAAAGTTTTACCGTACCCTTTTGTAAATGTTCTCATCATATCTCACAGAACCTTCTACTCCTCGGAAACTGACATTGGACTGTACCGCCAATAATGCAATTACAGTAACGTGTCTGGTTAAGAAGGAGGATATGAATGG
>NC_139697.1:45580151-45587651 GCF_964188405.1 Protomyctophum parallelum | reverse complement strand
TGGACAGTTTCTAGTGTTTATCCCAACACAAACATTAAATCACCCATTCTTGAGATAAGGGACAAAACTTTTTTCAAATCAGTTTTTTTTTTTTTTTAAGATACATTCAAATCAAATGGATGTATTTGTAGACACAGGTCTCAACTACCAATCTTGAGAAGGAACAGGTTTTTCGCATAACATTTCTTTCTAAAATGGGACATTTATGCACTTCGTAACTGATTCATGTCAACTCCGTCAGACACACTAAAATCCCTTTTATTTTAATTTGATAATTTCAACAATAATATAAAGTCCTCAGTTATCTTATAATGGCTTTCAGTAATCAAGTTAAAGATATATTCAGTGATTTCACTTAATTCAAATATCACTTATTTTTTTGTTTTGTAGTGATAATCCTCCCTACTATAGAGTGTGCTGGCCATATACGGAGTTTCTCCCTGTCCCCAGTTAACCCCTGGGGGTCAAAAAACCTTAGGTTTCGTTTTTGACTCTCTATCCTGATTGGACGAAAGGCTGGGTCCCACAGCCAAAAACGAAACCTAAGGTTTTTTGAGTGAAATCACTGAATATACCTTTAAGTACCGGTAATACAATTCTTGTAATATTGTTTTGTTCCAATATCACACTATTATGAAATATCCAATTTCTCAAATCCGTCATTTCAACCTTTATTTTCAATGTTATAACATGAAAACCATGTAAAAAGAAAAAAGTTGGTGTTTCAATACACAAGCACAAAAGATTTGACATTGAATCGTCTATTTCTTTGGAAATTAACAAAAACATCACGGGACCAACGTCTGACGGAGTTGACAAGTTGAACTGATTTAGGTTCTAGACCACCTAGGATCTTGATTTTGGTGACTAATCCCACATTTTCAAGGATGAGGAATACAGTGGTACTATTTATATTGGCCCTGTGACCATGGCAGCCATTTTCAAAATGGCCGCCACCTGCTGTTATTTTACAATAACTCAAGTTCTACACCACCTAGGATCTTGATTCTGGTGACTAATCATACATTTTCAAGGATGTAGGATACATTGGTACTATTTAGATTTGTCCTGTGACCATGGTAGACATTTTTCAAAATGGCTGCCAACTTTCTGTTATTTCCCAATAACTCAAGTTCTACACCACCTAGGATCTTGATTCTGGTGACTAATCCTACATTTTCAAGGAGGAGGAATACAGTTGTATTATTTAGATTTATCCTGTGACAATGGCAGCCATTTAAAAAAATGGTGGACCTGCTATTATTTTACCAATTTAGTCAGGGAATATTATCAGAATAATGTCAAATCTGTGAATACATTTCTTACCAAGAATTTTCTTCACCAATGTGTTTGTAAAGGTGTCTACTAACATATCCCACATTGGTTTCTATTGAACCACCCTAGGGGAATTTTTGACAGCTGCTGGAAGTTGGGTACCATACCAAGTGGCTATGGCCAAACTAGGGAGTCTGTGGCCAAACTAGGGGTCAAACCCCTTTGGCTAAATTCGGCCATATATCCACTTGCCCAAATGTGCCCAAATGTGCTGACCTCATTTTGTGATGACGGCTATGGCCGTTTTCATCCCAAGGAGTGTTCTTCGTGCATAGCTAATGCTTGGAATGCATTCAGAATCATGAAAACTCCCTAGTTTGACATGTCACATGCTACTTAAAGCATAATGAACATTTTGCCTTATATAGGTTGTTGATGGTACCCCAACTTTCAGCAGCTGTCAAAAGTCCAAACACTGAAGAAAATTCTTGATAAGGAATTTATTACCAGATTGTATTAATATCCCCTGACTAAATAACTCATCTTCTAGACCACCTAGACCCGACTTCACCAACAGAGACCCGATTGACACCTAAACAACAAGTTTGGACAGCCCCACCAATTAGTGTTACGGAAAATAGCAAGTGTCTACCCAAGGCCCAGAGGGAGATACAGCACTTAGATGCGGCTCACATGTTGCACGACTCCTCAACAAGCTGCCACCAGAGATGAGAGCTGAATTCCGCCGCACAATGCTCTGCGGCCCAGGAGCAACCAACACCATGTTGGAGTTCTCTGAGTGGTTGAAGCACGAGTCCTAGCCATATAGCCTGTGCAAAGGCAAACACCTTGAAGACCTGCTTGAGGTGAACAGTGAGCAGTGAACAGTGAGCGAAAGACTGAAGACAGAAGATCTGCATTCAGGACTATCAGGCAGGATATGCAGACACTGAAGGCATCAGTGTCGTTCTGTGTCCCCAGCATGTCAACCAAAGCAATGTTACCAAATCAAAGGAGCCTTCACCTCAAGTCACCTGGGGCTGGGTGAGCAATCATATCCTGTATCTAGCCTCACAACTAAATACAGACACTTGGCCAGACTGCCGTTTGAAATAACGTTTTTTTTTTTAGACGTCTTTACGGGCATGGCACTCAGTGCATAGTTGATTTAGAGACGGGATGACATCCCTGGCACTTAAACAGTTAAGGCATACTCTAACTGTGTGCCAAATTAGAATATGTCCCATTATTCAAAAACTATAATTTTATTGTTTTAGGAACATTTTTGTCAACTCCGTCAGATACATGTCAACTCCGTCAGACACAAAACCTGACGGAGTTGACGTCTGACGGAGTTGACAAAATGGCATTTGTTTTCATCTTAACCCTCTGTAGTACAATGTAGCCATTTTGTTTTTTCTTCAGTTGTTAGCTAAACCTAACCCTAAACAAAAATACTAAACATTATTTTGGAATTCTTAACAAAGATCATAATAATGTCCTGACGGAGTTGACATGTAAAAGCTGTGACCACATTGATATCAACATTGTTTGTTTAAAATATCAAACAATTGAATGCTTGCCAGACCAGGTGCTCCACTGTTGCAACAAATATAAACAGGACTTGGAAAAGGAGCCTTCAGGCTAAATCTGTCGACAATATTTTCTGATTAATTTAAGACTTTTAAAAAACCTGACGGAGTTGACGGAGACGTGGGACACACATTTGATATGAGATATTTAATGGAAAATATAAATTAGAATTAATGTATATTGTTTGCTATGTTGTTGACAATGTACTTTCATTTAGTATGTATATTTATGTGATTGTGACAGTATTAGACACATTTTTGGCAGTTTGAAATTGTGACCATTTGCTGGGGACAGGCTAAATACAGGCCTTTTTGGGTACAGTGCCTGCTTTTAACTAATTCAGATGGCATATGAAAATAATTATAATGAAATTAATGGCATAATAATACACAACTGTATTACATTTAACTTTGCAAGTGCTTTTATTTTTATGAACTAATTTATTTTTAACATAAATAAGGCTCTTATGTGTGGGACATGTTTTTCCCACTTTTGTCCCTCATCTCAAGAATGAGTAGCATTTATTGAATATAAGATAATCAATGCAATATATTTATTATGGTTTGGCGATGTATTGGATCTGCTTTTTAGGTACTCAGGTCAAGCGCATCAGTCCCAACCATAGGGAATCCCCCGTACCTAAACAGTAGATCCAAAACGACAGGTGGTAGCTGGGGTGGAGGTGGGTGAGCACTTTGTATACAGCAGCACGCAGTATACAAAAGGCAGCAGCAGCAGAATTGAGCGCAGGATGTATGACAGCAGCACGCTGATACAACAGCAGTAAGCAAGCATAATTGAGCGCAGGTTGTATGACAGCAGCACGCTGATACAACGGCAGTAAGCAAGCAGAATTGAGCGCAGGTTGTATGACAGCAGCACGCTGATACAACAGCAGTAAGCAAGCAGAATTGAGCGCAGGTTGTATGACAGCAGCACGCTGATACAGCAGCAGTAAGCAAGCAAGAAGGAAGAGGAATGCAAACCTCTGGTTCAAGTAGCCGGTATGAGATGGGGTGAGTGTGTGATTGGCTGAGTGAATCATATGGATGAGAGCGTGATGCTGCGGTGGCCCAATTAACGGCCGGCGCGCTGACTGAGGTTCCCTGACTGAACTTGCTCTGCGCATGTCTACGACAGGCGCAAATGCTCATTTCTGTAGTACTGTAGCCATAATGTACTGTAAAAGGATGTGGGAAATGGGACTTGATAATCAGAGCAGAGGGGGTGGTATCCTAACATTATCTGTTTGTGTGTGTGTGTGTGTGTGTGTGTGTGTGTGTGTGTGTGTGTGTGTGTGTGTGTGTGTGTGTGTGTGTGTGTGTGTGTGTGTGTGCGCGTGTGTGTGTGTGTGTGTGTGTGTGTGTGTGTGTGTGTGTGTGTGTGTGTGTGTGTGTGTGCGTGTGCGCGTGTGCGTGTGTGTGTGTGTCTGTGTGTGTGTGTGTGTGTGTGTTCACGTGCGCGCGCAAACTGAATGCTATGTGTTTTATTGGGACTAAAATCAATAATAAATTCATTCATACAATGTCAACATGCTAGACAAGTAAAATAGCATTCAACAAGGATTGTGTAAAAGGAACTGGATAGAAGTCAGTCAGCTCTTTATGGAGGACTTGAAATGAACAAGCTAATTAACGTACAGGTAACTTAACACATAACTGCTGCAGAGTATCACAATTAGTCCTTATTCGCCATATCAACTTTTGAATACATTTATGCTAGTTACCAAAGTCTGTGGAGTACGTCAAATCACTATATCACTATCCTTTAGAAAAGTAATTGACTAGATATTTTGGTACAACTGACATGTCATTATGTTAAATAACAAAAACTGTTTTTAATCCATATAAATATCATTTCCAACAGCCAAACCCAAGCCTGTCCTGAGTGTGTCTCCTCCATGGTTGAGCCCTGGAGCCTCAGTGACTCTGAGCTGTGAAGTTAAAGAATCATCTGCAGACTGGAGGTTCTACTGGTACAGAGCTGTTCCTACACCACCACACACCTCCTACATGTATGAGCTCTTACCTGGTAGCCTCCATGGGACTGTAGAAGGTTCCTACATCATTCATGGTCCTACAGGCACAGGAGGATATGTGTGTAGAGCTGGGAGAGGACTGTATTACACCGAGTACAGTGAACCTCACTTTGTGTGGTCTGGTGGTGAGTGGGACTCATTATTCATCATTCATAATTATTATTGTAAGTCTTTTTCTTAACAACCTGACTGACTCTTTCACTCTTACCATTCTATTTGGTTCTATTTTATGTACTATATCATTGTTTGTAACACATTTTTTATGTTTGACCTCTGACCCATGTGTTGTGTTTTAGATAGTCATTCTTCAGCTTCTCTCACAGTGAGTTCTAACAGAACTCAACAATTCACCTCTGAGTCTGTTTCACTGAGCTGTGAGGGACAACATACTGAATGGAGAGTGAAGGCTTCATCTAGCAGTGAGCCAAGGACCAGATATACATGGAATCTCGGCCGGTATGAACTCATCAGCGGAGTGTACTGGTGCGAGTCTGGATTGGGAGAGTACAGCAATGCTGTCAACATCACAGTACACAGTGAGTGCTGTTACCTCATTCACTATCTAACAATACTGCCGCATTACTGTGGCCTCCACATCTGGGACTCGGTCACAGAAATGAAATATCTGGCTGAGGGAGTGACCGGGTAAGCTAAGCGGTCAAATTCGTACCTATTTTTTAAATATGATTATTTTTATGAAATATGATCATCTGGTACTATGATCATACTAGGAGGAATATTTATTTCAAAAGTGTACAGAAAGTTTAAAAAAAATAGTTTTTATGTGGCCACACCCACCAGTTCATTCACCTTAGCACCACCCACCTGAACTTAAGCCTCACCCACACCTGTTGTTGTATGATAATGTGGGAGGGGTTAGGGTTATGATGTCACTAAAATGGTGTTATTGCGATTGGGCCTTTTGACTAAAAGGCTTTCAGCTTTCAGGAAGAAACCAAAAATACACAGGGAAGACATATTTCAATATTATAACTACTACACCTGGGGGTCTATTGGAGTATTGTTAACTCCATAGATACATGCAAAATGGAAAAAGTACAGTGTACTAAATATTTAAAGGCAATCCCACAGATTTATGTTTTTTCAAAACCGTGGCAATATTAAGCGACGGAATGAAATATATATATAGGGCGCATTCCTAATCTGCTGATCAATGTTGAATGCCTGATTTCAAAAGTTAATGGTTTCATTTTACCAAAGCATCAAAACTATATAGATATGAAACATACCTTTAGATTTGAATACAATGTTCATGGACAGGTAAGAACTTTACTGTTTTACTGCTTATCCCCTGAGCCAAATATTTAATTCATGAGACTCTCCATGCTAATTCATGAGACTCTACATGCTACAGCAGAGGGGGTAGGCCACAGATTGGTTTAATAATAATAATAATAATAATAATAAAACTTTATTTGTATAGCACAGTGCTTTACAGAGCAATGGAGAAAAAAGAAAAGAAAAGCAAGGCATAAACATAAAAAAACAAGCAGTAATGCAATACAGTGAGGACATGAATAACAAAAAATAAAAGATCAATTAAAAGCAAGGGTGTAGAAGTGGGCTGTGCTTTAAAAATGTCTACAGAGGCTGCCTGTCGAAGGTACAGTGGGAGTTTGTTCCATGCCGTCAGCCCGTAGAAGCAAAAAGCTGCTTCCCCGTATTTTTTATTTGCCATTTTTTTAGGCAAAGCGAGCAGGCCAGCAGTGGAATACCTTAGGGGGGCGGTTTGGGACATATTTAGGCAGGCAGTCATGTAGGTAGGAAGGTGCGAGACCATTGAGTTTAATTAAAAGCATGCTCTTGTATTCTTGTTAGGTGGACTGTTTTTAACTTGTTTATTGTTTTACAGCTGGTGCTGTCATCCTGGTCAGCCCTGTCCACCCTGTGACTGAGGGGCATTCTGTCACTCTACGATGCAAACACAGAAGAGTCTCGTCTCTCTCCGACGTGGAATTCTATAGAAATGAAGAACTGGTCCAAGATGGACCCGACGACGAGATGATCATACCTGCTGTGTCTAAGTCTGATGAGGGATTCTACAAGTGTAGACATTCTGGAGGAGAGTCACCACAGAGCTGGATGGCAGTGACATGTGAGTATGGTAACAATGTGTCTTTTGTTGTTATGCTTTTAGTAGGCATATATGCACTACTTTCTTGTCATAATCCTGTGCTACATGAAGGCTAAAAAGACACAAAATCCATTAGGCCGACCTATTATTTAAACAACAGCAACAACAACAACTGTAACAACCACAACTTCCCAGCTTAGTTTGTTACACAATAACAGACAGTATGACAGTAGAACAACTGGAACATGGATGTTGTCACGTGTGTGTGTGTGTGTGTGTGTGTGTGTGTGTGTGTGTGTGTGTGTGTGTGTGTGTGTGTGTGTGTGTGTGTGTGTGTGTGTGTGTGTGTGTGTGTGTGTGTGTGTGTGTGTGTGTGTGTGTGTGTGTGTGTGTGTCTCTGGGTTTGAGTTTTTAAAGTTGTACGTTGTTTTGTTCCAGGATGGTAAATGAAGATGTTGGTGACAAGATAACATGTCCTCACTGATATTATATGTCAGAC